>NC_058404.1:183981723-184339059 GCF_002201575.2 Neomonachus schauinslandi
TTTCTTTCTTTCTTTCTTTCTTTCTTTCTTTCTTTCTTTCTTTCTTTTTTTTTCCAGAGTGAGACAGCGAGACCCAGCAGGGGAAAATGAGTTTTCCAAGGTCGTGCCACAAGTCACTAACCAAGCCTGGGCTGTCACTCAATGTTCTGAATTCTCAGCTCACTGAATTCAGCAGTTGAAGCATGGGTGGTGGGACTATGTCAAATTTGTTTGGAATAAAACACATACCCACAATGTTTCCCCTCTCCTCCTTTCCCCACAGTGTCCCTTGCTCCCTCCACAAACAACCCTCTTACTTCCCCCTGCCTCCCACCGATCCATAAACCATCCCAGGAAATGCCAGGATCTGAACACCATAGTGGCCATGAGGGACTCGGTCAACTTCTTTGCCTTCTGGCTGTTCTAAACAAACAAAGGGCAGTGCACAAGTTATTAGTAAATACCAAGGCTTAGTTTATTGTATAAAACTTCAATCCAACAAATAAATGAGCCATCAAGTTTGAATTTATGTAGCATTCAGTACACATTAAAGCCATCTGACCGTGACAAAGGCCTTTCCTGCTTTGAATGATGAAGCCAGCATTGCAAATACCCTTCGGATGAGGCATTAAGCGAGGTCCTTTCAGTTTGTCTCTGGGGACTGTCAAGGTGGAAGGTAAAGGTTTCTGGCACTTTTTTAAAGAGTTCTTCTGGGAAAAATCCCATCTTGGCTAACATCTCCTTTCTCTAAAAAAAAGGTTTGTGAGCCCATAATGGTCAGAACAATTACAGTCACTCAGCTCGGGGTCATCTAGCCGACCGCCCCAAGGTCCTTACTTACCTTGAGCTACTCCCGGAGAGACATCAAGGAACACACGCCTTCTCATTAAAGGATGCTGGCAGCTGATCAAGGGAGGTTCCAGATGCTGTGGTGGCCTGTCTCAGAGCAGTTTCTCCATCTGCAAATTGGAGACAAGCGAATGAGATAGTACAAGAAAGAGCGTTTTATCAATTCCAAAGCCCAGTTCAAATGAAGGTGTTACTGGGGTGCCTGGGTGGCTCAGTCGGTTAAGCGTCTGCCTTCGGCTCAGGTCATGATCCCAGGGTCCTGGGATCGAGCCCCGCGTGGGGCTCCCTGCTCCTCGGGAAGACTGCTTCTCCCTCTCCCACTCCCCCGGCTTGTGTTCCCTCTCTCTCTGTCTCTCTCTCTGTCAAATAAAAAAATAAAATCTTTAAAAAAGAAATGATGGTGTTACTCTATTTAATAAGATATAAGAGAAATAGTTCAGCCCCACCTTCACACTCCGGTTTAGTTTCTCTTGCTTTCCTTATAGGCGGTGGAAAGTTCCTCATCACAGCGGGCATTTTTGCTTTTGCAGGGAGCTCCTGGGGTCTGCAGCTGCTATTAATGATTGGGGTTCACTCGCTGGCATGGAGGAGCTCCATCTGGCCAAGGACAGAGCCTCTCCTGCAGCAGATGGTATTCAGGCAGGCATTGCTTGGAGATGTATGTAGAGAGCCTAGGAGAAATTATATTTGGGTGGTTTTCTTCCCGTTGCACCCCCAATTCCTACCCAAATGAAGATCAAGACAATATTAAAAGTACCCCCTCCAAAAAGAGCCCTAAAAAGGTAGAAGTACAATAAATCTGGGTGAGAGGGGTTGGAAAGGGAATATTCATTCAGCAAGTTGATCGGACACCTACCACGTGAGGGCACCGTGTTGGCTGCTGAATTACAAAGATGAATAAGACACAGGGCCTGCTCTCTGGGGGGAGTCAGATGTAAACAGACCGGCCCAGGAGTAGACAGGCTCCCGCTGCGAGTAGCAGCCCACCAGCTGTGACTTGCAGAGCCCAGAAGCACTCCCTTGGTTTCAGGGCCTTTAGGGTTAGGACTGATTGGCGTGTTTAAGAGTTCCAGGTCATTTTTAGTGCCTCTTTCTTTCAGTTCCACAAGGACCTGGGTCATTAACTTCCTCAGTCTCAGCTTGGGGTGGCTGATCTCAGTGGAGGCACCATGGGGTACATCCCATGCAAATTCTCTACTAGAAGGCATATTGGGGGACAGGAGAGAGCAGAAAGCAACCAAGGGTCCAAAGAGGACAAAGGAGACAAAGTGATCAAACAGAATAAACACAGTCCTTGGTCTCTAGATGTCTGAACTTTCGTATAAGAGCTGGAAAAAATTACGAATATTTACGAAATTCTCATGCTAGACTCTCAATCCCACTGTCACTGTCAACTGTCATCGCAACCCCAGGAAAGAAATGTTCAGCCCCCACCCCCATAAATATCTTTTTCAAAATCCCTAGCTAGTGAAGTCAGGATTTGGACTCAGACCTAGATGACTTCCAATCTAGACCCTGAGCGGGCCCTGCACTGCCCCCGCCCAAGCCTTTTACCTTTGACTCCTCGTTAAAGGCCTGATCTTTTGAAAATATGCTTTGAAGATTAACGTTCCGAGAAGATTATGGGTATAAAGCACCAAGTGTAGTACCTGGAACCCTACTAAGTGTTGAATATATGACAGCGACTTGTCCTCCTACTGTTATCATCATGTCGAGGAGGGAGCTCAGAAACCAGAATCCAGCTCTGACAGAAGGCGCTGGGGTGGCGGGGGCGGGGGAGGGGGAGAGTGAGGCAAATTATCCGTGTATTCAGGGCAGGACCCAGGTCCTAAAAGAAAAGACAGAACCTATGAGTTCCGGATGGTGGATCTTTGTGCTAAGCAACAAGGCTGCAGAGTGTGTGTGTCTTTCCGTCCAACGGTCCATCCATCCAATAGAATTTTTCCAAGCACATCTCATGGGCCTGGCACTGAGGATAAAGTGAGGAACAAAACAGGCATTAGCTCTGATCCCATGAAGCTCAGAGGTGGGGAGGATGGACAACAGTAAACACAGAAGGAAATAAATCTGTCATGACACATTGAGGAGAGCATCATGAATGTGATGCACAGGGTGCTCTTATAGAGAACCCTGGAGGAGAAAACCTACTGAGAATATCAAGGAAGTCCTGGTGACACTTAAAACAGACTTGAAGGATAAGAAGCCAGCCCAGGAAAGGAGGTGGGCAGAGCGAAGGGAGACCTGTCCTACACAGAGCTGCCCAGCATGCCATCCGATGGCCAATCTTGTTGGCACAAGAGCTCACTTTCAAGCCCTCAATTCATGAGAGAGTGAAAGGTGGTGAATGACTCTCCCTGCATCATTGGTTTGGAGACTGGGGCCCTGGGGCCCTAATGGAGGCCAGGAGGAGCTAGATTATCAAAAACAAGGACATGAGTAAGGACCCATGAGTTGCCATCCAGGCTCTCCCCAAATTCCTCCTGAGATACCTTGAAGGAAGGGGTTGGGTCTGAGTCTGGGGAACCTGATGGGGACAGGCCACCCGGTGAACTCTAGTCAGTCTGTTTTCCAAAGCCCCAAAAAGAGCACTACTGCTATTTACATTTCAATGTAAATCAAGCCGCCTTCAACCAGCAAGGCTGTGTAAACTTGCGTTTAATGTCAGGTTTATATTAATATTTGCATTAACAAGATTGATCGTTTACATAACAATGCATATGTACCGTCTGGGCTAGGTTTGGGTTTACACACATTTGCATAATGTTTACAGATTGATTGATTAGACAAACTGTGCATAAATCCAAGTAAACTATTCGTTGTTTGTTTATTTTTTCTATTGGGGCTGGGTAGCCTATATCTTAATAAGTGGGCTAAACTGAACCTCAGTCCTCTACTATAACCTTCACAGAAGACTTAATACTTTGGAAAAGTAATTTTCACTGAAAAAGAGAGAGATGAAATCATTGGGGCTATTTTGTCCTTTAATCTCCTGCACTGACTGGTTAAGGAGGACCCTGGCTGTAAACTATGCTCTAACGGAGATAAAACCGGGCTGTAGGCAGAAAAAAATGGGATTCAAGACCCCTTCTGCCTTTGCTGGGGCGGGAGAGTTTCTTAGAGTCGGTCAAGTTCGGCAGGGACCTTGACGGGGCTTATGAGAATAAGCAAAGGCTATTTATTCCGAGTTTGCTATTAGCAAAGGGGTCAACCACTGTCGCTTGCATTTTGGCAGAGATTCAAAGGCAGGCAAAGGAAGTGGGAAAGTTTCATCATGGGAAGGGGGAAGGCTTCATGCATGTCCCGATTGGAGGCTGTTGGCCGAAGCTGGAGGTGGGCTAACTAGAAGCGAAGCATCCCTATGTGACTTTGGGTTTGGGGTTTGGCTTTCTCTGACTGGTATCTTAAGTTGGAAGTGGGGACAAATATTAGGGAAGCTGTCAGTTATTAATCAAAACCTGGCCACTTGGGGCCAGAAGTTATCATTTAGCTTCTGGATCGGTTAGAAGCCTGACTTCCCACAGGAATGACCCAGCAGGCTGGCTTCCGCGGCTGGCTATTTGAGATAAGGGTTTGGTTTCTTGGGCTGGCTGCTCCAAGTTGTGGGTCAGAGTTCTATTTTTATACAGAGTCCGGCCATTGTCTGTTTGTATGTTCAATCTCAAGATACAGGTACCTTATGAAATAAGTAGTATTGTTTTCTGTGTGCATGTGTTTTTAATTTACTAAAGAGCATTGTGCATAAATCTCTTGGTGTTCTTACTTTTTGCATGCAATGCTATGAGTCAAGGGTGTATCTGGGTTGTCGTATGTGTATAGAACATCGCACCTATGGCTGCATATGCTCCCTTGTATACATCCATTGGTACGCACCTTCCACTTTTCTATCAAGTTGCCTCGAGTATCCACCACCACGGCCAATGCTGAGATCAAGATCCTCACATGTGTTCACTTGGGAAACAGTATGCCAGAGTTCCTATACTCAGTGTAGGAGAGCTGAGTCATAAGACCTGTGCTTCTTCATTTCAGTATCACTAGACTGTTCTCAGAGTGGTTATAAAACTTTATATCTTATCAGTGATGCGTGAGGGTTCTCATTTTCCCACATCCTTGCCAACACGTGGTGGTAATAGGTTTTTTATTTATGGAAAATGGGAGGGTGCAGAGTAGTCTCAATTCCACTGATGTTTTAATCTTCTGATCATTTATTACAAGAGAGGTTGAGCCTCTCATTATATGCTTATGACACATTCAAGATTTTCCCTTCCGTGAGCTGTCTGTTCATATGTTTTACCCATCTTCTACTGGTTTCCCTGTCTTTTTCTTGTTGTTTTACAGAAGCTCCTTGTATGTTCTAGATGTTAAATCCTTGTTGGTTTTGGAAGTTGTGGAAGTTTTCTCTCAGCCTGTCCCCTTCTTAAAGTCTAGTGAGCTTTACTGAATAAAACTTTTGAATTTTAAAGCAGACAAATTCATCAATTCTTTGTGGGTTAGGTGGCCACTATAAGAAGTTCTTCCCTAGCCTAAAGAACACAAAAACAATCTTCCCCACTTCTATCAGCTCTGTGAAAGGGGTTTTTAACCTGGAGGGCATTAACCTAAAATTCAAGGGGTCAGTGAACTTGGAATAAACTAAGTATATCTTCACCTTATGTGACAGTTGTTATGGATATCTCAAAATTTTGCTTATGCTCATCACTATTTCAAAATTGCCACAGTTATTAGATTTATACTAGAGCTTATCAGTTAATGCTTTCATAAAGAAGCATATATTTTACTTCACAATTTTTTAAATGTCTGCATTTCTACAAAATTGGTTTCCTTGGTAATTCTGTCGAGTTCACTTTATGCATTTAAAAACATTATTCTGAGAAGGAGTCCATAGGTTTCCTCAGATTAACAAAAGGATCAATGTTAAGAACCCTACTTCATCGGTTTACCTTTCATAATCAGGTCTTAATCTGAAGTTCATCTTTGTATATAATGTGAATCTGA
This sequence comes from Neomonachus schauinslandi, assembly GCF_002201575.2. Taxonomy (NCBI): domain Eukaryota; kingdom Metazoa; phylum Chordata; class Mammalia; order Carnivora; family Phocidae; genus Neomonachus; species Neomonachus schauinslandi. The sequence continues at coordinate 183,987,544 of NC_058404.1, forward strand.
TTCCTACCTCACACCATATGCCGACACGGTAGGCAGAGCAATCCTTCTCTTCCAAGCTGATTTTTGGTGCCATCTTTATTATGATAAATTTTCCATACATACTTAAGTCTGTCTCTGAGCTTCTTCTATCAAGCTTTGCCTGATCCAGGCTAAAATTCTAAAATATCCAAAGGTGGATGGAGTAGGAATTCAGCTTTTGGAAGTGTATTTGATTTCAGCTATTTTATTATCTTATGTTCATTTTCCTCTGCTTGTTTTTAATATAATGAATTAAAGAAAGATTTTAAAAACATGTTATTTAAAAATGCATGGTTTAGGACTATTGGGTTTTGAATGAGAAAGCCTGGGCTCCCTTCCATTCTAATGCCAGGAATTGGCCAACTTTTTCCGTAAAGAATCAGATAGTAAATATTTTAGGTTTGGCAAGGCTAAACTACTCAACTCTGTCCTTGCAGCATGAAAGCAGCCATAGATGATATGGAAGCAAATGAGCATGGCTGTGTTCTAATAAAACTTTATTTATAAAAACAAGCTGGCTAGAGTTGGACTACTAGCCATGGTTTACCAAACCCTGTTCTATAATACCTGTAGTAAATCCCTCCCCACATAAGGTAGCAATGGTCTTTATTGTGAAACTCATCAAAGAAATTATTATTTTTTTAAAAAGGACCCAGATCTGTGGAGCTGGGCATCAGACATGTTTATTTGCTATGCTGGTATTACTTATACTGCATGATATAATAAAAGGTTACAATGGTAATTCCAGTTAATAGAATATTATGTAACCATTTCAAAATGTTTATGGAAATCTTTCACAATGTATGCAAACATTCATGATATCATCTGAACTTGAAAATAGGACAAAAATAATACATATAATATATAAATTATGTTCAAAGATGCATAGAGAAAAACCTAAAAGAAAAAATGTCAGTGACAGCATTAGGAGCATGAAATTACGGGTGATTTTGATTTTCTTGAAGATTGTCTGTATTTTCCGTTATTTCTATAGTGAAGCTGTATTATATTTAACATAAAAAAAATTTTCTAAGAAATTTTAATGGATGGTATCCAAAATACAGTCTGGATAAATTCCCTTAATGTCAAAGAGCACTGAGCAGATGAGCAATGGAAAAACCTTTTTAGTAATAACCTGATAATTCAGAATGTACCAACTCAAACCAAAGCCAATTGTAACTTTTCCTTTGTGTTGAAAAAGCAAGTAATGGACCAATATTTCAGAAAATATTGAACGTATTCATCTTGTAGACTCTCATCAGAGCCACACATGGTATGTTAAGAGTTTTCCAAGGATTCTCTCAATTAACCTTTCCAGCAGCCCTCGAAGATGGGTTTTGCTATCATCATCTTCATCATCATCTTTATTTCCATTTCAAACCTGAAGAACCTGAGGCTTATCCCACTGAAATATTTTATCCAAGCTCTGTGTATCTAGCAAGTAATGGAGGTGGGATACAAATCCAGGGAGATCTAAGGCTCACCCAAGCACTGGAAAAATCAGACTTTTCCCCAACACTGCAGAAATAACTATTCGAAGCTTAGCGTTTCCATCCGTTGAGGTGCTAGTTTCAAGTGGTTATTAATTATTCACCAAAGCAGTTTCCAGCAGGACCTCTATTTACCCAAACTTGGTCTAGTTGTTCTCTTTCTCTTCTGATCTTTGGAAGGGCTTCATTTCTTTAAAAAGATCCACCAGTCAGACCTCTCACTGGTTCGGGCAGGAAAGCCTCCCCCCTTCCTTCTGGCTCTCCCCTTTGTGACCCTGGTGGTGCAGAATCACAGAGCTTGTGTTTTTCTAGGCTGTACTACAGTGGAGGCCACCGCCAGGCTTTGACTTTGGACGGCTTCCTGGATAAGGCACCTGCTGGTCCTTAAGTACTGTGCCCCTCCCCCTCACTTATACTTGCCCCACATTGATTTCGCTGGTGTTGCTCCAACAGCCCAGCTCGCTCCCACCTCAGAGTGTTGGCATTTGATGTCCCCTTAGCCTCGAATAGCTGTCCCCCAAATCTTCCTGTGGCTGTCTTCTCATCCTCATGTCTCGGCACTAACGTTCCCACCCCGGTGGAGCCTCTATGATACCCATATCTAATATCCCCCTCCCTTCCCTGGTTCACTTGCTATCTCTCTCCTGTGGCTCGACAAATTCTTTTCTTTGTGGCACTTCACACTGTCTATACCCATCTCACTAATTTTTAAATGATTGTTGTTTGTGTCCTCCATTAGAGTATTAGGTCTCTGTGGATAGAGACCCTGTTTGGCTTCTTCATTGCTACATTCCCTGTCCCTGGCACCTAGGAGGTCCTCAGTAAAGAGGTGTTGAATAAATTATCCCACTTAATCTTTCCAGCAACTCATAAGGCACGCCCTGCACTACGCTTGAGGGCACTCGGTGTCAGAGAAGTTAGAATAATTTGCCCAAGCCACACAGCTAAAGACTGGAGGAGCAGGGCCACAAGAAGTTCACACTAGGGGACAGAGTAGACCACAGGGCCAAGCTCTGTAGTATTGAAAGGATGGTGTGCCCCCTGGTTCCAGTGAGGAGATATGATTGGCTTATTTTAATAATTCTCCATGCTAGCAAAGAACTGAAACCCGCTACTCAGGGATACACCTGGTCCTTCTACTAAGGAAGGTTGTTTTTCTAGGGGGACCTTATCTGCAGAAGCAGAAGGGAAAGGGGAATTGGGGATGAGGGCATTGGGGGCCCTCCCAATTTCACCAGATGTCAAGGCAGCACAGAAGATTGGACCTTAATTTCAGGCTTTTTATTGCACCCATGTTACAAACTGTGTTAATGGTAAGAGAGAAAAGAAGAGGACCGGCAGCAAGGAGATGAAGTAGAAGTCCTCGCTAATCAAGGCAGCCCCACATCAAAGAGGCTCACCCGGCGCCCCCTGAGTGCAGTGCACCGTCCTTCCCCAAATGCTCTGCAATCTTCAGAAGATTCTTATCTCAGGATATACTGAAAAATTGGCAAGGCTGGTCTTTCTGGAAAGAAAATACTTCTGGAAAGAACCGCAGTATTTTAGGTCATTTGAGCGCATGAAGATGATGGCCATTGGCAGACTGAGTGTGCTGGAACACGTTCAACACTTACCCATAATACCCGTGGCTCTTGGTAGTATGATTTTAAACACCCATAAAAATCAAACTTTATTGATGAGGAAAATATAATATCTCCTTGGAAGTGGGCCCTGTTTGGTGCAAAGACAGCATACACAATGTTCCAACTATAGATAACTGACCCAGGAGTCCTCTGGGGCTATCGCGGCCTCGAACACAAACTTGTTCAAAACCGCCTGATTGGCATCTAAGTCGTGTCACTCGTGCCTCCATTTCGGATGCTTGGGTGGAGCAAACATCAGATTCTCTTCAGGATGTGGGATGCAGAGACATCCGTTTGGCCTGTGCACATGTCTATGTGGTGGTGTTTGTTGCTGCTTTTTATCTTCATTTTTTTGAGAGTGAATTCTTTCTGGACCTGAACATCCCCACACAGGAGAGAAGAGGTGAACGCTGAGCTTGACAGTTCCCTGACCTGCTGGGCAAACATGCAACCTTCTCATGTGCGTCACTTGGAGAGGTGTCTCCAACACGCCCTTCGCTCCTGCCTAACACGTATGTGAGTGCGTGCACACACACACACACACACACAGTTGTATGCTAACACCACAGACAGCCCGGGTCCAGCCTACCTTTTGCCACTTACCACCTCACCCTTTCACTCCTGCCGGAGAGAACATGGGCAGACAGTACAACGCCTTCACCTCCCGACAGCCCCATTCTGTAATCCTCGTGTCCAGGGTCTGCCCCGGGGTGGGTGGTGCAGAGAGCAGCTTCTCCAGCTGCCCCGTGTGACCTGATCAGAGTCAGCAGGGTCAAGACCACAGCAGCAGCTAGGACGATCAGACCTATCGATTCCTTCCCCTGAGCTGTTCTCTCTCTTTAGCCCTGTCTCCTCCGCCTCGGTTCAGACCAGCGTTGACATCCCATGAACTGCAATTGCAGCCCTTTAACTGGCCTTGTCTCGAGGCTTGCCGCTGCCCAGCCTGGTCTGGTGATGTGACCCCGTCCCTGCCCTTGGGCTTCTTGCCTGGGCTCTGCTCTAAACACGGTCTGGCTCTGGCCTGCCTTCTGCTGCAGCCCTCCCCAGAGACAGAGTCTGCAGGCCAATGGGGATGGTCCCACTAAAGCCCATGTCCCCCGCTCCTTCCCTTACCCTCCTCCCCAACACAAATTTGAGACTGCCTTTCGAGATGCCCAGGACCTTGCATTCCCTCTCAAATTCACGTTCCAGACCTGCTAAACGATTTGCATTCCCTTAGCAGACAGTGCAACCGGTTTTATCGTTATCTCTTTACTTTCTTTTTTTTTTTTTAAGATTTTATTTATTTATTTGAGAGAGAGCCAGAGAGCACAAGCTAGGGGAGCAGCAGAGGGAGAGGGAGAAGCAGGCTCCCCACTGAGCAGGGAGCCTGATGCAGGGCTCGATCTCAGGACCCTGAGATCATGACCTCAGCCAATGGCAGATGCTTAACTGACTGAGCCACGCGGGCTCCCCTCTTTACTTTCTGATCCTCTTCCTCCCTGCTGCACCTTGAAAACCAAGACTTGTCATCCACTGGTGTCTCCCCAGTTTCCAGGACTGGGCTTCACACACAACCAGCTCTTGGGGAACATGCAGGGGAGGGAAGGAAGCAGGAAGGGGCCACCAGAGCTGGATTCTCTGCCTACCGGATCGATGGCACCGAGTGTCTAAGCAGCCTCAGTCCACACACCTCAGGGCTCTAAGGAGCTTTTGCTCTGATCGTGTGGGGAAAAGAGGAATGAGTGGGATAAAGAGCATGTAATAAGTAACAAGAAATGTTTACATGGACATAATAGTGAGAACAAGCCCTCATTAGAAGTTCCTCCAGAATCACAAGCTCCAGACTCCGTACAAGGTCTGCCATGAGCTTGCAGGGTGGGCTAAGCTAAGCCTAAGCTTCTCAGCTCTGTCTCTGCAGCACAAAAGTGGCCGCAGACAATGCATAACTGAATGGACGTGATTGTGTTCCAATAAAACTTTATTTACAAAATCGGACAGTGGGCCAAATTTGGTCCCCTGGCCATAGTTTGCCAACCCCCGATCTCAGTGATCTCAAGCATTAACAAACCTTATCTGAAAAAAAAGTTGGGGATATCATACCCACTTTTTAACAGCTGAAGAGATGTTATATGAAATTATCTTGAAAATTATAAGGAACTAAAACACTAGAGAAGTGTACATTAGTAGTGGGAGCGGTAACGTTAATATGCTATAGTTAGCCCCATTAATTAAGAACATTTATTAAGTACCCACTGTATACTAGGTGCATTGCTTTCATTATTTTACCCAGTCCTCAGAAAGATCTTGCAAAGAAAGAAACAGTTGACTGATGGGGAAACTGAGGCTCAGAAATTAGCTCAAACATTACAGAGTGTTAGAGGCAGGGCTGAATTCTAGCGAATAGCAATTTCCAGATCCAAAACAGCAGCCTCAAAAAAAGAAACGTTAAGTGTGTGAGAGGTGTAAATTATGGATAAATAGATGAATAAATGTCTGCAAATAGACTGTCCCCTGTTGTGTTGAGACAAGAGGGCAGGCCCAGGTAATATGCCCCCCTGGCTATGGCACAATTACCCTGTGCTTGCCCTGGCATCTGGGGCTGGATGCTCTTCCCCGGAGGAGAGAGGCTTTCCCTGGGCAGGGTCCCAGATTTAAATCCTAAACCAGGCAAGCTACCTACGGCAGACTCTGCCAGTGGCGGAGGGCCGGCCTTCTCTGCAAGGGATTTCCTGAGTCACAAGGCAGCCTTCCAGAACTTTCTGGGCCTGCCCCAAGCCAGGCCGGCCTCAGCCACGAGGGGAGGCGCGAGCAGCCAGTGCCACTTGAACACCGAGTCCCCTGCACGGAGGAGGCCAGATTTAGCAATCTGTCACACACAGCCCGCCTCATCGTGACACCAGGCTGGGAGAAGCAGGCAGCGCAGGCAAGCAGAAGAGCATCTGTCGGCATGCCAGGCGGACGGGGATTAGAGAGAATGGGGGAGGATAATTATGGCATTTGCTTTCCTATAAAGTGCGTGTCAGGAGGAAAGGATTAAGCTAATTGAAGAAATCTCCAGCACTTACGTCAAAGGTGGCTGCAAAGCGATTGCTTTAGCTTGCATCTCACCTGCTTCTGAGACCCAGCTCGAGGAGCCTACCCACGTCTCCACTTTGTCCCCAGCAACTCTTTGCAGAAATAGTTTGAGTTGGCGTTAGCCATTCTGCAAAGAGAGAAGAGCTAAAAATAAGCGCATATGAAGGAGGATCCCTGCCTTTTTTTTCTTTTTTAATTCCAAAGCTCACATCAGGTTTCCCAGAGAAAGATGGAGAGCTGATTTTCCTAGGTTTTTACATATTTGGGGACGTGGGACAGGTGACATAAATGGGCACTGAGTGTGTGTACTACACAGGGACAGGTGGCCGCCTCTCTCCAACTCCATCTCCTTTCCATCTCTCTGGAACGTGCTCCTGAGGGCCGTCCGTGTTGCAGGCAAAGAGAAAGCCCGGACTCCGGCGTTATTTATCCTCGCTCTCTGCCACGCACCACCTTGGGTCCCAAACCTCCAAACCCAGAACCACTGGAAAGGGACTGGCTTTTGCTTTCTGTCACACAAATGCAACTTGGTCTTTGCGTTACCAGGTGACAGATTCTGGAATTTGGAAAAGCAGGAAACAGGTTTCCTCTTTCGGTTAGTTCAATGTATTCGACTATGACGACCCCAAACAATAGTGGACCAGTGGACTGCTCTTTCCGGATGAGTAAAATACCACAGCAGAAAAATACAGCCAGTTGCCTGATTTTTGCCATGATGATTCTTGGACTACCTTAAAAAATCGATGACTGGATGAATCCAAAAATATTTGTCTGAGTGCCGAGCACCAGAAACCTGGCTCCATTCTCTGTCACTGTCTAGCTTCCTGACCTCAGTCAGGTCCATTATTTCAACTCACTTTGGTTTCTTCATTCGTAAGATGGGAGACTAATGCTCAGTGCATAGAGTCCTTGTGAAGGTTATAGGAGCTGCCTCAAGAAGATAGGAAACACTCAAGAATGGGAGCTGTCCTCATCGTCATACCTGCCAAAAAGGCATAACTAAGGTTTTGTGTTTGGGTTCTCCGGAGAAACAGGACCAGTAAGATGTAAATATGTATATACATAGTAAATGTGAATATAAATATGTAAACAAGTGTGTGTATGTGTGGGTGTGTATAGAGAGAGGGTGGGGAGTGGATTTTTAGAAATTGTCTCGTGCAGGGGCGCCTGGGCGGCTCAGTCAGTTAAGCGTCTGCCTTCTGCTCAGGTCATGATCCCGGAGTCCTGGGATCGAGCCCCGCATCGGGCTCCCTGCTCAGCAAGGAGCCTGCTTCTCTCTCTCCCTCTGCTGCTCCCCACCCCTGCTCGTGCACTCTTGCTCTCTTTCAAATAAATAAATAAAATCTTTTAAAAATAGAAAGACATTGGCTCGTGCAATTGTGGGGGCTGACAAGTCCAAAATTTGCAAGGCTGGCTGTCAGGCTGGAAATTCCGGTAGGAATTAAAGTTGCAGTCTTGAGTCTGAAGGAGTCTTGAGTCCGAAGGGAGTAGGGAGGCAGAATTCCTTCATCTCCGGGGACCTGGGCTTTTTCTCTTAAGGCCTTGAACTGATGCGCTGACGCCCACCCAGATTTGGGAGGGTAATCTGCTTTACTCAAAGTCTACCGAATTGGATATTCATCACATTTTTAACAAATGCTTTCACAGCAGCGCGGAGACTGGTATTTGACCAAACAACGAGGCACCATGGCCGAGCCAGGTCAACACATGAAACCCTCACAGGCATGTCATCTCTTCTTCCAGGGGAAATTGTACCCGGCCAAGCAGTGAGAATGGAACGAACCTCAGAGTAACAACACGCCATCTAAAAGCACAACAGCAACACAAAGGTACAACATCTGAGAACTGCTTCATCCCCTCAGGCCCATCCAAGCCTCGAAGGAAGACTCCCCAGCAGGACGGAAAGCACTCGATGGTCAGAGCAGCATCCCAGGTTCTCCATCCTTCTGCCCCTTGGCAAGTATGTGGTTTGCAGGCAGCTCACTGAACGTCTAAGCCTCCTAAGCTCCCACTCATAATAAACACATCTGTCCTGACTGCTGCAGGCGGGGGGATTGTGGGAATAAAATGAGGCAACCATTGGCAAGGCTTTGCAAGGAAATTGCTAAGTGTCCCCGTAGAAGGCATCATCCTACAAGGAACATCATGCTCTGGACAGACTGAATCCAGTGATCTGTACTAAAGCAAATAAAAGGCAACTCGATTGGGTCATAGATTTGACCTGGCTCGGATATTTTAGCGACAGAATCATGAATGTTTTCAATTAAAATTGTCTCACCTTCTTGGGATCTCAAATAGCTTTTTGGATGTGAATTCAGTGATCAAGTAGTCTGAACAGTAATCCTTTTCCCCCTCTGTCAGTAGACTTTCATTACATTTGATCAGGGCTCAAAGCGGCAGGTCCAACACATGTTCGTTACAGATAATTCACTCATTGCAGAGATATTTCTGGAGCCCTCACCATGCGCTGGGCACTGCCCTGGGCCCTGGTTAGAGAAGGGGGTGACTTTAAGGCATGAGCCCGGTCGTGGCACTGGGTGAGTACTAGATAAATGCCAGCTATTTACTATTTGTTCATAGGCTATTATGTGACTATGTGTGAAAAAAGAAAGACAGGAGTCATGTCTTAAACCAAAGACAAGGCTGAGCCAACATGCCTTCCAACCTCTGCGGCTTTTTCAAAGTTGCCAGGCCTACAGCTCAGCATCCGTTCAATATCACTCTGAAGTCAGGGCACCAAAAGCCCTGAAGTGAAGCAATCATTCTTTGGAAAACTTCACCATCAGAGGAAATTGTCCTGTGTTGTCTCTTAGAACACTTCACACTTCACTGGGAAGCTATAAAAACAATTACCAGGTCATTAGTAAAGGTTATTATTATTTTATTAAGATCTAAAAACATCTCTCCCAGAATGACCTTAGCCAGCATTTCAGCGCGAGAGAATTGCTGTAGTGCAAAGAGGGAGAGGTTTGGAGTGGAAATTGGGGGACCCTGCACTGGGTGCTGAAGTTTCTCTGAGCCTCAGTTTACCCAACTCTGCGCTAAAGCTAGGAGTCCCTGCCCCCTGGGCTGTTTGCGAGGCTGAAATAGAATGGCTTTGGGAATAACACTTACACCACCCCTGGGCACTTGGAAGGCACTCCGTGAATACAATTCCTTCCATGTCCAGGCTCCATGATGCCTGTATTTGGGGGCCAGAGGCAGGAATGGATAAAGCAGGAAGGACTGAAAGAACACTGGATCCATGAGGATAGGCTAGGTTGTGCTGCAGGAACAATCCGAAAACTTGCTGAAGACAACTGAGTTCATTTCTCACTCACACCCCATGCCCATCACGGATTGACAAGGGAGCTCTACTCCTCATGACCACTCAGAAACCTGACAGAACCCCGACAGAAGCTCCATCTTGCTACATGATTCCGAGTTCACAGAGGGGGAAAAACAGGAACATGATGAATCATAGGCTCACTCAAAGTTTCTGCCTGGGGGCGATACACATTCATTCCACTCACATTTCATTGACTAAATCGAATCACGTGGCCACACCTGAGATCCACAGGGTGGGGGCGTATTATGCTGGAGGTGTAGGCATGGATCAACATATAGGAGCTTGGACCTAGCCAGTGTCCATCTGTAATAAAGAGTGGATGGAAATCTAGTGCAAGTTGAGGCTTTGAATATAATCTATCTTGTCATATCAGCTCAAATTTTAACCATAATTCCATGAAACATTCAACCTTTTGTTTAGTCAATGACACGGTTGCACACCTTCAGCGTACCAGGCACTGTTCCAGGCTCAGCGAACACGATCTGGTCCCTGCTCGTACGCAGCTTATTTTCTAGAAGAAAGTCAAACAGCAAACAAGTAGGAAATACATACTGTCATTTCAAGGGGTGATAAGTGCTATAGAGACCACACAGGGAGGCGATCAAATTGACGAGGATGAAAGGAGGGATTCAAAGTGTGTGCTTGAGGTGTTGAGTGAGTTGAATGCTATTCCCCCCATTTCTATTTGATCCCCTCCCCCCATCCCCTTAAAGTTTTCTGGAAGGCAACAGGAGTGCCTCAAGATAATGCCAATGACAATAGCAAAGATTTCACAAGCGTAAGAGTTCACACCAACTCCCACCACCTCAGCTGGCTCCCCTCCTCCCAGTGTGGACCTTCCCAAATACTGGGAAGTGCCCCAGATTCTTACTGCTCCAGAGCCCCATGGGGATACAAAGTGGGACAGGTTAGATGAAGGCAGGGCAAGAAGAGCCTCCACTGGGTCATGATGTAACCACTGGCTAGACATCAGTCTTCCTGGGCATCAGCACTGATCTGGAACATTCCATGTATTCAGCTGCACCTGTGTGTGGATATCTAGGTCACTGGCCAGGAGCAAAGAGAGAACTAGGGTAGAGGTAGGGGGGCTGAGGGAGGGGTAGATAGCTTTCATTCACTGAACACCTCCACCGGGCCAGGTGCCCTACAGACATCTACATCTCCTCTATTTATAACCTTTACAACATCCTCCTGAGGTAGACACCTTTATCCCCAGTTGGCAGGTAAAGAAACGAGGCTCAGAGAAGGGAGGTAATTTGTCCTAAGTCACGAGGTGAGTGCCAAAGGCAGGACTAGAGAACCCCACGCATGTTCTACTCATCTTTGCTGACTCCAACTTAGACCTATCCTGTGTTCTCTTCCTTTCTTCACCTTAGGGGCATCCACTGGCATCCCCACTTCATCCTGCAGAAGGTTCTCAAAATGTACAAGGTGACTGGTTATTATTTATGAGCTCATATTATATTCCAGAAACGTTGCTCATCACTTTACATTCACTATACACTATAACATCATTTCATGGGGCGCCTGGGTGGCTCATTCGGTTAGGCGTCTGCCTTCGGCTCAGGTCATGATCCCAGGGTCCTGGGACCGAGTCCTACATCAGGCTCCCTGCTCCGTGGAGAGCCTGCTTCTCCCTTTGCCTGCCGCTCCCTCTGCTTGTGCTCTCTCTCTCTGACAAATAAATAAATAAAATCTTTAAAAAACACAATATCATTTCATATTCAATGGATAATATAGACACCACATCAAAGCTATGAGGTGGGTCATTTTGAGTCCATCTTTTTTGCCTTAGAAAGCAGAGACTCTGAGAGGTGTCAAACTTTAAAAGCCAGTTTCACCCACTGTGCCACATTGTGTCCATAAATCCAAATTTCATTTCCAATAAGCCTACAAGCTGCTGTCACTCTCTCCTACAACATCCCATCAGGTAGACTTTCCACAACTGAACTTTTGTTCTCTTCCAGACTCATTTGAGCATCTAACAAAAGGTATAGAATCCCTCTCCAGAAAAAGATGCTCATAAAAACATAAGTGGGAAAATTTACATGCAATGATTGATCCTATTACATTAGAAAGGTATTTACAATTGACCCTTGAACTACGTGGGTTTGAAACGCGCGGGTCTGCTTATTCGCAGATTTTTCCAATAAATACAGTACAGTACTGTGAATATATTTGCTTTTCCTTATGACTTTCATGACATTTTCTTTTCTCTAGCTTACTTCACTGTAAGAACACAGTACATAATACATGTAACATACAACATGTGTTAATTGGGTCTTTATGTTATTGGTAAGGCTTCTGGTCAACAGTAGGTTTATAGGTTTATAGAAAAGTTTTGAGGGGAGTCACGAGTAACACATGATTTTTGACTGTGTGTGGGGTCAGTGCCCTAACCCCTGTGTCGTTCAAAGTTCAACTGTACTTCACCTGTGTTCAATGTGTTTTTTTTTATCATGTTTCTTACTTTAAATTGATTATTCAAAAATTAATGATTAATTCCAAGAAAAGAAAAAGTGTAGTAACACAAAAGTCAACCCTCAAGCTGCTCAAAAGTAAATTTCAATTTTGAAAATGTAATGGCGTTTGCCTTGAAATAGAAATTGAAAGTGCAATATACAGCTGACATGGTCTGCGAGTGTTATCTTTGATATCCGATCAGTTTGACTTTTCCTTTGGAAAATATTCACTACAAAGTCACAAAAGAATCAGTGCTCCCGAGGCCAATGAGGAAGGACTTGTGCCAAGGAGTAACTTTATTCTCCAAGACAAGGTTTGAATCATGGATCCTGTTGTGGAAGGCAGGTAACAAAATATCTAACTAAGGAGGTTTAAATCCTAAAAATGTGTTTTTGCCCAAGTAATCTAAAGATAGGGAGATCCAGTGGTAATTTAGCAATTCAACAATGTCACAATTCTGGGTCAGCTTCTCTGCAATACTCTGGGCCTCCCCCTCGTGGTCACAAAATGGCTGCAGTAGCTCCAAACAACAAATCCTCATAGGACATCACATTAAAAGAAATGTCAACAATTCCAGAAGGGCGTTGCCGTTCTACGGTATTACTTCAATTTTCTTCATCTGCTCCAAATCCCAAATAAGCAAGGTCAAATCCATAGAACAAGGACTTCCCCAGATCTCTCTAACTATATGGCCCTTTACTTACTTGTGTAAGATATTTAACAAAAGATGGGAAGCCTGGGTGGCTCAGTCAGTTAAGCATCCAACTCTTGATGTTAGCTCAGGTCTCGATCTCATGGTCATGAATTCAAAACTTACACTGGGCTCCACACTGGGCAGGGAGACTACTTAAAAAAAAAAAAATTATTTAACCAAAGGATTTTGTGTCAGAACAACACAAATTTAAATACAGTTCCAACCTTTTAAAATCAAGTCTTCTTGGGGCACCTGGGTGGCTCAGTTGGTTAAACGTCTAACTCTTGATTTCAGCTCAGGTCACGATCTCAGGGTCGTGAGGATTCTCTCTCTCCTCTCTCTTTGCCCCTCTCTACCATTCCCTCTCTCTCAAATAAATAAATAAATATATTTTTTTAAAAAATCAAGTCTTCTCATGTAAAACATTTGCATCATCTGGTGTATTTTTAGGATAGACAGACACAATTTTGCCACTTAAAAAACACAGGGACTCTTTAGGGGGTGTGGCTATCATGGCCATTGATAAAAATCAAAACAAAAGGTACATATAAATTTGGACATCATTTCTTTTCATTGGATTTTCCAACTTCAGCTAGGCTTAGTGTGAAAGGGGCAGGCGTGCACATTCACAATACGGAAAGCTCCTCTTATTGACGGGAAGTCAGGGGAGTCACTAACCGTGTACAGTAACGTCCTTTCCATCCCACATTTGTTTGCAGTGAAACCACACATCGAGAACAGTTTTACATTTAGAAAGAACATGTTATTTTCACAAAGATAATTTACAAAGTGACACACACAAACAAATACCTAAAAGAAAATACTCATCTTCCCACCAGGAGATCATTCATGGACTGCAGGTGAAGAAGCCCTGCTTGTCAACAATTCTCTTCTTTTCCTAGTGGGACAGAATGGCAAAGACTACTTTTCCAGTGTGATCTCAAGAGTCCTGCCTCTAACACCACCACCTACATAGGGCATGCTAAGAGATTGGGATGCAACTGGTTTTCCACCCTTTACTCATCACTTGCTCAAAGGGGTAGATTAAACAGGTTAGAGAGAAAGGAGAAAGAGAGGGGATCTTTTTGGATGCACCTGGTGGAGAGGGAAGTGTGGTCTGCAGGGTGACATGGACATGGGTCATGGGTTTAAATCGAGGCTTCCCTACTTTCTACCTCTGAGACTTTTATTAGACCAATGATTCTCTCTAAACTTCAATGTCCTTACCTTACCTGAAAACAAGAGAGTAATCATTCCCCTCCGTGGGACTGAGCATTTTTAAAGGACTAAAATTGACACTGTGCTTATGACTGAAAGTGATCAAAGGATGTTTTATCGTCTAAGTGTGGCTAGTGAGAGAATAGGGACAGCCTGAGTTTCTACCCACAGGCAGGGAAGGACTCTCCTCTTCCCCAGTGAGCATATTTAATGGGAGGGTGGGAGAATGACAAAGCCAGTGTATAATTTTATCCCCATGCTTTTCTCACAGTATCTGTTTCGTATACATGGAAATCCACACGAGACATAAATTGAGTCCACGCTACCCTCCTAGGTATTCCATCCCTCCTTAGAGGCAGCAGGATGAGGGAGAGCAATCGAAGTTCCTATCTGCAGGCAACTCACACCAACCTCTCAAACCCACCAGGGGAAGACGTTCTGCCACCCTTGGTCGACAGACACTTCAGCATAGCTGTGGCAACAGATAGGACGGGCTAGGCAATGTGGGAGGCCCCAACACTTGGCTTTTTTTATATTTTGATCAGGCCAGAGGGAGAAACAGTAACCACGTGCCAGTCCCAGCTCACAACTCTACGTCTTGAGCAAGGCACTCAACCTCTTGTCTTCTCCCATCGTTTTCATGTACTTTATTTGCATGTGGTTTTGCTCATTATAATGTCATTAGCATGAGGAGAGGGGCACTATTACCAGGACAACCAGGAGAGAAGCTGGTGCCAGCCGGGCTTAGCTGAGACCACCAACCTACACAACCGGGCTCCAGCTGCATCCTTAACTCACTTCCTTTTGGGGGTTGCCAGACTGTAGAGTCTAATGTATTTTCACTGTATCTCTTGTAAGTCTTGTAGGATACATTGAATATATTCATTTCTATATACATACACGTATAGTTCTCTGTGTGCAAATGAGTGTATATGTGTATACCATCTTATGTATCCCAAATACATTTTGTATACTTATTATTTAACCTAATAACTGTCCTTCCTCCTACACACTAGATTAAGTTCTTGAACACTAGCCATCCGTGTCCCTCTTGTTGCAAGGATTCTGATACATGCTTACCTTCATTTCAAAGAAACCTATTTCTGCATCTTTTCTGAATAGTGTTTCACACGTTTCCTACCTCTCAAGATGTTAAAGAGATTGAATCACACTTCCTACATTTCCAGAGCCTGTGGAAGTCAGAGATTGCTGGGGATTCTGTGGATTTGTAGATGACCTTAGGTTCTTGAGCTCTCCTACAGATTCCACGTCTTCTAGTGCTGCCTCCAATCTGCGCCTGGTGTGAAACCCAGCGGATTCTCTCCCTATGGTCACTCACATCAATTACAACGGAAAAGCATTCTCCAAAGCTGCACATCATGGCTCTTCTCCCCCCTCCCCCCGCCCTCCGCCGGCATCCTGGGTGAACAGGGCAAGTTCTCCTGGGGTCGGCCCTGCATTTCCCTTAGTCTCTCCAGCCCCCCTCTTGGCCCTTAGTTTGGAGATCTGGGTGCTCCCTGGATGTGGGAGAGATGGAGAATCAAAGGTTGGGGACTGCATCAGAAGTGCAGAGATTTTTCTCAAAGAGAGAGAGTAAAAGAAAAGAGTGAGAATGTGAAAAGAAGTGGTAGAGAAAGGAAAGCTAGAAACATCCTTTCAGTTGAGTGCTAGAGAATGTGGTTCCTAAGATGGAGTTATTTATTTAACCCTGATGGAGCTCTTCCTATGCATCAGGGACTGTTTTGGGGGCTTGACAGATACGAACTGATTTCATTCTCGTCACCGCCCCCCCCCCCCGATAAGGAGGTACTATTATCATCCTCATTTTACAGATGAGGGAATGAAGGCACAGAGAGGTTTAGTGATTTGCCAGAGATCTTACAGCTTGTGAGAGCAGCAGGGTCAACACTCAAACTTGGAGCATGTCCGAGTTCATGCTCTCAGCTCTGCTCTGTACTCCCCAAGGGGCTTATTTACTGTGTTTCCTTTCATGATGACATAGACATTCAAGCAAAGTTTGGAATTAGCTATTCATTTTGGCTAGTGGACTGCCTTACTTTGTCCATGACATCGACTCAAGATTGTGTCCCGGGGGTCCCGGAATGTATTTAGCTTTTAAAAAGGACCTTGGTGGATGGGATCTTCTGATGGAGGGGACTGGTTCACAGACAGGAATCAGGACCCAGCTTTACAGCCCCCTGCCTCCTTGACAGCCTCCTCCCCCTTCCTCCCCTCTCTGGCCCCTTACCTCTTTCTTCCAGATTCTTCTTCTGTTATACAGCTTGTATCAAGCTTCTTCTCTCACATATGCATGTGCAGAGAGACCCACAATGATGGCATTGCGCTCCAATGGACAAACTTCACAGAAGCCCCTCTCCTTTAGACAATCTTAAAAGTTTGCCTTTGGAGGTGCCTGGTGGCTCAGTCGGTTAAGTGTCCAACTCTTTTTTTTTTTTTTTGAAGATTGTAGTTATTTACTTGAGAGAGAGAGAGAGCATGAGCAGGAGCAGAGGGAGAAGCAGACTCCCCACTGGGCGGAGAGCCAGACGTGGGATCCCAGGCCCTGAGATCATGACCTGAGCCGAAGGCAGACGCTTAACTGACTGAGCCACCCAGGCACCTGACTCTTGGTTTCGACTCAGGTCATGATCTCAGGGTTGTGAGATTAAGCCCCACATTGGACTCTCTGCTCATTCGGGAGTCGGCTCAAGATTCTGTCTCTCCCTCTCCCTCTGCCCCTCCCCTTGCTCTCTCTCTCTCTAAAATAAATAAATAAATCTTTAAAAAAAATAAAAATAAAAGTTTGCCTTTGGTTAAATTCTCTCATTTCTCAGGCTTCTGACAAGATGACTGAGAACTCGGTTTTACTAGCGTATCATTGGCAGGGCGCTTGGCAAAGGCAAAGGGCAACTACCCAGAATTATAAAGAGGAAGCATTTACGGTTGCCCTTAAGAGTTGCCAGGGAACAATGCTCCCGCCTGATTTTTCTGTGTTGTCCAGTTTCCCTTCACTTCACTCTTCAGAAAAGCAGAGTCTAGACATTGGTGCTTCAAAAATCCGACCACTTGGATGTTGATGGTGACTTGGACCCAGTGGTGAACACTGGTTCTTATTGCCAAATTGCAAAAATGCCCTCTTGAGTTTCCAAAAATACCTCGTCGTTGAAGAGTTCTCTGCCCCAGAGAGGCAGGGTGATGGATGGAAACAGCTAGTGAGTAGAAGGCAGCCGGCCTGAGCCACACGGGGAAGTTGCAGATAAATTTTAAGAGCCACTGCAAACTCAGGACCATATGGTTTCCGGGGGCATTTTTGTTTTAACAGATATATCTTGGGATCTTTGAAGGAATGGTTGCACTGCCAACTCATCAATTAATCAACCCTCCCAAGGTCGCCAGGGACGCTGTGGATTGGGCCCGGGCAACAGGGGCCTGGAGGAACTGGCTTTAATTAAAGGATTTGTGCAGTAATGGAATCCTCAAATCCTTTGAGCAATGTTGCATGAAGTGGGCCTTTCAATCCCTGTGTGCATTTTCCATGGCTGCAAAGAGGCGACAAATATCCTGACCGAGCACTTCCAGGCAGGGTGTTGTTAACCCATTTAGAAACCCCTCTGAAGGACACACGGCCCAAGCAAATGGAAAAAAAGAAAGAAAGAAAAAAATGGCACTCTGCAGCAGCAGGAAGGCTATCCATTCTCCAAACTCCTGTGATAAAGTCCTGATGGGGTCACCACTATTTTAAAGAAGAATTGCTTTGTGGACGTTAAGTGTTTTGACATGACGGGCACTTAGATACTCACCAGCTACCTCCATTTGACTGGTTAGCTATGATTTGAATGGGATCTTTGATCAATGAGAGTTAACGGTCTTGCTGTGCGTGAGGCCCACAGACCGGGGGTCTCCTGGATTAATTCTGCCCTTTGATGGTTTTGGACAGGCAGGATGTTCTTGCGGGGAATCTATCGGCTTCTGAAAAAATCGGTACCAAGTGTGTACCCGCTGGGCCCATTTGACACCCAGCCCCACCTGTCTGGCTCTTGAAGGTATTTTTTCTTCGGTGACCTTGATGAGACATTTCTCTGAATCTGTGCTCATCCTTTCTCTGTCATTTGGCACATGTGCAATTCTCAAACACACACACACCCCACACTCTCATGGGTGTTCCAACTTGCAGGCTGCCACACAGAAAACATGGGCTGGAGGTAATGCCAATTTCTGGACACTGATAGGAACTCCACCTCACTGCCAATTGCTACACTCCTCCTACCAAACCCCACTGCCGAGTCCCACCGTAAGACTTGGTCCCAAAATCTCTTCAGAGAACCATAATTTAACTTCCAAAGCATCGCCTTTTTATCAGGAACCATTACAAGGTCATCTTTATATATCTTGATACACTGCTATCAACTTTTAAGACATTGTTCAACGTCTCTTATCTAAGTAACCTGCAGGCTAGGTGACTCTGAGCTCAGAACTGAGAGGGCACTTGGCTTTCTTTCTGGATAAGCAGATACTTACGGCACACGCGTCTCAGCTCAGGCCGCCACAACAAGACACCACAGACTGCGGGGCATAAACAACAGAAATTTCTGTTCTCACCGCCCTGGAGGCTGGCCATCTGAGATCGGGGCGCCTGCATGGCCGGGGTCTGGTGAGGCCTCTCTTCCTGCCACCAGACTCCACCTTCTTACTTACTACATGCTCGCAGTGGCAGAGACAGTGAGCTCTCTGGGGCCCTTTATTTTTTTTATGATTGTATTTATTTATTTGAGAGAGAGAAAGAGCGAGCATGAGCAGGGGGAGGGCAGAGGCAGAGGGACAAGCAGACCCCCCGCTGAGCAGGGACCCCCCCCCCGATGCGGGGCTCGATCCCAGGACCCTGGGATCATGACCTGAGCCGAAGGCACATGCTTAACCCACTGAGCCACCCAGGCACCCCTCTGATGTCTTTTTTTATAAGGACACTAACCCAATTGGGTCAGGACCCTACCCTATGGCCTCATTTAACCTTAATTACTTCTGGAAAGGTCCCATCTTCCAAATACAGTCACATTGGGAGCTAAGGCTTCAACATAGGAGGGAGACACAATTTAGACCATGGCAACACATGTACCAAGTCCATTCAGTTTTCTTTCTCTCTTGATGCTGGAACTATTGTATCAAAGTTTTAGACTCAATTCCACTGGCATTTTTAATCTGGATTTTCATCTATAATTTCTCTGTACGCCCTTGCCCTCAGTACTCAGCATTTATTCTTTCATCCTGGTAATGATGTGCAGTTCTGTCTGGTTAAGTTGTGTGCTTACGCCATGTACGTAGGTGTGTTTTAATGACAAATCTTCCAAATAAATTTTGGAAACTGATGGGATGTGAGAATGATGAACACGAGAAAAGATTTGTGTTGTGACATCATGAAGAAAGATGCCCTTCAGATGTGTGTGTTTGCTCATTTGTTTGTCTTGGAGATCCGATTGGCTTGTTTCTGAAGGTCTTAGCTTGCAGCACCCATAAAACTAAAGTTGGTCTGTGGAAAGGCCCAGCAACAACGGTGGGTAATGCTAAAGAACAGAAGAACTCGGTTTTCTATACTTCTTTCCAGGGAAGTTACTCCCAACACCAGAGTATTACAGATCGGTAATTGGATTTTTTATCAGCCACAGACACAATAACTAGTCATCTTTCGCTTTGAAAGCATAGATATTTGATCGGTAACTAGATTCTTCCCTCTTATTTATGCTTCACACTCAATCTGCTAGGAACTTCTGTCGATTCTGTCCTTACTACCTCTCAAATACATTTTCTCCTCTCCATCTCTGCTACCCCTCCTTAGTTTGGGTCCTCACCTGCTTTTTTCACATACACTGTTCAAATAAACTCTGTAGTGGACAGTCATGTTTTGAGCCAGCCAGTACCCTTTCTATATATGGGAGATGTCCTCCCCTCTATGAAACAGACGCCCAAAACTGATTTTCCCAGCATCCCTTGCAGTCAGGACACAGGCATTGACTTGGCCTCCCATCAAACATCTCTACACGAGGCTTTGCACCAACAGTGATACAGTGAGACAGGTACCACGTGGAATTCAAGGTGATGGCAGAATCCTTCTGTTTCCGGGACAATGGCTCTGGAATCATCAAGGAGGACAGAATGAAAGTTCCTACAGAACCTGCTCTCTCCACTAAATGACCAGGACAGGGGTTTCCAAACAAGACAAAATTGTAGACAATAAGCACCTCACTCCAGCCAACACCACAGGAAAATCCTGCGGCCCCACCCTGGCCCCTACCAGCAAAGGCCAAGAGCCCACCTCTCTTGGCAGACTGTAGCTACGTAGGTGCCCCGACCTCCCTTCTGGGCTGTGTTAGCAAAGACCAGGTAGGGAGCCAGGACTTCATCCCCAGCAGATAGTAATGTGAGGGAGGGAGGGAGGAAGCCCCTCCTCAGTTGTTTCCCGGCTCATCCCCTGCAAGATCTAGCTATACGTTCTCCCCTTGGGTTCTTTCAAATTCCTCCTTTTAACAAATCTCCTTTTTAATTTAATTTGTTCAAAACATGGTGTTGGTCCGGACTCTACCTCTTAAAGTACATCCCAACTCTCCCCTCCCCCTCCCCCAGCCTTCCTTTCTGAAGTTAAAGGTCCCTTGCTCGGGGACGGCTTCTCTAACCTGCTGCCCCAAGTTAAGCATCTCCAGGCACCTCGGGGTCCCCTGGGCAGTCCTAATCACGTGTGTAATTGTACATTCACCCATGACTGTCTTCCACACCAGCCGAGGCTCCCTGGGAAGAGGAGGCTATTGTTCAACTTTGCACACCCAGCAAGATACAAAGCACAAGGCACACAGTAGGTGCTCAATAAAAAAGCGAGCCTCTGACACAGCACCCACAGTCATTCCCCTGCATACCTGTCAGCTTTTGCATGGATGACAGGCGAGGTGATGCAGGGCAAGGTGCACAAAAGTAGGAGGTCAGCCTCTTAATAATAGCGTGTCCCAATCCACGAGCATGGAACGTTTTTCCATTTCTTTGTGTCTTCCTCAATTTCTTTCATGAGTATTCTATAGTTTTCTGAGTACAGATTCTTTGCCTCTTTCGTTAGATTTATTCCTAGGTATCTTATGGTTTTGGGTGCAATTTTAAATGGGACTGATTCCTTACTTTCTTTTTCTTCTGTCTTGTTAGTGTATAGAAATGCAACTGATTTTTGTGCATTGATTTTATATCCTGCCATTTTACTGAATTCCTGTATGAGTTCTAGCAGCTTTGGTGGAGTCTTTTGGGTTTTCCACATAAGTATCATCATCTGCAAAGAGTTAGAGTTTGACTTCTTATTTGCTGATTCAGATGCCTTTTATTTCTTTTTGTTGTCTGATTGCTGCGGCTAGGACTTCTAATACTATGTTGAATAGCAGTGGTGATAGTGGACATCCCTGTCGTGTTCCTGACGTTAGGGGGAAAGCTACGGAAAGAGCCCAGGTGTCCATCAACAGATGAATGGATAAAGAAGATACATATATACAATGCAATATTATGCAGCCATCAAAAAAATGAAATCTTGCCATTTGCAACGACGTGGATGGAACTAGAGGGTATTATGCTGAGCAAAATAAGTCAATCAGAGAAAGGCAAGTATCATATGATCTCACTGATGTGAGGAACTTGAGAAACAAGACAGAGGACCATAGAGGAAAGGAGGGAAAAATGAAACAAGACGAAACCAGAGAGGGAGACAAACCATAAGAGACTCTTAATCTCAGGAAACAAACTGAGGGTTGCTGGAGTTGGGGGGAAGGGATGGGGCGGCTGGGTGATGGACATTGGGGAGGGTATGTGCTACGGTGAGTGCTGTGAATTGTGTAAATCTGATGAATCACAGACTTGTACCCCTGAAACAAATAACACATTATATGTTAATTTTAAAAATTTTTTTTTGAAAAAAATAATAATAATAGCGTGTCCCCAACTTCCAGCTTCCTAAGCTGCTTTCCCCACTGGGCTAACTCCCAAGAAGAGGTTCTGACTCTGACCTCCCCTCCTCACTTAATCCATCTTCCCCAGAGAGGAGGGCGAGGAGGAAGGAGGCAAGGAGACAAGGAGGCGGCAGCACAGACCCATCTTCCCCGGAGAAGGGACTGGGCTGGCCTCGGGGGCTGCGCCAGGGACGAACTGGCAGCCCGTGCGATCCTGCTGGGATGCTAGAGAATGAACTCTTGATGACCTGCAGCCATGAACTTCATGCCGATGTCGAAACCACCCCCTCCGTCTTCCGGAATTCAAAATATCAGCGTGTTTTGTCGACCTTCATCATTTTAAATTGGTCACATAAGGAGCGTGTTGCAGGGGCTGTGGTGTGTAAGTGGGTGGAAGATGCTTTTGTGCTGAGACCTCTCCTTGGCCTGTTGCTCCCCGGAACAAATGTTGCGATCAAATTACCATCCCCTGGAAATGCGGCCTAATGGGAAGTGCTGACCACTTCTAACCTGAGCCATGCAAATGGCACTGATAGACTATCTAAAATAAATGAATACCCAAAAAAAAGGAAGGAAGGAAAAAGAAAAAGCCCGAGGTATGGGTTTCCTTAACCCATCAGAACCATGTGGCTCTGAGCCTTCTGTGGATAGGACAGCCAGAGACGCCCCGCATTGACGGGCAAGACTGAGCTGACCTGTGCATAGTATCGTGTTCTGCCAGCTTCGGTCTAAGTAGCAAAACTGGCTCTCTGATGAGGTCTGGTGATCAGAGGGGTGTCGAGGAGCAATCCGGCCCCCAGCCCTCCCCAGCCATGGCCATAGGACTGTGCCCCTGGATCACAAGAAGTGCATGTCATCTTGTATGCAGGACGTCTGGCGTTTATAAAACTTTGTATCTTGTCCAAAGTTCTTTTTCAAAGAGGCATAATAGGTGTTTGACATTCCATTTTATAGGTAAGGAAGCCAGCAACAAGTACAAGCTCATCCAAGTCTAGAGCGCAAAATTTCTGATTCCAAATCCAGTGCACATTCCACCAAAATAAATGTTTGGAAATGTAAATAATAATAATGATCCTAACAGTAATGATGATTGGCATTTATCGAGCACTCAGCATGGGATAGGTCCTGCAGTAGGTATGTCAGTGAACCCGATCCCATTTCAGCGAGGTAGGACTGTCATTATCTCCATTTTATGGGTCAAGAAACGAAAGCCCAGGGAGGGTAAGGGCTTCACAGAGGTCACATAGCTAGCAAGTGGCAGAACTCAGAGCCAGAATGCTCACCTCCTATCCGTGAGGCCTTGCCAAGATCAACCTTAAGAGAAAGAGTAATGTTTATGTATTTATGTTTCATTTATGTATTTTATTTATGCATGTTCTTTTTTTTTTTAATTTTTATTTATTTGACACAGAGAGAGAGATACAGCTAGAGAGGGAACACAAGCAGGGGGAGAGGGAGAGAGAGAAGCAGGCTTCCCGCTAAGCAGGGGGCCCAATGCAGGGCTCGATCCCAGGACCCCGGGATCACGACCTGAGCCGAAAGCAGATACTTAACGACTGAGCCACCCAGGCGCCCCTGCATGTTCCTATTTTAAAAGTGATTTAGTTATGTGGTTTAGAAATTAAGGGAGGGTCACTCAAGAGACTTTTCCAGCAAAATTTGGAAGATTACTTAATAGCAAAGGAAAGTATATCTGATAAACATTTCCATATAGAAGCAGGATACAAAACTATAAGCACACAAGAATTAAAACTATGTAAAATAAGCAAGGGAAAATAGAAAACCGTAAGAAAATACACCAAGATACGATCAGTAGTTGTGTTGGAGTGGTACGATTATGTCAGGTTTTTCTTAATGTTCTCTACTTCCAAATTTTCGGTGGGTTTTTTTTTTTAATGTAAGGAAATGTGAAAAGCCTCCTCAAAACATAGCTTGACTTATTGCTTTGAATCTCTGGCATTTGGGGAACCACAGAGAAAAAATGTTGTTATAAATAGCAAAAAAGTTGGGAGCAGCTTGCATTTTTCATTTTTATTGTATCTAAACATCAAGGAATTTGTCTTGCTTATACTAGTAAAAATGTGTCCCCACTGCCTCCCCAAAGAAAGAGGGAGAGAGGGGGAGGAGAAAGAAAAAGAGAAAGGAAGAAGGGAGGGGGGGAGGGAAAGAGGAGAAGCAAAGGGGGTGAATTTTGTTGCACAGCAGAAATATTCAATTTCATTGCTTTGTTTGGGAACTACTTAACAAGACCACAAACACTAATCTCGCTGGGTAATTAAAACAGTGTAAATGTCACTATACCTATCTTTGACATTTGGTTTGGGTCCTGACAGGGCACAATGAATTATAGAGAAGGAATCTCCCTGTTGCGAGCACGCGTTAATAATCCTGGCACAGGGCTTTAATATTCCTCTAGATATTTGAAAAACTCTGTGTAGCTAGATATATGCCGTTCCTTCAGCACTTTATCACACGCTGCCTTGCAGCACCTCTTCTATTGTTGTTTTGTATTGTTGTGTGGCTGTCTTGAATCATTTAAACTTCCATGCGTGTTGAGTCTGGGTTTGCCCTAGACGTGGCATCTTTCCTGAGGGCACCAATTGTGTGCTCTTTCTTAGTAACACAACGTCATAGACACCAGAGAAGGTCAACCACGTTTGAATAATGAGAGCGCCTCCCATTTATTGATCACTTACTATGCACTAGGCACGGTGCTTCCCGCTTCCCAAACACTTTCTCTTTTCATGAGAAGCAGTGGATGCAGTGGTTAGAGCTGCCAGCCCAAATCCCAGGTCCACAATTTCCCGGCCCTGTAACCTCTTACACATTTTCTCAG
The DNA here is from genome assembly GCF_002201575.2 of Neomonachus schauinslandi. Taxonomy (NCBI): domain Eukaryota; kingdom Metazoa; phylum Chordata; class Mammalia; order Carnivora; family Phocidae; genus Neomonachus; species Neomonachus schauinslandi. The sequence goes on from NC_058404.1 coordinate 184,012,237, forward strand.
CCTCGCTGTTCCTCAGTTTCAGCCACTGTAAAAGGAGGAAAGGATGGTACCTTGCTTCTTAGGGTTGTTGCAAACTTAAGTGAGTTGGAATGTGTGGGATGCTTGCACGTGGTAGGAAATCAATAAATATAGCCTTTATTGTGTTCATTTTATCACTGTTATTGTTCATTCTTACATCGAGGGAACTCTCGCTTCTCCCACCCTGATTCTCCCCAGACTTCCCCATCTCGGTAGATGGCACCACTTCCCTCCTAATTGTCCAAAACCAAGGCACCATCCTGGATCCTCTTCTCGCCTCCTCCCAGTCCAATCATTCAACAAGTCCTGTCAGCTTTGCATCTAGAATATCTTATATCTTCCCACTGGATTCCATGCAGGAGAACAGCATTCTGCAGGTGGCCCCGCCTGGGTTAGGAGCCTGCTTCCCCCACTTACTATGTAGTGCGAAGTACTTGAACTCTTATTGGGATAACAATAGAACCTACATCATAGGGTTGTTGTGAAGATAAAATCAAACAATCCCAATAAAGCACTGGAAACAAAGCCTGAGCAGAGAAACCAGTCAGGCAGAGTTAGTCCTGGTTGTTGCTCTTAGAGACAAGTCCACGAATTCCAGGCTGGTGCAAGTTGCTATTAGCTCTCCCTGGGACTGAGTCCACAGCCTCCCAGAACTGCTTCAGTTCTCAGCCTTTGATCCTTTCACCAGGATATTGCGTGTGTGTACATAAAACCACATCTCACCACCGCAAAGAATCTTTCGATGGCTTCCCATTACACTTGGATAAAATCCAAACCCTTAGCTCTGGCCTAGAAGTCCCTATAGAAGGTGATCCTGTCTACTTAGACCTCAGTTTGGATTGTTGTCATCCCTTCACTATAATCCAGGGGCACCCACCATTTTTTAGTTCCTTGAATGTGCCGTGGTTCAGCCTGCCCCAGGGCCTTTGCACTTGCTGTTACTTCTGTCCCCAGAACATTCATTCTGGCCCCTTTTTGTATTTGCAGATGTCCAGGGCTCTAGTGTTCTCTCTTCTGCTAGGATTTCCTTATCTGGGGTCACCACTCCCCAATCTCCAGTCACATCAGTCTGCCTCTGGTTCTTTGTAGCCATGTTTGACAATATTTTATTTGTTTATTTGTTCACTGACTTATCTTCTGCCTGCCCAACTAGCATACAGCTTGTTCCAGTTACTAGGGTGGCATAACAAATCACCCCAAAACTTGTAGCATAAAAGAACCATTTATTATGCTCATGGATTCTGCAGGTAAGAAAGTCCAATAAGATGCAGCTGATCTCTTAGGGCCTCAGATGGAAGACTCAAAGGCTGGAGGCTGGGGGGACTGGGCTTCCTTTGGCCTATGTTTCTGTCTCTATGTGGTTTCTCCATATGATCGCTCCAGCACAGCAGCAACAATGTGGCTGGACTTCTTCTGTGTCAACTCAGTCATCATAAGGCACCTGTCTGGAGAGAGGGCCAGGAGAATGCTGTATCAACTTTTATGACTCAGCTTTGAAGGGTATGTCACTTCCACTGGTCACAGGTCTGCCCCATGCAAGGGGAGGAAACATAGACCCTACCTCTCCATGGAGAATTGCCACTGTCCTAATATAAGAAGAGAATGTAGAATATACATACAATGAATACAAAAGAAAAAAAATCCTGCCTTTGGTGACAACACGGACAGACCTGGAGGATATTATGCTCAGTGAGATCAGCCAGACCCAGAAAGACAAATATTGTATGATCTCACTTACATGTGGAATCTTAAAAAGTCAAACTCATAGAAGCAGAGGGTAGGATGGTGGTGGATGGTGGTTGCCAAGGGCTGAGGGGAGGAGGACATGGGGAGTTATCGGTCAAAAGGTACAACATTTCAGTTATACAAGATGAATAAGTTCTGAAGATCTATTATCCAATAGTGTCTGTAACAAATAACACTGTATTGTATACCTAAAATTTGCTAAGATCTTATGTTAAGTATTCTTACCACAAAAAAATAATAAAAATAATAGTAATGGGGGCAGGAGGAAACTTTGGGAGGTGATGGATATGTTGATGGCTTTCATGACGATGATGGTTTCACGGATGCATACTTATTCTCAAACTCATGGAGTTGCAGACATTAAATAGGTATAGCTTTTTGCATGTCAGCCATAACTCAATAAAGTGGTTTTTTAAAAAAATAGACATGGAGGGGCGCCTGCGTGGCTCAGTCGGTTAAGCATCTGCCTTCAGCTCAGGTCATGATCCCAGGGTCCTGGGATTGAGGCCCACTTCGGGCTCCCTGCTCAGTGGGGAGTCTGCTTCTCGCTCTCCCTCTGCCCCTCCCCCCCCACTCGTGCTTATTACCTCTCTCTCTCTCTGTCACTCTCAAATAAATAAAATAAAATCTTCAAAAAATTGATGTATTCATGATTTGGTTTGCTTTCATTGTTTGTAAGAGTAAGGGTGTTTACCAAGAAATAAAATTAAAGTTAAGTTAAAAGAGGAAGGAGGAGGAGGAGGAAAAAGGAGGAGAAGGAGAAAGAGAAGAAGAAGAAGAAGAAGAGATGTGGGATGGAATATACCAGCATAGCTGTCCTTGAAAAGATAGCCTGCCACAGAGGACCTGAATAGACATTTTTCCAAAGAAGACATACAGATGGTCAACAGACACATGAAAAGATGCTCAACATCACTCATCATCAGAGAAATGCAAATCAAAGCCACAATGAGATATCACCTCACACCTGTCAGAGTGGCTAAAATCAAAAACACACGAAATAACAAGTGTTGTCAAGGATATGGAGAAAAAAGAACCCTCGTGCACTGTTGGTGGGAATGCAAACTGGTGCAGCCACTGTGGAAAACATTATGTAGATTCTTTAAAAAAACTAAAAATAGAATTACCATATGATCCAGTAATTGCACTATAGGGTATTTACCCAAGGACTAAAAGATGAGGTCGTATATAGAGAATGGAATATTATTCAGCCATAAAAAAGAGTGAAATCTTGCCATTTGCAACAACATGGATGGATCTAGAGGATATAATGCTAAATAAAATAAGTCAGAGAAAGACAAATATTGTATGATTTCACTCATATGCGGAATTTAAGAAACAAAACAAACCAAGAAGAAAAGACACAAAACAACAGACTCAACTATAGAGAACAAACTGATGGTTCCCAGAGGGGAGGTGGGTGGGGGGTGGGTGAAATAGGAGGAGGGGATTAAGAGCACACTTACTGTGATGAGTGCTGAGTAGTATATAAAATTGCTGAATCATTATATTGTATAACTGAAACTAATATAGCACTGGATGTGAATTACACTTGAATAAAAAAATAAATCAATAAAATGCAGTACCAAGTTTAGGTCAATAAATAAACTAAAAAACAAAAACAAAAACAAAAAACCAAAACAGAAAAGAAAGTACAGCCTGCTGAAAAGCTCCAGGAGGGCAGCAAACTTGCGTTGCTCACACTGTACTCACAGCTCTAGAACAGTGCCTGGCACATAATAGATGCTCAATAAACATTTATTGAATCGGGGCGCCTGGGTGGCTCAGTCGGTTAAGCGTCTGCCTTCGGCTCAGGTCATGACCCCAGGGTCCTGGGATCGAGCCCTGCATCGGGCTCCCTGCTCAGTGGGGAGCCTGCTTCTCCCTCTCCTCCCCGCTCAGTGTTCTCACTCGCTATCTCTGTCTCTGGCTCTCAAATAAATAAATAAAATCTTAAAAAACAAAACAAAACAAAACAAAAAACATTTATTGAATCAAGGAATGAAATGCTCTATGACGTAAATATATCATCTTCATTTTACAGATGAAAAATGCTGGGACTCCATGAAGGGCTCAGGTTGACACCCAGGTTTGCCTGACTCCAACAGCTGTTTCTTAACAAATGATACACTCCCTTCCCTCCCCACTGTTGAATACTGAATAAATAAAAGAACGAATGAAGGCTTGAATTATTCTATTTTTCCCTAGTGAAATTATTCTGAGATCACTGATTAACACTCAGAATCTATCAAGTCTTCTGATTCCCTTACCAGATTTTTCTTTCCCAGATATTTTAGTACTGATTCTTTTTTTTTTTTTTTTTAAATAGGCTCCACACCCAGCATGGAGCCCAACACAGGGCTTGATCTCCGGACCCTGAGATCGACATCTCAGCTGAGATCAAGAGTTGGATGCTTCACTGACTGAGCCACCCAGGTGTCCCAGTGCTGATTCTTAACACTGGTAGGTACCAAGCGTCTTTTTTTCAATAGGATCATACAACATCTGTTCTTAGGATACTTAAGACTACTGCTTCCAGGGAAAAGCCCCAGGAATGGTTAAACAGGACTCTCAACGGACTCCAGCCATGGGATGTCTAAGCAACCTTCGAACTGAAAGCACCTGAAGACTCCTTTTATTGTCGCTTTCAGAAGGCAGGACCTTTCTGTAGGCTAGTTTCTGGTCTTAGCTGGGGCGGGGGAGGGGGGGTGTTGGCCTGTCTGGGTCATGGTTCAGAGGAAGAGCGCCACCTACTGATGACCTGCTCCACCTTCAACGCACTGCAGCGGGGCTAAGACCGTCCTGTTAATTGTTCAAAGGGTGTGGAGGGGTCTTCTGAGCAGAACAGTGGAATCTTGGTCTTGACTTCCAGCTCTGGTATTTGTAGTAACAGTGAGAGCAACAAAATCATAGCACATTGAATATAAGGCAGGTCAGTGTGGTTCTGTGAGAAAGAATAATGACTCCAGCAGGAAAAGCTTCTTTCCAAAATACAGATTGCATTTTTCTAGGAAGCCTCTCCATTGAATGTTACTTTATTAAGGAGAATAGTCCTATAGCATATTTAATACCATTCCAGCAAAGCATTCACAAGGTTATTCTTTTCAGTAATGAGGTGGTACCTTCACTTCCATTTTCATGTGTTCCTGAGAAATTCCAGTGCATAACATAAGGCAAGAAAGATCAACCTCAAATAGCTCTTGGTTCCACTAGGAAGCTGGTAGCTACAAGTAACAAAGCCATGGCAACTTGACCAAGTAAATCGTTTATATGGTATGATTCCATCTGTGTGAAGTTCTAGAACAGGCAAAACAAATATATGGTGATAGAAATTAGAACAGTGTCAGGGACAAGGGATAGGGAGGAGTTAATTGCAAAAAAAGACACAGAAGAAGTTCTGTGGTAATGAAAATGCCTATATCTTGATGGGATTTGGGTTACCCACATGTACATATTAGTCAAAACTCACCGGAAAGTGCAATTAGGATTTGTGCATTTCACTTATATACATTTCACCTAGAAGAGAAAAAAAGAGATGTAAATAAATATTGAACTCTAGGGGCACCTGGGTGGCTCAGTCGGTTGGGCGTCTGCCTTTGTCTCGGGTCATGGTCCCGGGGTCCTGAGACTGAGCCTTGAGTCGGGCTCCCTGCTCAGCAGGGAGTTGCTTCTCCCTCTGTCTGCCACTCTCCCTGCTTGTGCTCTCTGTCAAATAAATAAATAAAATCTTTAAAAAAAAATCTTGAACTCTAGTTAATGACTTGCATTGTGAAGTGTTTAGGAACGAAGTGTACTGATGTCTGCAACTTACTTTGAAGCCCCCTAAAAAAACAGATGAATTGACAGATACACAGAGAGATGGATTGATACGTAAAAAAACAAACAAGGCAAAATGGTAATCACTGTAGGATTAAGGTGTTATGTAAATGGGTGTTCAGCATACAATTCTTTCAACTTTTTCTGAATATTCGAAAATTTCCATAATAAAGTCAAAAGGGAAATGAAAAAATAAAGAACAAGCTTAATGGAAAAAACACACATACCCACCTTTGGATTGAAATGACATAAGAAAATATCAAGTTTGGGTTTCTTTGGGCTGGAATTATCTCAGTTGTTTTAGTAAGAAGGACAGATTGGGGAGTTCGGATGTCACCAATTAACTTTTTTGAATGAGAAATTGATTTAATTTGAGGTGCGTCTGAGCTTCCTGGCACATACCTCTAGCAATGGTGGGCTCCCAAATTAAGTTAATGAAGCCAACGAAGAGGATACTGTTTACCAATTATGTGTACCTTTCTCTAACCTCTTGACTAGCAAAACTGTTTCCGAGAATGGTGGGAAGGCTGTCCTTACCCCTATCCATCACAGTCCTAGCTTTGTACTTACTTTTTCAATGAGAATTCCACCACCACGACTGCCCCCTCCCCACCCCTCCCCAGCATCCCATCTCTGGAAAGAAACCGCACAAAAAATTCTTATTTAAGAGAGCCAACAAAGTTTTTTAAGCCATCAAATGAGTTAAGCGAAGATGAACCAGAAGTATGTGAATTGTATTTCCCCTCAAGTCCTATAGAAATCCAATAAGTAAATTAAATGCATGTGGATTTAAAAATTTAAGGCTGAGAAGGCTTGAGGCAAAGTGCATTTGACATTTGAAATAATGGAAACTCGAGAGGTGGCATGTAGCAAGATGTGCACTTACCTGGTGTAATAGGGGCCCTTGGTCACCGGTCTGCCTGCCTCTGTGTTTACTGAGCATAATGGCCTTGCGGGGAAATTCAATAAAACTCCCCATTGCCAGGTGTGACTTGAGGGCCATCATTTAGAAGACAATGGGAGCAGCCTCCCGCTCAGCCCTCCACCCAGAGGGGCCCTGATTACTGAAGTTCTGATTTTCTTCAGTTATCTCCCCTTTTGGAAGGATTAGCCTAGAGCTCCAAAGCATGCTTGCAAAAGGGTCTGGCAATGTGTTGCAAGAACCTGAAAGATGTTCTCTCATGATCACCCAGTAATTCCGCCTAAGCCAGGAATTGTCTACCTCTCTTTTTTTTTAAGATTTTATTTATTTATTTGAGAGAGAGACAGAGAGAATGGTGCACGCACACACAGAAGCCAGGGGAGGGGCAGAGGGAGAGGGACAAGCAGGCTCCAGGAAGGGCTTGAGGAGGGGCTCTCTGCAGGGCTCACCCTGGGCCTCGATCCCAGGACCCTGAGATCAGGACCTGAGCTGAAATCAGACACCTAACTGACTGAGCCACCCAGTCTCCCTGCCTAAGCAAGGAATTCTAAGATGTGACCAAAGCTGTGTGTACGAGGGTATTTGTCACTGTTATTCAACATAGTAAAAATTTTGAAGTCATCGGTTGGCCAGCAATAGGGTATTGGATAAATAACTGTTGCAGGTGCTGTTTAAAACAGTTGTTAATGGAACTAGAGGGTATTATGCTAAGCGAAATAAGTCAATCAGAGAAAGAATTACCATATGATCTCACTCTTTTGTGGAATTTAAGAAACAAAAGAGGATCATAGGGGAAGGGAGGAAAAAATGAACAAGACAAAATCAGAGAGGGAGACAAACCTTAAGGGACTCTTAATCCTAGGAAACAAACTGGGGGTTGCGGAGGGGGGGGGGGGGGGGGATGGGGTAACTGGTGATGGGCATTAAGGAGGGCACTGGATGTAATGAGCTGGGTGTTATATAAGACTGTGGAATCACTGAAAATTTAAATTTAAAAAAAGGATTATAAAAGTATATGAGGGGTGCCTGAGTGGCTCAGTCGTTAAGTGTCTGCCTTCAGCTCAGGTCATGATCCCCAGATCCTGGGATCGAGCCCCACATCAGGCTCCCTGCTCCGTGGGAAGCCTGCTTCTCCCTCTCCCACACCGCCTGCTTGTGTTCCCTCTCTCGCTGTTTCTGTCAAATAAATAAATAAAATCTTAAAAATAAAATAAGAGTATATGAAATACTGTTAAAAATAAAAGTCTATTTTATCATAAAAAATAAATAAAAGAAATAAATAAATTTAAAAATATATAAAACAGTAGTTAAGACAATAGGTTGGGGAGCCTGGGTGGCTCAGGGGGTACCTGGTCAGCTCAGTCAGTTAAGTGTGTGCCTTTGATTCAGATCACGATCTCCGGGTCCTGGGATCAAGCCCCGCATCGGGCTCCCCGCTCAGCGGGAGTCTGCTTCTCCCTCTCCCTCTGCCCCTCCTCCCTGCTGTGCTCTCTCTCACTCTATCTAAATAAAATCTTTTAAAAAGAGAGAGAGAGAGAAGAGAATAGGTGTGAGTTTGAGCGTGGCTTAGCCACTCACTTGCTTTGGAACCAGTTCTATATGTAACACAGCACAGTTCTATATGGAACCTCGCTGAACCTCTGTCTCCTCATCTATAAAATGGGTTTGATAGCATTGCCTTAGGGGCCAACTAGAAGGATGAAATAAGACAATACGAATAAAGCCCTATGTAGTGCTTGATCACTCTAAGTGCTTAACTACTGACATTATAATTTTATTATATATATATTATAGTATGTACATATAAGTATAGTACAGTTTTATATAACCATTACAAATTATATTATTTAAAGAATATTTAATAGTATGGAAAATGCTTATAATATCTTATTAAATAAAAGAAACAGTATAAAACTGAACATAAAATATAACTCGATTTTATTAAAATAGACATAAGAAAAAAAAGACTAGAGGAAATCATCAAAAATGTTATTAATGAGCATCATGTCTGATTGGGAGAATATGGACAATTTAAATTCTGGTCTTTATGCTTTCCTCTATTTTCAAAATTATTAACCTGGATCACATATTACTTTGTGTAAATGTCTTTCTTTTTTTTTTTTTTTTTTAAATTTTATAAATATTAAAAAAAAAAAAAAAAAAAAAAAAAAAAAAAAAAGACCCATTATCTTATCACTCAGAAAACTCTTCGGCATTTTTTTTAAATAACATAGAAACATGGCTAGAAAATTGAGAGCATGGAGGACAAAACTAATGGCAGAACTTCCCATCTGCTTACACCCTCTGTCTGTCCCCCCCAAGGTAAGTACAGTTAATAGCTTCCTTCAAGCAGGAAAAAAAAAAGAAGAAACCAGTGATCTATCAGTGTGAACAGGGCTGTCTCATGCTTTCCATTTTTACCAGATTGTGTTTGAGTTCTGTTCCAGGCAAACTGGTACGTTTAAGCTCCTTACCCCTCTGCTCCCATCTGCACCTCCCCTCCCCCACTTCAGGCACAGCTGCGCTTGGCAGTTCCTTTGGTGAGTGCTTGCACATCGCTTCCTATGCCTCTATTTACACAACAACCTCTTCACACGCAACATATGGAACGGCTGGAGGGGCTTTTCTTCTTGATGGAAATGGTCTCACACCGTACACCTGAGCTGAACCATGGCACAGTTTTCTACAGTATGGATATACCATAGCGTCTTTTGCATTCCTCCTATGGGTGGATATTTAACCTTTCAACTCCTATGTATTATTTTTATAATCAGAATAAAATAGTAATTATTTTTAAGTTTCCTTTTCACTAAAGGTAAAATATATACACATGTTGTTTTTTTTAAAAAGACATTTCTTTGAGAGAGAGAGTGTGTGGGGGGGGTGAGGGAGGAGCAGACGGAGAGGGAGGGAGAGATGGGGGGGCTCGATGGGGGGCTCGATCTCACAACCCCGATATCATGACCTCAGCCAAAATCGAAAGTCTGACGCTTAACCGACTGAGCCACCCAGGCACCCCTGTATGCACACATTTTAAATGAGATGTTGAAAGCACAGAATTCAAAGTTCATATGGCTTAACTTGGGTGGTGTCACAGTGTTCATCCTAGACTGGACCCTTTGGATGAACCTGGCCTGTGCAATCTCACTCATGCTGGACCTCAGAAATCAGCCCTGCATCCCAGGAGCCGCTCCGGATTCCCTCCGGTCCCACCCCCACCACTTTGAGGTTTCTCTTCCCTGCACACCTGCCTGCTCCTCTGACCTCCATTTAACCCTGTAACCCCATTCCCGCTTCTCCCCCTAGCCAGCAGGGAGCCAACCCAGCTTTGGACTTGCTATCTCAGCTAGTCACTGATAGACGAGAAGGAAAGGAGGTCAGGAAAAATGACTTTTTTTGCCTGTTCTTATGCCTTAACCATAGAAAAATCGATACTTTGGCACAGGGTGCTGTCGTGACATACACCTAAAGCGTGCGGCTCTGGTTTCGTGGCCTGCTTTTTCAAGCCATCACAGATTTTCTGTCACTACATGAGTCTTTCCAATGTCCAATATCACCTACCTTACTGTCCACTGTTCAGTTAATTAGTGGTGAGTGCCAAGTGCCAAGAAAATAATTTTAGAAACCACGAAGGTGAAGACCATGTTATATAGTAGCAAAACATTTAGAAGCAAAGAAGTCAGGGCGCCTGGGTGGCTCAGTTGGTTAAGCGACTGCCTTCGGCTCAGGTCATGATCCTGGAGTCCCGGGATCGAGTCCCACGTCGGGCTCCCTGCTCAGCAGGGAGTCTGCTTCTCCCTCTGACCCTCTTCCCTCTCATTCTCTCTCTCAAATAAATAAATAAAATCTTAAAAAAAAAAAAAAGAGAAGTCAGTCAGGGGAAAACATTTTTGCTTAGGAAAGAACTTCAGCCATGGTTACTGCTCATGGGAACTGACTGGAAGCATGTAGATCAGAAGCCAACTCAGATTTTGAGAGGCCAATATTGCCAGAGAAACCATAAGCTAGGACTTTGTTCAAGCCTTAAACCACTAGTTTTCAATTGGACTGATTTTGCCCCCCCCACGGGACATTTGGCAATGTCTGAGACATTTTTTGGCAGCACAACTGGGACAGAGATGCCTCTACCCACTAACATCTAAGGGATAGAGGCCATGAACATTCTACACTACATAGGCTAGACCCCCCACAACAAAGAATTATCTGGTCCAAAATGTCAATAGAGTAACAGACCACAGAAAACCATAGATGAGGGAGTTTTTCCCAAGGAATTTTATTTTGGTCTAATCAAGAAAGTTCTCCTGCTGCCTGACAGAGACTCTGGCTTGGCAGGATTGTACAATTGTACAATCTATGGACTATGGACCAGTGACTGTGCTGTGACTCCCATTCTGTGCTTTTCTGAATGAAAATGCTTATTGCCTTGTCCTGCCCCTATTCCAACATGGCGTGTGGTATATGTGGATGATGCTAGCAGATACCTTGTCTTTTCAGCTCACAGGTCAATGAACATGAAGTATTGCACCTGGATTTTGAGATTTAACATATCATGTCGGCACTCAGGACATCGAGCTAGACCCAGTAACTTGATTGGACTTTGGGTGGTCTTCCTTAAGGGGGGTGGTCAGTGTATTCTATGCATGGGAAGAAGGGTGTGAAGGCTATTTGGTGATCAGAAGGGCATATTGAAGAGAGATCCCTGAGCCCTAGGCTAGATGACATTTCTCAGTCTCCCTTGTGGTTTGCTGTGGCTGTGGACTAACTGCTAACTATAAGTCATACTCACCACTTCCTGGCCTGGCCCATAAAAACCTCCTGCCAAACCCTCTCTTCCACTCCTACCCCCTCCCCAGGTAAAAGCAGAGGAACATGGGGAGCTTGGAAACCAAATGTTGAAGATGGCAGAGTCACAATGTGGAAGGAACCTGGATCCCAGAAACATTGGTTGATAGAGAGCTGCCCATTACTCAGAAATATCTGCATATGGCTTTATATGAGCAAGAAATAAACTTCTCTTATTTTAATCACTGATAATTCAGGCTTATCTGTTGCAGTGGCTAGCATTACCTACAAAAGGTGATCTAGTCAAACCAAAGCCTGGTATGCACTCAATTTTCCTAGTATAGCCAATCTCATTTTATGCCACAAATATTAGAGAAGCAACACTCAAAGTAACCCTCAGTACACTTATAATTGCTTGTTCAATGTCTCCCTCCCTCAGTAGACCATAAACTCCACCAGCAAATGTGTCTCTATTTATTGCTGTTTCCCTCAAACCTAACAGAATACCTGGCACACTCTCGCCAGTCAATAAATATATTTTCACTGAATGAATTAAGAATTTTCATATTCTTTTAAACGTTGACTGAGGAAGATTCTAAACCACTGATAACAATAGATAGCATTAATTATGTGCTTATGAAATTATGGATTATTTCACCTTATTCAATATCCCACAAATGTTTGCTGAGTGGCCTTTCGTGTTGCAGGCTCTGGGGATTCACAGGTATACAAAGAGGTGAAAATTCCTGTTCTCAAGGAGCTTATAATCTAGAGGATTTAAATATTCATGGCTCTTCCTTTTTATACACAAAAAGCTATGTATCTTGTCTGAATACTCACAGCGAAGCAAGGGGTGAGGCATGTGACTCCAGAGCCAAAGTATTAACAGGAAGAAAGGCTAAGAGGCAACAGTGATGCTTTTTCTGGGGAGATTTGTAACAAGAAAACCCAGGTGCTGTCTGGCTATTTTTGTGACAGTCAATCCCATATTCTCACTTGAGCTCCTGCTGGAGGACTATCAGTCAACAGACCGTGAATTACGGAAGGCCATCCTAAAGAGGAGGGAGGTAGGGAGTTCTGTGCAGAAACTATGAAAACACTGGGAGCTTCGTTCACCTTGGGTGTGAAGTTGGTCCTCACAACCCGCACGCTGACCTATACCCAAAAACGAATTGTGGAGGCTCACTAGCCAACCCACCTGGGCATAAGGGAGTGTGTTATGGGCTAAATGCTGTGTCCCCCCCCAAAACTGACATGTTGAAATCCTAAACCCCAAAGTGATAGTATTGGGAGACAGGGCCTTTGGGAGCTGCTTAGGTCGTGAGGGCAGAATCGTCATGAATAGGATTAGTCGTCTTATAGAAGAGACCCCAGAGAGCTCTCTTTCCCCTCTGCCATGCGGGGAGACAGCAAGAAGAACCAGAAGAGAGCCCTTCCCAGGTACCAGATCTGTCAGCACCTTGATCTTGGACTTCCAGCTTCCAGAACCGTGAGAAATAAATGTCTGTTGTTTATAAGCCATTCCATCTGTGGTACTTTGTTACAGCAGCTGGAGCTGACTGATACAGAGGGGCAAACCTGAACTGGTTTGGTTGCACATGTCCCAGTAGGCAATCAGTGCAGCCTCACTCATTGGAGGGCAACTCCCGGGTATGGACTCTAAGAAAAACATGAGACTGCCTCAAAAAAACAGAGGAGTTTGAAGTTCAAAAGCCCAAGGGCCCCTACAGGCCGTCTGAGGGTCCCAGCCGGCTCCTGGCACTGTTTTTATTCCAGCTCAGACCCAGGTCTCCACCCCTTGGCTACCCAGCCTCTGCACTTCCTGGCCAGTCACTTCATATTAGTTAAATCATCCCTTTATTGTTTAAGCTGGCCTGAGTTGCTTTTCTGTTATGTGTGAACAAAAGCCTCCTCACACACCTTTCCCTCTTCTTTTCCTCCGTTTTGCATTGTTGGTTTTTTACGGGTTGAAAAGTGCTGATCAGGGAACCTGATTACATGACCTTGGCACTCTTTCCACTGTTGAGACTGTGCCAGAAGCAGAGAAAAAGGCAAGGGGGCCTCCGTTCCAGGCTTATATGGAATCCAGAGACACCTCAAGTTCCACCTTAGGTTCGCACGACACGTTACACCAGACTTCTCTTTCAGCTGCTCAGGGTGGTGTCCAGAGAGAGCAAAGGTCACTCAACACCTAGATGTAAGGGCAAGAGGTTGCTGTCCATTGTCTGAAGCAGAAACAATGTTAAAAGAGAAAACAAGAGCGATCACCCTTATCTGCTTCATAAGGTGAATTCGGATTATTGTTAGTGCTGGAGGGGACCTAAGACATCCAAGTTCATCCCCCTTATCTTACAGATGAGGACATGAGGCTCAGGGAGGCAAAATGACTATCCAAGCTCCCACAGCCAGTTAATGCCAGAGGAGGGAGGATCTGCATCCCCAGCATTTAGGTTCCTAATTGAGGGCTTCTGCATGACTCAAATCTGCCACAACCCGTTGAGATACCTGGTCCCAGATTGTTGAGCATTTCCTACATTTCTTCTGAATGCATAAAGATGGATAAGGCTCAAATTAAGAGGGAGGAAACGAAATCAGAGGTGGGGGAGGGGCACGGAGAGAGAGAGCGAGAGAGCGAGAGAGCGAGAGAGAGAGAGAGAGAGAGAGTGAGCATGCGCATGTGTGTATGGAGCAGAGAGGAAGAGGTGAGTGTTCGGGAGAGCGGCTGCCACCTGACTTCCCTCTTAGGCTCCTACCACTGGGCTTACTGGTCACACCAGCTGCACTTCCCAAAGCTCATCCCTTCCCGACCTGCCATCGACAAATTGCATTGATTTACAAAACAGACAACTCTGCAATTGCCTGAGTACATTTAATCTTTTCAAATTAAGCCAACTTCACATTCGGCATACCATATGGAATTCTTCAGGGTGTTTATAAACACAGTTACACTTAAGCCCTCGTCCACTCTGCTTAAACTGTAGCAGAAATAGTACAGAGAGCCAAAAACACACAGACTGAAGGGACAATCTGCCACAGGGACCAAATCCTTCTAGAGATGGCAAAGACTTGAGACATCGTCTGGTCCAGAGGCTGTACCCTCGAGGCCCATGGGCTGAATTCAGCACACAGATGTGTTGAGTTTGGCTTGCTTTGTGTTTCTGAAAATGTTTGTGCCAACATTTAAGAATTGGAAGATTTCACATAAAAATCCAGACTTCCTACATCTTTTGGGAAAACTGGAAATGTGGCCATTCTGAGTCCTCTGTCCCACACAACAATCAGCTGGAGATGAGTAGAAGCTTCTTCCTCTGCCAGGGGTACCCTTTCCCATCTGCCGTGATTGTCACCACTCCGCATTGTCGGACACGAAATAGCTGCATCACTCCTTCTTGATACTTTCCTGACCCTTGTAGGCATTTTCCAACCTTCTCTCAATTGAGACATTCATTTAGAGAGGAGGGAACGGAGGGCCAGGGTGATAAGAGTGCAAGGCGGTACCTGAACCCAAGCATTTCCAGACATGCGAGAGAGCTTCAGACTTCCTCAGCCCATGGAGTTGGGTGTGGGGAGGATGGAAGAAGACAAGCCAATTTCACATGTATGTTGAGTGCCAGTAAGACCATGGGTGACTTCAGTTAGATGAGAAGATGAGCTATTTGCTGGCCTTCACTCATTGCAGATATTCATTCATTCACATGTGCAACAAATGTTTACTGCCTTTCACGAACTATTAAATCTTGATTCTGGTCCTCAAGGAGCTTATCATCCAGCAGAGAGAAACAGACATGGAAGCACATGAATTCCAACAGCCCACACTCCCCTCTTCTAGTCACATCTGTAGGTGGAGGGCACTACAGTGCAGTGGTTAAGTGTGTGAGATAATAGAAAATATACATTGGTCTTTGCCCCTGGTTCCTGACGCAGAGCTCCTGAAACTCTTGTAATTTTCTAAGTGATGAGAGCAGCAGGAGCATCTTTTGTTGTAATATTTGATCTTTGACGCCAGTTCTTGACACAGAGCTCCTGAAACCCTTGTCATTTCTTGGGTGATAGGAATATCTTTGTTCTAATGAGGCAACTCTGGGTGGGCTGCTGGGTAGGGGTTGGTCACAGGAAAGCCAAACCATGATTAGAAGTTTGGAATTTTTAGCCCACCCCCCATTCTCTTGAGAAGAAATAAAAAATGAAAATAGAGTTAATGATCAATCATGCTATGTGATGAAGCCTCCATAAAATCCCAACAGTCTGGGGTTCAGAAAGTGTCCAGGTTGGTGAATAGGTGGAGGATGTGTGCCTGGAGAAGACATGGGAGACTCCATACCCCTTCCCGATACTGTCCCCTTCTCATCTCTTCCATCTGAATATTCATCTGTATCCTTTGTCTCATCTTTTTATAATAAACTTGTAAGCTGCTCTAACAAATTAATTGAATCCAAGGGGGAGGAGGTCATGGGAACCTTCAATCATAGACAAGTTGGACAGAAGTTGTGGGTCACTTGGTGACCTCCTACTCATGATGGGCATCTGAAGGAGGGGGCAGTCTCCTGGGACGGAGCCCTTATCCTGTGGAATCTGACACCATCTCCAGGTAGATCATGTCAAAATTGAGTTAAATTGGAGGATGCCCAGCTTCGCCAGGAGGAAACCCACACCTGTGGTGACCAGCAGTGTCAGAAATGAACGGTTTTGTGTGAGTAGTAAAGGAGAGAGACATGCAGGAAGAGACAGGACTGGGGTTTTGTGGGTTTTTTTTTTAAAACACATGAAGGTAACAGTCTGACTTGCAAACTTGGATTCAAATGTTCTTCCTGTCCCTTCTTAGCTTGGACAGAATGCTTCCCAGCTAAGCCTTAGTGTTCGCATATGTATGAAACAATTCAATGCCTACACGTTGAGTTCTCATGAGAAAACATTTGAAAAGTTCCTTGCACATGGGGTGCCTGCATGGTTCAGTCTGTTGGGCATCTGACTCTTGGTTTTGGCTCAGGTCATGATCTCAGGGTCCTGGGTTGGAGCCCGGCATTGGGCTCCACACTCAGCAGGGAGTCTGCTTGAGGATTCTCTCCCTCTCCTTCTGCCCCTCCTCTCTCTCTCTCTTTCTCAAATAAACATATAAATCTGAAAAAAAAAAAGAAGTTATTTTAATAACTGGTGGATTCAATCATTCTTCCAAAATGCTTCCATCCGTCCTCTGCTACTCATTCTTCCTTTCTTTTCCCTTCCCTTTCATTATTCTCTTTCTCTCTTTGTTCCAGACAGTCTTTTAAATTTTGAGATGTCCAAATATTTTCTGGCATCCCAAATCACTGGGCAATGGGCAGGCTTGCAATAAAAAGTGCCAGCACACATTAAAATAAACCCATGTGGCCTTGACTCTCACCAGCAGTGCATCATTTATGTTACTTCTTTGAAGGACAGAAAATTACTAAGGAGTGAATCCTTAATTATTTGGTCTGTTATCTGCATGGAGTATCTTGGGTGATGGTCCTGCTCAGGGGTTCTCACACAAAAATCATTCTTCCAGGCCTTGAGCATGCCAGATTCCAAAGCCAAACAAAGGACCAAGAGCCAGAAAATCTTAGATTTTAATCCCACGACAGATGCTGGTTCCCTCGTTGGCTATGGGCAAATTACCTCCCCCCCATCACTTTACCCACCAGCAATGCAGAAATCAATTATTTCCTGGCCTCACTTGAGAGCTCAGAGACTTAATTAAGCCTTTGGAAGATGGGCGTTAGTTAACCTAATTCTCTCCGTAAGCGAACAATCTTTTGCTTTCCCAATCACACCACCTAAACTTTCCATAAATTAGTCCCCTTTTCCTAAAGTCAGAATGTAGGATGACTCTTCTTTTTACTAATTTGCTTCTATAAATGGTTTTTAATGATATTATCATCACTTTCTCATAAACAGGTGCAGGGTAGGAAAACTGTGATGAATAGCGAGCACCTCGGGGATGATCAAGACCGAAGGGTGCTTGGGAGAGTCCTGTTCTCTCCAGAAGGGAAGAATTATCTTTGTCCTTGAAAACAGAGAAAGCTCTTGGTTCCTCTGGTCATTGTGAGCACTCTAATGGGAAATGTGGCTTGGATTAAACTTGCTTATTTTGCAGCGATGGGGACAGAGTTCCTCCTGGGCATGGCGGGGGGGCATCCCTCACACATAGGTTCAAATCCTGGCTCCCCCACTTCCTAGCTGAGCGACCTTGAACATTCACTTCACTTCCCAATCTCTTTATCTGTGAAATGGCAATACTAAAGTCGGCTTCACGGGCATGTCTTAAGGATGAAGTGAAGCCATATGAGTCACCCCCTTTATATTCCCTTTTAGAGCTATGTACACCTCTCCGATTTCCACAACTAGATTATGATAGACCCCTTGACAACTGGGATTGCTCAAGTGTATCCAGCCTTTCTCCACAGGGGTTCCACAAGAGAATTAAACTCCACGGAAAATTATGTGTGACTATTTATTCAATTCTCTCAGGGATGATCTATAACTAGTACCATTTTCAATGCGAAAGAGAGAAGTTAATTCATTACCTACAATGGATGCCTTAGGGCATTAAGGCTTAATTCCTTCCTGAAACCTGGTTAAGAAACACTGGTTAACACTATTATAAAAGATAAACTCCAAACTTTCAGTGGTTTAATATAATAGAAGTTTAGGTCTAAAGGGTGTTCCAGATTGGCAAGAAGAAAATAATTCAGAGATTCCAAGCTCTCCAAGCTCATCTGCATTAAAGGGAAAAGCAGGGAGAAGAGAGGTTTCCCATTGACACTTCCATCAGCCAGAAAGCAGGCACGTGGCCAGGCCCAACCGCAAGGGCGTCTGGGAAATGTAGTCCATCTGTAGAGCCAGGAAAAAGAAGAATATGCTAGCAGGTCTCCGCCATATCCAGGTATAATCACCCTAGTATTTAGATTATCAAATAGTATCATACAGTAGGTGACAGTGTTCAATACATGTTTGTTAAATTTATGAATGGGTGAATTAATCAATCATTTATTCATTCATGTAATCAACCCTCCCAACCTGACTTCCTCCATTTATCCTATGTCCTACATACCCTGAAGCCTTTCTTCCAGCCAGCTGTCCCAGTAAGGCCCTGATAAATTGCTCTGTGGTGTTAAACAGTGTTTAGAAGGAACACTTGGCCTCAACTTGCAAAGTCTTGAATCTGAGTCTCTGCTGAATCAATTACCAGCTAGCTGGACTCCCTGGGGCCAGCTCCTTTTTACCTAACATTACAGACAGGTATTACGTGTTCCTTTGTCTGCAGTGGAAACAATGGTTTGTGGCTCCTCTCGTGGTTTTGGGGAAGACCACAGGGCCTTACTATAAGTTAGGGTACTTTAGGAAGTGCCATACAAATGTACATGCTATTGATATTTATTCACATTATTAGCTGGAAATGATAGGCAAGGCATTTCTCCTCGAAGGGAGAAATCTATTATAAGAGAAAACTCTAAACAGATTTCTAGTGGCAAAATATCAGGTGCTTTCTTGCAAAGTCATGCTTTCTGCTCAACGTTCCTGTGTCCTAGTAACTACTAGCATGATAATAATTTCCACAAATGCCATCACAGGGTTAGGGTTAGGGTTAGGGTTAGAGTACAGGGCTTTTGTTTGAATGTGTAGTGACCGATAGGCAGGAATGGGCAACCTGAGCTGGTTATATCGATGAGATTCAAACCAGTCTGGGGACAGGCAAGGAAGGAAAAGAAGGAGGGAAGGAAGGGGCCAAGATGGCGTACCACCCCACACCTGGGTTGTGTGTCTCTGGCAACACAAGGGAACATCAACTGACCCAACTGGATTATTTTCTCTGAAGAGAAAATACAATGGAGAAAGGAGTAGTAATTCAAGGTGTGTAGACTCTTCCGGTGGGGCAAAAGCCAAAAAGGATTTGTCATTTGTTCGGGCAATAATCTAGGTGGAGTCTGAATTAAACTGTTCACGCTGTGTGGAACAAGTTTGAAGGGCAACCTGGTACCACAACCTCACCCCAGAGGAAGAGAGGGGAGATGATATGATAGAAAAGACGCAGGTGGAAGAACCAAATAGAGCTGGGTGCAGATCTTCGCTCTGCCACTTTTTTCTAGCCTGATTGTGGGAAAACCTCTCTGAGTTTTTGGAGATAATAATTCCTGTGTCAAAGGCTTAGCGTAAAGACTAGATACAGCAATCTGCCTGTTAACTACCTAGCACAGAGTAGGCATTCAATCAGCGCGAGTTATTCTTACTAAAAAAGACCAGTCATCCCTCTGCCCTAATGATGTACTGATTGAAACACCCATTTCTGGACAACGAGCTTTGCCAAGATCATACAGGGTTTAAAAATCACTGCCTCGGGGCGCCTGGGTGGCTCAGTCGTTAAGCGTCTGCCTTCGGCTCAGGTCATGATCCCAGGGTCCTGGGATCGAGCCCCGCATCGGGCTCCCTGCTCAGCGGGAAGCCTGCTTCTCCCTCTCCCACTCCCCCTGCTTGTGTTCCCTCTCTTGCTGTGTCTATCTCTGTCAAATAAATAAAATCTTTAAAAAAAAAATCACTGCCTTTGGTGGTAGGGGTTTGGGTGATCACTGAGAGATCTTTCCTGACCATCCAAGAGGAGTAAACTCTCCTGGGGGTTCCTTCCTAATTGGGCATGTATTTGTATACTTGTGTACTTGGGTTTCGTCTGTCTTTTCAACCAGAACATATGCTTCAAGAGGGCGGAGAGCTTGCCTCTCCTGTTCATGGTGGCTCAGTGTGCGACACAGCCTGGGACACCATGTGTTCAATAAATGGCTGTTGGAGGCAAGAATAGGGAAGGAACCAGGGCCACCTGAGTGATCCATGAACATTTTAACACTGACAACCTCGAATCCCACTGCGAGAGCTGAGTCCTGAAACGCAGGTGCCCCTGGACTGAAATGGGTTCTAACTCGAAAAAGACTCCCAGGGGATTCCCACCCCGGGGATAGAGTCTCCAGAGAAGGTGGGCTGGGATGTGGGGGTGGGGAAGGAGCCTGCCTGCCTGTCACCTGGGCACAGGAATCCAGGTGTGCATGGAGGTTGGAGAGAAGCCCTCCGCAGCCCAACCTGCCCAACACAATTCAATTTGCCTGCATCACCCACGCCCTCGGCCTGGCATCCGTCTTCCTTCTCAGCAGTGGTCATAGGGTGAGGGAGGAAAATACCTTTCAAGACCAGACATGAATCTTGCAGTAAACAAGCTTTCCTCGGCCAGGGTGTGTGGGTTTTAACCTTTCATAATACCCAAAGGGCAGATTGAAATGCTGAAGGAATGCACAGGAAAGCTTCCACGCTAGGCCAGGCAAACTCTAGTCCCGAAAAACAAAAAAATAAAAAAAGCACGAAAAGCTGTCAGGAGCCTTTTCTCCTAAAAAGAGGCATGTAGACACACATTCTTTGTTTGTCAAACCTCCTTCCCTTAACCCCCCACCCCCACCCTGTCTCCCTCTCCACCTGTGGAGGAGGCTAGGGTTCACAGTAGGTAGGGACGGAGGGTGGACCTGACCTGTGTAAAGCACCTACTGTGTGCCCAGCACCGTGCACGTGTATCATTGTAGTGTTCGATTGAATCATCCTAATGAGCCACATCGAGGACGGTTTTCTCTCTGCTGTACACTCAGTGTGACACTCAGCAGTCGGCTCGTCAGAAATCACACCTGACCAGGTGTCTGTCACACAGCACCAGTCACACTACCTAATTATTTTGAATTGCATTCACACTGAGGAATATTTTCTTGTAAGTGGATAGGCCATGCTCTTGAATGTCCATTAATATAATTTCCGATGGAAATAATTAAAAGGTTTTATTTATTTATTTAACAGAGAGAGAGAGCGCGCAAGCACAAGCAGGGGGAGCAGGAGAGGGAAGCAGGCTCCCCGCTGAGCAGGGAGCCCGCTAGCTCGACCCCAGGACCCTGGGATCATGACCTGAGCCGAAGGCAGATGCTTAACGACTGAGCCACCCAGGCACCCCTTATGGAAATAATTAAACACGTACACAAAGACACAGCAATGAGTCTGTGGATTACAGCCTTGTTTATGATGGCAAAAAACCCACAACTTAAATACCCACTAGTAGAGTTGGTCAGATAAATTATGGAACACTCATGCAGTAGAATACCTCATACATACTGTAACTCTTTATCTAGCCATGGAAATCGTCACTGATTTATTATTAAAGGGGGAAGAACCCAGTTTCCAAACGATATGTAAAATACCATTTTGGCAAAAAAAAAAAAATACACAGGCAAATATATGCATACACAAATTCAAGAAGGATGCACAAAAATGAGCAGTTTATCTTTGAATAGCAGGATTAGGGGTCATTTTTATCTTCCGCGGCTTCTCTGCACTTTTAAATATTTTTCTACAAAGAGCTTGCCTCTCTTGAGCAGTTTGTTTTAGTTTGCTCTTTTTAGGAGTAATTTTTAGAATGATTAGAAAGCTGCTTTCTAAAACATTTTGCTTGAGGGCCCAGAATTTGGAAACATCTCTATTCTTTTTTAGCCAGTAGTGAAAGGAGAAATAAAAATCCTAGCCAAATACTGACATTTGGCCAATATTGTTTCCTTTTATAATTACATTGTCAATCGCTGATTAAAATATAAGCGCCTGAAAACAGAAAACATGTCCTTTTTCCCTCTTTAATCCTTGTCCCTTTGTGGTGTTCTCAATGAATATTCATGGTTGTTTGATTTCTTCCTCTCACTCTTTTGGTTTTGGGTTTGGGGTACGCGTCTGTTTTTGTTTCTGTTTCCTATTTTACACCAGAAGCTTATTCATTCACCCTTTTAAATTCAGGTTTATGAAAATCAGGAAAATGTAGACAAGACTGAAATTTACTTTTTTTTTCTCTGAATAAAATTAGGGTTTGTTGAGTGAAGTGTCCTTGTAAGCAAATGAGGTGGGAGGGGTGTGTTTAACCTACTTGGGAAAATACTTTTGAACTCTTTACAACATCCCTTAGGGCCCAGTTAATTAATGGACTGATTACTAATGATTATAATTCATTGAGTTGATTTGGCAGAATTTCCTCCTGGCAGCACTCTGTTTCCTGTTTGTGTTACTTGTCAGTGTTGAAAGTAACACATCTAGGGACGCCTGGGTGGCTCAGTTGGTTAAGCGACTGCCTTCAACTCAGGTCATGATCCTGGAGTCCCGGGATCGAGTCCTGCATCGGGTCCCTGCTCAGCAGGGAGTCTGCTTCTCCCTCTGACCCTCCCCTCTCTCATGTGCGCTCTCTCTCACTCATTCTCTCTCTCAAATAAATAAAATCTAAAAAAAAATAAAGAAAGAAAGTAACACATCTATTCTGCCTTACGAATAGCACCAATTTTCACTAATTCGGAAACTGTTCAATCATCTGAGCGGCTCTTTCATATCTTTCTAATCTTCAGATTTGATGATGTGGAACCCCGTATATCCCTCTTTAAAAAAAAAGGCATGCTATTACAAATACAAATGTTTTTCCTTCACTAAAATATAGAGCTAGAGAATATACGGTATGAATGGAAATAGTAATCCTGCTCATTGAATTAAAAAATCATCTAAACAGTATGGCAACGTGTAAAATGGTGTTTCTTTCCTCTGTGCACAGACACGGAGGATTCCTGCCCCCCCCATCCTGCCATGTGTCTGCAGTCATGTTCCAAGAGTCACGTCAGCCCTCCTGGGGCTGGGACCCTTCCTCATGCCATTGGTGGTGACCCAATGCTGGTTTGACCCTCTAATAAGACAGCCTCAGAGCAATCATGGCCACTTGGTACCAAAATGCCAAATTGACAGAGTCGTGGATTTTCCAGTTTGACATTGGGTTGGTTTCCTTTTTGGTTGGTTGTTTTATTTTGTTTGCCAAAAGCAAACTCTTTACTAGTCTTCCCACTGACAGCATGCCTATCTGGTAATTATTTCCTTCACTCGATAAAACAGGTATGGAATGAAGGTAAGATTTGATGTTAGGAGCACAAGGCGTCTAAAACAGTCCCTCAAGAGGTGTATCGTTCAAGAAAGTAGCCAGTAACACATATGGCTATTTAAATTTAAATAACTACAAATAAATAAAATTTAAAATCCAGTTCCTCAGTTGCACTAGCCACATTTCAAGTGCTCAGTTTTCAATAAGCACATGTTGGTCGTGGCTACCATTTTGGAACACGCAGATGGAGGATATTTCCACCGTTGGAGGAGGTTCTACCGGACAGAACTATTCTAGAGTCTGATAAGAGACAAGAAACATGAAACCATCAGTGAAATACCTCCCTCACAATATAGATGTATGTTTGAGTTTGGGCCTCAGACACCGTACACTTGGTACAACAGCAATCGCTCAGAGAATCCAGCATAACCGGAAGAAGGACAAGAATGTCTCCCAGGGACCTTCTATGCTGGGGGCTATTGTTGCCGATCAAGTCACCCCAGGGACGTAGAGCCTTAAAGAAACAGCAATCACTTCTTATCTCTCCCGAATCTGGGAGTCGGGCTGAGTGAGACGGTTCCTGGGTCTGTGAGCGGTTTCAAGTTGTGGCCGGGGTTGGAGTCGGCGTCTCCTCCCAGGGGCTCACCGCT
Source organism: Neomonachus schauinslandi (assembly GCF_002201575.2). NCBI lineage: Eukaryota > Metazoa > Chordata > Mammalia > Carnivora > Phocidae > Neomonachus > Neomonachus schauinslandi. The sequence continues at coordinate 184,036,103 of NC_058404.1, forward strand.
GGGACCTCCGCGGGGATCTGTCCTAGAGGAAGTGGCAACAGGACCTGACCAGGGAAGCTGCACCAACATCATCCACAGAAGTCTTCACCGTCCCCTGACTCAAGAGGGGGGGAACACAGCCTACTCTACCAGGAGGGGAGTCATCGGGGGGTTTGGAGGGTGTGGAGCGGGCGAGCTTGAGAGCTACCATCCGCAGCACCTTCTCAGGACAGGCCAAGTGGCCCTGTTCGCATCACTGCCCTCTGGGTCGCTGGCCCTGCCTGCAGATGGGAGCCCCAGCTGGGGATCGAACACGCTAAAGGAAAACTAATTGTGTGATTTCTGCCAAAGCACAAATTCTAAATCTTTATTGTGCCATGGGTTTCTAGAGTGATAGGGTAAATCCTCAGAGAAGTGTCTCCAAGGGTATAAAATGTGGTGTCCCCTGATCGGATGGGGGGGCCACCAAATGTGGGGCAATCCGATTTGGGTGGAGGCCAGTGGGGTGGGCAGTGAAAGAATTCAGCCAAGGCAGAGCAGAGGAGATAGAAGTTTCTGGACTGTACCACAAGAGAGTCGCAGACGGGGCAGCAAATCAGAGGCGGTCTGCCAGGAGGCAGGGGTAAGGGGCTGTCGTTTAAGGGGGAAAGTGAGGAGGTATGGTAATGTATGGAATTTTCTGTCTTTGATACCTATGCCCTGGTATAAGTAACCCATAGGTCAGCTAGGGTTTATGGGTATTTTGAGGTGGGTCTGCTGATGGGCCTGTTGGTATTCAGCCCGGGCGTTACTGTGGGCCCTGCTACCTTACTCAGGGTTGCATCCTTCAAGTAAGAAGCCTCTACATAAAATGAAAATATAGGAGTTCCAAAGAAACCAGTTATATGGAAACATAGTTACTAAAATAGTTAAATAACAATTTAGTAAAATATGGAGCAAGCTCTAACAGCAGGGTTCATAAGTCTTATAATTGTAAAGTTCTGATGAACCCAAATGATATTCCATAATATCTGTAACAATTGTATGTGATATGGGAATAATTGTGATTTCTTTTTTTTTAAGATTTTATTTATTTATTTCAGAGAGAGAGAGCACATGAGAACGAGCACAAGCATGAGCGGGGGGAGGGGCAGAGGGAGAAGCAGACTCCCCGCTGAGCAGGGAGCCAGCTGTGGGGCTTGATCCCAGGACCCTAGGATCATGACCTGAGCCGAAGGCAGACGCTTAACCGACTGAGCCGCCCAGGAGCCCCTGTGATTTCTATTGATGTCAAATTCACAAATTCTGCTAAAATTATTGTGGTTGTTGCTTACACTCATATTTAAAGAAATGCTAACTTTTCATTTAATGGTTAGTGAAAATAAGGATGTGCTATTTTTTTTTCTCTCCCAGGTTTGCTGATCACTGAATCTGTCTTGCTTACAAGCCTCTGAGGTATAGGGGGTGAAGTTGGGGCAGGAGTTCTTAGTGCAACTGAGTAACAGCAGGGCTTTGGGACATATACGGTGAGGGATAAGCTGGGTGCAGGATAGGTAGATGGTAGGGAGACTGGATAAACTGCTCAGAGCAAAAAAAGTAAGAGGAATCCGGATGGGGAGAAGGGGGAGTTCTGGAAGGACAGAAAGCTGGAGACAATGGTCAAAGGTGGAAACCTAAAGAAAAAAACCCTGGTGAAGACATTCCTTCTGGCTAGGATGGCCAAAGAAAGTTTTAGACTCCCCGCTGAGATTCCCTATACTTGATTTTGCTTTCCCACCCCAAGCCAATGACCTGAAATTACCTACCGTGGCCACATCGCGAGCTCCGTCCCTTTTTCTGCCAGTCTAGGCTTTCTTCCAGTACGGGCAAGCGGAGTCGTTGCCACCGCACCAGGGACTGGCCAACTGGTCCAGTCCCTGCCGTGGGCACTCGAGGGAACTAATGAACTACTGTGCTCTCCTCCATGCCTAAATTCTAAATCCAGTGAGAGCCAGGAATGAGGAGATGGATGTCAAAACATCTGCTTATTGCCACTAAGATCTGGGTCAGAGGGTACAGCTTAGATGTGGACTTCCTGCTTGTCCCTGTCTCGACCACCCCCCGCACTCCTTCTAAAGCTGGATACCTTAGGGGAAAGGTTCAGTCGATAGAAGACACACTTATCCAGGACCGCTGCCTGGCACTGGTCTAGGGAAGGATGGTGGAGGGGAAAGAGGAAGAAAACGACAAACTCACACACACATTCACACACAGACACACACACACACACACATTTAATATTCTTGATGGACTAGTTCCTCCCCATCTAGACATGTGGACCAATGGCTGTCACTCACCAACCAAGTGACTCACTCCATCTCCAAGGAGAGGAGTTTGGGGTGTGGCAAGAAGCCAGGAGTGCTTGGGTAAAACTCCCTAATGGAATCTCAGAGATGGAGAACTCCCCCCTCCAACATCCACGTTTGAAACTCTCCTACCCAGACATAAATAATCATTATAATTTTATTCTTACTTGTTATTATATTAAAAGAAGAGGAGGAGCAAGAGGGCTTCCTACCTTGTGCTGGGGACTAGATGAAAAATTTTAATGCATCATCTCATTTAAATCTCACAACAATCCTTTATTGTCAATGGTTGAATCATCTGACATCTGAAATTGTTGATTTTTGACTTAGAAAAAATGGGAACTTTGTGTCCGTCATCTTAATGGCTCCCCACTTTACAGGTGAGGTCACCGAGATTTACAGAAATTAAGTGACTTACCAAGGACCACACAGCTAGTGAGTGAGCCCTCCGGACCGTAATTCAGGCTTGACACCAGAGCCCATGGTGGGAACGGCTACAGTACAATGGAGGTGTGCTGGTGCACCTGGAGATGCACTGGAGGATTTCGAGGCTCATTTCCTAACACAGCAACATCCAACTTCTCTCTTCCAGGCCTGTGCCAGGGACTGGAAATGAAGAGATCAATAATACACAGGTTCTGCCTCCAATGGTGGGGATGCTTAATAAATAGTAGTGGTACATAGTAGATGCTTAATAAATAGTTTTAATAGGCTAATTACTGAGGTTCCCCTTCTTACACACATTGAGTGAGAATGGCCTGTCCTGCTTGGGAGAAGCCTCCAGCCTTCCATCATCCAGCCCTTTACTGTTGCCAGAGCTCCTTTGCACACATTCCCAGACCTGGCGTGCTTCTTTGTTAAGCACCTGATTAAGGGCTGAAACTGATGACTGGGGCTGCAGGTTCATACTGTGAATTAAGCAGGTTCACAGTAGAAATCAGGGCCGGGGGTGGAAGCAGCCTCGGGCCAATGGAGAGAAATGAATGCTAGGGATTCGGAGGCGGGGCGATTTCAGGCTCCCTTTCCCATTTTTTCTGAGCATGAATCCACACTGGAGATCTCATTCTCATTTCAAATCACTCCTGGGAAACTGGTCCTCAGGTCCAATCCACACATGAATCTTCAGCTCCATGGGGACTCTGGGGGCCGTAGGACTCCGGGACAGGAAGACTGCACCCCAGGCTGGGAAGGCAGTGCTAGAGACATCCCAGCCCCTCACTCTCAAGTCCACAGTACTAGGGTCTGGCCGGGGACCACAGTCTGCCCCCTAACCCCTTGGGAGCGCATCTACTTCAGCTGCTGTCTCCAGTCCAGATAGCAATAATATCTTCCTTTGATTGTTGATTTGTTAAAAACAAAAATCCAATTGTGTGGTCACTTCACTTCAGACCCTCCCAAATCGTTCCCCACTTACCCTACAATAAAGTCCAGACTGCTCCTCACCCGGCCCTGCCTCCCTAACTCCGTACACCGCCTCCCTCCATCCCCTCCCCTTCTCTCTCCCTCAGGGCTCCAGCGGGCAGGACTTCTTTCACTCTGAAGATAGATCATTCTTGAGAAAGCCTTTCGCTAGGCTTTCACGCACACTGTTCCTGTCTCGAACATTCTCCCCATCCCCACTCATCTTAGCTGTTCTTTCTTCTGATACTTTCTCTGTTGTTTCTCTGGACTCCAGTATCATCCTGCACTTCGTCCATCCTGATACGTTTCCTGCTGCATTGGTTTTCCTTCTTCAGTTCTCAGCCTCCCTTGCTAGCTGGGCCTGAGTTGTGGTAGAGTTTTGGTAATACTTGTTGAATGAACAGATGAACGAATGAATAAATAAAAGATGAAATCAAAGATCCATGCTGCAGAGGACTGAAAGGTCTTCAAGATATGTAGTCAGTTAGGCACCCGAGAGAACTGTAGTTCTGGTGTGGGAGACAAGCAGAGAGGCCCTGGGCTTCAACAGCACAAGTGTATCTGGGTGGATCCAAAACCTAACGGAAGCCTCGGCACCCGCTAGGCTGTAGTATGTCAAGGGTGGATTCCCAAAAGCCCAGTACATGGCAGTGACGGTCAATTAAGATTCACTCTTCATCCTACAATTTTAACCCATTCAGTAACACAGGTCTCTGTCCCATCAAAAATGCCATCTAACTCCCTGATTCCCTTTTTTTTTTTTAAGGATTTTATTTACTTGAGAGAGAGAGAGCACACGTGAGAGGGGGGCAGGGTGGTTGCAGGTAAGGTCAGAGGGAAAGAGAGAAGCAGATCCTGCTGAGCAGGGAGACCATGGGGCTCGATCCCAGGACCCCGGGATCATGACCTGAGCCAAAGGCAGACGCTTAACCCACTGAGCCACCCAGGCGCCCCTGAATCACTTTTTTTTAAGATTTATTTATTTATTTGGAAGAGAGAGAGAGAGAGAATCTCCAGCAGACTCCCCGCTGAGCCCAGAGCCTGATGCATGTCTGGATCCCGAGACGCTGAGATCATGACCTGAGGAGAAACCAAGAGTGGGTCACTTAACTGACTGAGCCACCCAGGCGCCCCGTCCCTGATTCACTTTTACTCTTCATCTCAAACAGATGAAAGCAAGTTTTTCCCAGACTTGAAATGAACAGAAACCTCAATTTCCTGGCTGCCTGAACGAACACTGATGGGAAGCAGTCTTTTTCAAGGTCAGTTTTGTTTTAACCATGTCATTACTGCTATCTCCTAAGGGCAGAGGTCACGGTCACCTGCCAACTATGCAGAGATCAGCATTGCCCACCCTGTAGAGACCAGGGGACAAGAAGCAGTTGTTGCTCACTCCAAAGAATCTGGATGTTGGCATTTTTAAAGCCGCTAAGCTATGGTTGAAAATATTTATTAAAAAAAAAAAGAAGAAAGAAAATATTTATTAACGTCTTCAGGACAACATCAGTGCTTTTAAAACCTATATTTACTAAATAAACTAAGTCCAGCAAATAAAGTTGCATGACATAAAAGTTCATACAACTAGTTCTCATAAGGAAGACCTTCTACAGCTTAAAGATAAGATGACTATAGGTTTGTGGAGCCAAAAGAGAGTATTTCCAAGCTGAAGACATCCCACTGAAGACCCCAGAATAATCCTGCTGATCTCATCCACTAGCCTTGATGTCATAGAATGAGAGCCAAAAAGACTGGGTCTCAAACCACTAAGTGTAATGAGAAGGTGACAAACATACAGCATGCATGTACTCAGACTTGGTCTTGTTCCATGAAGCTTAGCTCTTGGAAACTCATACACTAAAATAGTAAGACATAACAAAATGCTAAAGCACAAGAATCAGAGAAGCTGCACATTAGAATGGGGTGTCAAGTTTAGGGGAGGGGTGAAATAGAGCACAGTTTTAAAAGCCAGAACGTTCCGTGCATTATTATAGATAAAGCTGCAAATTTAGCTTTGAGCTTTCTGGTGCCCCAAATGAGAAGGGCATATAACTAGTGACATTCAACCTAGCAGCACCAGCTGATTCTCACAGCTGCACATCCTAGGGGTGGCCCTGGTCCGGAAATGTCTCCACTGCCCAGGAGCATTGAGAAATGCCAGATACTAGCGAGACAGGTGTAATGGAGCTTTGTTTTCCCTCCGGTGAACTGATCTCTTCCCAAGTCCCTAACTCACATCGTGAAGGTGACATTCCGTCCCTCTCGGGTCTGTCCTGAGGTTCTGAGTGGGTCACTCTGATGGCTCACTCTGTGCCAGGCACTATGCTGATGTGATGGAGAGTGATGGGCTGTCCGAGACCCCTGCAGGCAGGACAGACTCCTCTTTGGCCCTGAGAGTGCTGCCGGCATCCAGCCCTCAGTGGTCAGCTCGCCTCCAGAACCACCTGAGCAGAAGGTAATGGGGGTGGGGTGGGGGGGAGGGACATACAAAGACTCGCCCCCTTTCTCTCAGCTTGGGGCAATCCTGAAGGGACGTCAGTGGCTTCAGAACATCCCATATAATTGCCTCAGGGCTCCATACAGACTGAGGCACAATTCAGCATCTCCCTCTGCCCAGTCCTGCGTCCTTCCTTTCCCTTCTATAGGCACCAATTCCAAGAACGCTTCCTAGCAAACCTCAGGAGCACTACCTGCATCTCAGAGCAAACCTGAAAGAGAGGAAGAAGAGAAGCTACACCTGGTTAGTGGTTACATTCCTGCTTTCTGTCCAAGAAGTCATAGCAGGTGTCAAGAAGGAGGGAGGATGCTCCTGTGTCCTAGCATTTGGGAGCCCAGGGTGGCGGGAGATGGGGGATTGGGGGGGTGGCCCAACTTCCACCATCCCTCACCTCTCTCCCCATTCTCCTCCCTGCTGGGGGTCCAAGTTCTCAGGCTCCCTCCCTCCTTTCTCTCTCATTATCAAACACTAATCTCAGGCTAAGTTTTCCTACACTTAAAATGAGGGAAATGGACTAAATGGTTGTAAGCTCTATAATTACGACTCTTTGAACATTTTAAAACATAGTCATGATCTTTTAAATCTCAACCCCTTATTTCAGAGGGTGCCAATTTATGCAAACGCAAACTAAAGGACATCACAATGTACGATTTATTTTTTCAGTACGCTATATTTTAGTAAATACATTTACGTCACCATCACTGAAGAATATTCAATGAGTGCCCACCAGATGCATCGTATAGCACTTGAAAAATCAGCAATTGTTGAGATGTTGACATGTTTAAATTAGGCTCGTATTACATGAAGCAAATGAGAGTGCATAACTTAGACTGGGAATGACATTCATGCTACATGGCTGTTGTTTCTTCTTCCTCTTCTTCTTTTTCCTCTTCTTTCAAGCGGCCAGATGGTGTGGATCAAATCATTCTAGAATGCAGAGAGCCTGGATTTCTGCAGATGAGCATAACAGCAACACAGACTTTTGCTTCGGTCGCTGCGACCCTCGGTGGTGTAATCTGCTCCCACCAGGAACCCCGAGCCTTCCATGCTGCTCGGCTGTCAGGCTGGTTCCGGCAGCATTTTTAAGTGCACTTTGAGAATTTCTGGAATACAACTTTTGTTTTACCTCTTTCACTTATTTGCTTAAAAGTTAGAAATACAAGTCTTATCTTTAGTTTAAAAAATGAACTGGATCACTAGACTACATTAAAACATGGTGATTATAATTTCAGCTTAAGGAGTCAGATGGACAGTGATGATATCCAGATTTTATGGAGCGTTTTCTATCTCTCCACTTATGTAATCCTCACAACAGTGTGTCCCCATTTCATAGGGGAAGAAACCGAGGCACCGAGAGGAAGGGCAACTTGCCTAATGTCACCTGCTAATAAGGGAGACTCAGTTTGGGCTGCAGAGACCGTGTTTTGAACTGCCTCCCTCTGCTGATATCTCTGTGACTCAGTATCCTCATTAAAATATAGGGATAAGAACATCATCTTCAATATAGGATTGTGAAGCGGTAAGAGGATGCAAGGAAAGCCTTTGGCTCCCTGCGAGGCATAGTGAGCTCTAGCATGCATTTGTCATTGTTAAATTTCAAGGGGACTCTGGCAAGGGAAATGCATATATCCCCTAATGTCTCATTATTGTACGTATGGATATGGATATATTACATTTACATACATATTTGTTACCTTACAAATGTTGATGATGTTTATGTACATACTGCATTTATATCTGTCTTAATTTGCGTTTCTGCAGAATCACAAGGAAAGGAGGAAAGGATATAAAAGCATGTTGCTGTTTGCAATCCCAGCAAACTCCGGTAGGAGAGTGGAGAAGCAAGGCAAGGAAAGGTCAGGTAGGGAAGGGGGAAATAAGGGTAATTACCAAGAAAGCTGCCATCGATGACAACCAGAGGGCAATTCTGCTAGAGAAGTCTGGAGAACAGTACGGATCTCACCCAAGGGGCCAGGAAGCTGGAGTCTTTGTCCACCAACTTTCCATCTGTCTTTGGTTGTGGGCTACTCCCAGGAGCATTCACTCTGGAGTCATTCCTGCTTGCTGAAAATGCTCCCCGGGCCAGGACAAAAAGCCCCAGGTAGGAAGATTCAGGGTTTACAGAGAGCAGCCTTTGGTGTGTCAAGGGGCGGGGTGAGAGGACATTGAAGGGAACACTAACAGCTCTGCTCAAATACGCACAGAGGATGTCTGGAGATCGACACATAAGGAACTGGTGTTCGCAGTGGAAAAAAGAAAGGGGGCGGCTAGAAGGTTGGAGGGGATGGGTATTTTCACTATGAACCCTGCTAGACTTTCTGAATTTTGCGATGTGCCAATATCACCCATTCTCAAGGTAAACAAAATGGTATTTAAAAATTAAACGGATCCCTGCAGAGATGCACAGGAGGCCAACAAGCATGTCTCTAGAGCACCTGGGTACTATTGACATTTGGGGCCAGATAATCGTGGCCTCTGCATTCTAGGATGTATAGCTGCACCCCCGGACTCCACTCATTAGGTGCCAGTAGCAACCCCTCCCTGAGTTGGGATCATCAAAAATGGCCCCAGACACGGCCGAATGTCCCTGGGGGCTGAATCACTGCCCTGTCCTCACCGAGAACCTCTGCTCTGGAGAATCTCGTCAAGTTGGAGTCTCTTATAGCTCTCCGATGAACACAGGTGGTCTAAGGTGGCACATCCATACCTGGGACATCAGACACCCAATCTGCCCTATAAAAAGAGTGGGTGGAGCTCCTTATCGTTCTCCTTCTTGCTCTTCCTTATGGTCCTCCTTTCATCACACCCACCATCCCTCATGTCCTACAACATTTTCCATGGAACCACACAGGACCATGGGGGTCAGGCAGTCTTGCTCCCATGGACACCAGAAGCTGAGCTGAATCAAATGTGGCCCCTGCCTGAAGCAGAGGAGCTCCCAGTTTCAGGGAGAGTTTCAGGGAGAGCCAACCCCCTGCAATGGTCTCATTCACTTTATTTGCTTGTCTACTATCTGTCAGCCCCTGCGAGAAGCAGGCTCTGCAGAATGGATAGGGTTCTGGTCCTGTCCTCATTATTCCTCCAGCACCACGAACAGCACTTGGTACAAAAGAGGTAGTCAATAAATGCCCACTGCTTGGATAATGGAATGGCTGCAGGACTGACTATTCTGGAGTGTTGGAGGAAGAGGAAGGAAAACACGAACGATGATAAAGGAAAAAGAAGAGGCAAGCAGGAAGGAGGCGGGGAGATGCCGTGGAAGGCATGAGGCCTAGCTTCCACTGCTGGGATGAGATGGAACTCCTCGCCCAAAAGGAGCTGGGGTGCCTTCCCACCGACTCCTCCCCACCTTCTGTAGTCGCCTCCCAGAAGCTGGAGCTGGACCACAATTTGCAGGGTGTAACATTGTCAGAGGGCGGTGACATCTCTGAAATGAATTGATTTTAGATGAGTTTGGATGGCTCTGTGTCCCATTTACCAGGCCCATGTGCCATTTGCCACTTTTGCAAATAGACAGTGGGGAGAAAAGGGAGTCTTTGTTTCATCCCAATGAAGGCCAGCTTTTCCTGAGACTGTGTAGCATAGTTGTCATTGTTTGGGTGATGGTGGAGCCAAGCTCATTCTCCCTCCCCCATGAGCCAAGTGCCTGTCCCTGCTCCCCAGCCATTGGGCTTGGCTTCCTAACTTCTCTTGGCCAAAGCACTACTGGTCACGACAAGACTCAAGGCCTTAAATGCACTGGCCCATATGACTTAGTTCTTCATTCTAGTGCCCCTGAGGGAAGAACATAACTGCATGGCCACTGTCCTTTCGCTTGGGCCCCAGACTGAACCCACATGGAGGTGACCTGAATCTGACTCTCAGCCTGGAGCCTAGCCCACAGAACCCACAGCCTGAAGCCAAGTCACCCACTGAGACCAGCTCAGCTCTCCCAAACCACAGTCAACCCACAGGCCTGCAAGCAGGGGAGTAAATGCTGGTTGTAAGCACTGAGTTTGGGGTGGTTTGTGAAGCAGCATGGTTGTGGTAATAGATGACTGATTCAATAGTAATTAGCCACGCCTGCTCTAAAGTAGGGTGTGAGCCTTCACAATGGCTCTTTCCCTACTGGCTATATAACGCCGGGCGTCTCAGATCCCTCATTTATAAAACAGAGGTAATAATAGCATTACTCTCAGCATTGTTGTGAGGATTAAATGAGATAATCCATACAGAGTGCTTAGCATCGCACCTGGCCCAGAGTAAACAGTCTCTAAATCAGAGGTCACAAATTGAAAGCATGTTTTCAAATAATCCAATGAGTTGTCTGTATTGGGATCAATTCTCAACTGCCAACTGGGAAATTTCATGGAAAAAAGTAATCCAGACTTATAGCTTCTCTTGAAAAGTCAGATCTGGCAACACTGGGCCAGCATTTCTACATGGCAACCATGCATAGAGCTAGGGGGCAGTGCATGACTGTGTGAATAATAGAAAATGTGACCACCGGGGTTTAAACAATTGAGGGTTAGTTTTTCTCAGGCAGCAAGACATCCAGGAGTCAGAAGTCCAGGGCTGGCACCGAGTCTGAGCGATGACCTCAGGAACCTGGGCTCCTCTGTCTTGATGCCCTGCCATCTTTAGCATGGGGCTTGGTCCTCATTATCTCAAGATTGCTGCTGCACATCCAGCTACAGCACGTATGTCTTGGGCAAAAAAAAAGAGGGTGGAGGAGGTAAAGGGGCAAAGAACAAAATCTCTCCTAGCAAGGCTTCCTTTTATCTTGGAAAGGACGACTTCCCAGGGAATTCCACTTCCATCTCAAAGATCAGAAGTGAGTCGTATTAGCCACCCCTCGCTGCAAGGCTGGCTGGGAAATCGAGCATGCTGCCATTGCCTGTCCAGTTAAGAAGGGAGTTGGAAAGTGGTTGAATAATTCTAGCTGTACTATCTCAGTTTAGCCCAGACCCTTCTTAGGCAGGATATCGCTTACCTTCCTTCACACCCCCTGCCCCTGTTTTGCTTGCAGTTTCCGCCCTAGATGGTGGCTGACTGTATGATTCTCAGCCACGTGAGGGCATCGCTGGGGAGTGTGCTCTGGAGTTTCTCACCTCTGGCCTGGGCCTTTCTAAGATCACTGCAGACCTGAACTTCCAGGCCCCCACCCCTCCCCATTCTTCATCTTTATAAAGCTTCTCCTCTGGGGCAGAAGCAATATACAAAATGCTCAGCAAACATTAGAAAGTTTCTCTTAAAAGTAGCTCTGCCCGAACTAGCCATGTTCATAGCCACAGCCTTGGCGAAAACTGAGAAAATATTCTTCTCCCCCTACTCCATTTGTCCTCTTTTTCCTCTTGATGGACTGTGATAGTTTCATACCATTTTTCAAGGCAGGCTATCGAAGTTCCAGGAGGTGACCTCTATTTACTACAATAAAATCAGTGATTTATGGAAAGACAGAATTCCACAATCCCCTAAACTCCCCCTCTTATCCCTAACTACAGCGTCAACAAAGCACCCAGCATCCGGTGTGGTTCAAAGATCTGAATTGTATAGCAAAATAAATCATTTTAAAAATCCCAGTAGTAATGTATGGTGGGGGCATTCTTAACTTGAACTGAGTAAGGAGGAAGCGGGCAGACACAGCCAACCTTGGCTACAGTATAGCACTCAAGGTGATGTGGGGCAGAGAAGATTGGATATGTAATATCAATGAGTCCGTGGGGGAGGCGGGGGGAAGTCCAAGCTCCACCAGAAAATAAGAAGGAAAAATTTAGGTCCCACTGTCTTGATGCCCTGCCATCTTTAGCACGGGGCTTGGTCCTCATTATCTCAAGATTGCTGCTGCACATCCAGCAATCTAGCCCTAGCCTTTTTCCTTTCCTTCCCCTCTCCCACTGCCACTCCCCCTGTTTTCCTTACCTTTCTCCTCCTCTCTCTGTCTCCCTTCCTGCTCTCTGCTCTACTTCTCTGTGCGCTGTTGAAGGCCCAGCACATTTTTCCGTAGGGCCCTAACCGAGGTTCAGGGTGGACATTCTAATATATGCAGAACCCTGGTCCCAAACTTCTTATTGCAATGCACTTGATGTCGCGCTTTACATTACAGCGCTCAAACCTAAATCTCTGGAGTGTGCGGAGCTGCCCAGAGGCTGGGCTGAGTTTGTTTCATTTGGGTACATTTGCACATTCAAGCTGGTGTCCACTCCAGGAGGCTCAAGAATCGAAGAAAGAAAAGGTCAGTCGGGTGGGTCGTGGGGTAGCTTAGCGTGTCTGGCTGATTCATGACGGCAACTCACTTCAGTTCAAACAATTTATCTTGGGCCTCTACTAGATTCAGACACCGCGTGAAGTCTGGGGATGCAAAGATCCACAGCATATGATCCTGCCTTCAAGAAGCCCGCTGTCTAGGTGAGGTGGCTGCCCTCCGAATCAATTATGTAGCCCCTCTAGGAAAATCTAAATCCCCTCATGCAGAGTTTTGCTTCTCACACTTCAACGTGCACACAGATCCTGGGGTTCTTATGAAAATATCCGTTTGGATTCAGTAGCTCTGGGCGAGGCCTGAGAGTCTGCCCATCTAACAAGGCGCCAGGGGACGGCCCCGCTGCTGGTCCGCGGCCACACTTTGAGTAGCTCTGTCCCAGGGTTGGGTATCAGCTCAGAAGAAGCCTAGAGAGTGCTGGGTAAGCCCCAGGGAGCAATTACAGGCTGCTTCTTCCGCACTTCAGAAGCACGTGGCTTCCACTGGGGACGTTACAACAGGCTTTGCCCCGTCCCACTATGGTCATCTGTCACTGTGTCGCCACAAACTAAAGGAGCATCATTCAGCCGGGACGGGGGTGGGGGGGTGGTCTGTGTGGTGGGGCAGTTTCAGGAGGCAAGTCTTTGAAAAAGGAAGGAGCAAACCATTGCTGATGGTTGAGGGGGAGGAAGTGCCCTCTGGTTCTTCTCGGGCAGGCTTTGTTTCTCTCCTTTCTATCTTCCCTGAGGGGAAAGGTGGTTTTTTGGTGCTCAGCAGATTCCGTAGCACTCCACGAAGGCCCTTTGCTCCCATATCCCTTTCCCCACACAAATGTTCCTGTGCATGTCAGAAGTCTTAGGGCACAGCACACACAGTAGGCACTCAAGAAGTGCTTTAACCATCTTGAGCAGAAAGCACATGGAGGTTGTAATCTGCTTTTTGTTTTTCAGAGCCTGAAACCAGACTCTGGGACCTATTTTGTACTTCTCAGTTCCCACTTAGAAAGCTTGTCTTTCTCTTTTCTTATAAAAGATCGTGTCAGGGTTGCACTATGTGCAAACCCTTAGGAGATCAGCGAGTTTCCAGTGCATGAGGCTCCAAGCGTGTGCAGCAGTTGTCCTAGCCCTCCTAAGCAATATGCTGATTGTCGGCTGGGAGGCTCTGCTCATCTGGGCGGGGCTCATTTACATATTTGGTGGTCATCTCATTGTCTGGACTGAACCATCGGGGTAACTGGGCTCTGTCCATGTGTTCTGTCTTCCAACAGGCTCTCCTGGACATGTTTTCATGGCAATTGCAAGATCGCAAGCAGAGACAGGCCAAGTGCTTTTTTTCAAGGCTACGCCTGCGTGAGGTCTGCTAAAATTCCATCTGCCAAAGAAAGTCACATGGCTGGGCTAGGGTCAGGACAGGAGGGCACTGCAAGGTGACATGGCCGGAAAAAAAAAAAAAATAGGGCTTTAATGCAATCCATGAGCACAGCTTGTCCATGTAACAGAGGAACTTCACAGTTCATGGTTAAGCTGATCCAAGCAACATCTTTGCATACAGCAAACATCTAGCCTTCTCTGCTCTCCCAAAGACAGAACAGCTGCAGAAAGTCCAGGGAAAACAAAGCCATCTGAGAGGAGGGAGAGCAACAAAGTATTTACTGACAATGCTCAATTTGTAATCCACATTTAATTCAAACTCAAAAGGACGTATTTAGAATCTGCCAGGTTTTAATATCCCCACCCTTAAGTGGCATCTCTGCAGCAGTAGAAATATCAAGCTTTCTGCTTCTTTCAAAAGAAAGGGCTTGCGCTTGCAAGGTAAACAAAGGGTAATGAAACAGCAAATGGCAGAGTGTCAAGTTGTTGGAAGGTGTCTAGCGGGATGCCACGGGGACGCGGTTTCATTCTGGTCTCATTTAACATTTTCATTAATGATCTGGAAGAGGGAGTAAACAGCACATTAATTATAATCACAAGTGATGCTAAATTGGGATTTGGTGTCTGCACCAAAGAAAGGGACTCTGAAAGGACCAGGCAGGAGGTGGATCCAGCTTGGAAAAGGTGAACAGTACCCAGGAAAAAAAAATCACAGCCCATGACGTTTGGAAGCAGTGAAGACAGAAGGCAAGGAAGCCACCTGAAATCCTTTCTGGAACAACCTAAGGTATTCACAAATAAACCAAAGGGGAAAAAGTTCACAGCAAGGAGGTGGCATCGGAAAATGAGATCTAAGCAAGCAGGAGGGGGAAGTGGGGGGGAAGGACAGCCATGATTTGGATTATAAACCAGTGAGCTGGGACTCTTGACACTTTTCCCCCAGAGCTTCCTTCTCCCTCCAGGACATTCATTCCTGAGAACGGGGATTTGTGTTGAATTTTTTTCTGCTATATCCCCAGCACCTGGAATAATGCTTGGGCATAGAACTCCCTCAATAAATACTTGTGAAATGCATACCTGAATGAATGGATGAGGAATGCAGTGTGACTTCTGAAGGAGAGAGGCTTTCTCTCCAAGAGCTACAAACCAGTCTGAAATTGATTGGAAACTGAAAGGAAGAAATAGCAAAAATTGGAGAAGGGGAGGAAATGAACAAAGGGAAAATCAGGAAAGCTCCTCAGTGAGCAGAGGCCCTGTTGGTGTTATAACACAGATAAACAATAGTAGGGGCGCCTGGGTGGCTCAGTCGCTTAAGCATCCGACTCTTGATTTCCGCTGAGGTCACGATCTCAGGGTCGTGGGATGGAGCCCTGAGTTGAGTCTGGGTTCTGCACTCAGCAGGGAATCTGCTTGAGATATTCTCTTCCTCTGTGCCCCGCCCCCCCCCCCCCCTTTCTCTCTGTCTCTAAAATAAATATTTTCTTTTTCTTTTCTTTTTTTAAAAGATTTTATTTATTTATCTGACAGAGAGAGACATAGCGAGAGAGGGAACACAAGCAGGGGGAGTGGGAGAGGGAGAGGCAGGCTCCCGGTGAGCAGGGAGCCCCATGTGGGACTCGATCCCAGGACCCTGGGATCATGACCTGAGCCGAAGGCAGACGCTTAACGACTGAGCCACCCAGGCGCCCCACTAAAATCAATATTTTCATTGAAGTTTAAAGGTCTCTTAAAAATGCAATCAATATTGCTGCTTTTCCTCCATGTGGGGGTCCATGCTTAGTGCCGAGTCTGCTTGAGATTCTCTCTCCCTCTTCTTCTGCCCCTCCCCCTGCTCGCGCTCTCTCTCTCTCTCAATAAATAAATAAAATCATAAAAAAACCAATTGTATAAAATAGTAATAACAGTGGTTATGGATGTCCGTCACTGTTCTAATTGCTTTGTGTGTATTATCTCATTTAATCATCACAATAAAACTATGAGGTGTGTTCTATCATTGCCCTTGCTTTATGTATGAGGTACAGAAAGATCAAGCAGCTTTTCCAAGGTCACATCCAAGGTCGCCCCAGTGGTGGGATTGAAATCTTAACCCTATTTCATGTTTTTCACGGCCATCTTACATGGCCTGCCATGTTGGTTTAAGGGGAAGTGAGGCAGTGTAAGGGAGAGAGAGTCGGAGAAGGCTGAGGGGAGGGGAGGGGCGGGGAAGAAGAAGGCAGAGAGGGAGCGAGAAAACAAAAAGAAGTAAACAAACACAGAATAGGGCAGTTGACTTTTCTCCACCTCCCACTCAGGGAACCCCAGGCCAGCCAGCGTGAGCAGAGAGGCTGAACCCAACACAGCTCTTCTCCCTGGAGGCGGCTCGTGGTCTCTGCCCTAAATATCATTCTGGGATTTAAAGATAGACGCTTTTTCAGTACAAAATGCCCCTTAATTCTAAGCTGAGTACTTTATCTGGTGTTCAATTGAAGAAACCATCTGTGGTCTTTCTTTATTTTCTTCTTTATTCTTCTCTTTCTCATGTGTCTTTTATGTAAGTAAGAAATCTGGAACGTTGTATTTTGCATATGGACTCTTATTATTTTTCTGTACATTATTCATTATTCTCTGTACATTATTGCATGCCTCTGTCATTTGTATATATTGAGAGTTGAGGACATAAAGCCACATATACTGTACTTTGTAGGTGATTTAAGGGACTTTCAAGGGTAATTTTTTACAGGAATTGTTTTTTGTCCTTCACTTTGACTTTAAAATAAAACCCCATCATTCTGGGCTTCTCCTCCTTTGAAACTACTCTATGCTGCTTAACATTTTTGCTCGTGGTTCTAATTTAAAATAATTGTCTTTGTTTGGTCTTTTATTATGTGAGTGCTTGAAGGTCATGAATGTGACTTCTAAAATCACCAGCAACTAGATGTCGCATGGTCGGCGGTGGGACATATTGAAGCTGTGGCAGAAACAAGCTGTGATTGATGAGACAATCCTGGAAACATCAAGAAACGGGGTTCAGAGGCCCCTGGGTGGCTCAGTCGGTTACGTGTCAACTCTTGATTTCAGCTCAGGTCATGATCTCAGGGTCATGAGATCGAGCCCCGCTTCGGGCTCTGCGCTGAGTGTGGAGGCTGCTTGGGATTCTCTCTCTCCCTCTGCCCCTCCCCTTCTCTCCCCGCTCCCGCTCCTACTCTCTCTCTCTCTAAAAACAAAAACAAAAGAACAAAAAAAACAGGGTTCAGCCCCCAAGGTACCCCAAAATGTTCTGGTTTCTGAAGTAAGTCCTCTGTTTGTAGAAGTTTCTTCCTGAAATTACTTTTTTTTTTTCCTGCCTGTTCAAATTGAGTTTCTGTCTCTTACAACCAAACAATTCCTTAACAATGCAATGACCTTAGGGTCTGCCCAATTTGAAACGGTCTATGCTTTGATTCTGGCATTCTAACGCTAACAATGATGGGGGAAAGAGGTCAGTTTGGAAGTATTATGGGGGACATTGTTCCAGGTCATTCTCATCCTGTGCTCATCTGGAAATTACTGCGAATCGACTCTAAGTTCAATGCCTAAGTTGTGAAAATATGCCATCAGAGAGGAATTCCTAAGGCTGACTTAAGGTGGTATTAAAAAGTTGCTCCCCACAAATAAAGATGACACTAGAAAAGCATTTTCCAAAGTATGTTCCTGTTAGAATAGGTGATCATATAATTTACCCTCCAAACAAGTACACTTTGGGGAATGAAAGGGGATGCCCTTAGCAATTATGCAAGGACAATGGTCACAGAACAAGGTAATTACACCCTATGTTCAATATGTCTCCACAAACAGAGTTCCTTGGCCCAGAAATTTGCTTACTATAGTTCCCTTCTTGAGGGTCACAGTACCCATTCTATTCAAAGCTCTGAGTCCTACAGTAAAAAAACCCACTAAATTTTACTTAATCCCAGCATTTCCCAGCTGACTGGATTATGAAATCTTTCTTTTCTTTTCTTTTCTCTTCCCCCGCCCTCCCCCCTCTGGCTTCATGAAATCTGTATGCTCAACCACACTTACTACCACCCCAAGGACTCAGTGTTCCATAGCATATACTTCAGAAAAGGTTGACCTTGAACGTGTCTTATTCAGATACAGTGTGACCTGCTCCCTAAATGAATGACCCAAACCTAAGGCCTCTAAAACAAAAATATCTTCCCACCAAGCTCCCATTTGCCTGAAATTTCTACCATTATTTTCTTTTATTTCTAATATCCTTTAAGGACCTTTTAAAGGATATGCACATTGTAATGGGGTTAGGCGTTATGTCATCTGGAAGGAATAACTCATTAGCTAGCTAAACATTAGCGATAATTAGTTTATCTGAATAGCCACTTACCACCCATAGATTGGAGCGGGGAATGGGTCCCCCAGGAATCATCTTCGTGGGAGGAATGGGGAAAAGGGTCTGGAGCATGGGACACTGGCCTGGTCTGTGCAGTACTTTAGTGAAGGCTTGGATTAATATGGTTCCCAACCTTTACTCCACCAAAGGTCACTTCTCTTTACTTCTTCTCCCATATCTCTAGTTTTAAAAGATGTTGTCTCCCAAATAAACTGAACTTGCTCAGTAGTAGCATTTGTAACTTTGTCATGTTTTCTTCACCTGCTTTTTACCTTTGTTCTTCTGAGAATGCCTCTTCCCAATGTCAAACTTGAGGTTCTAAAAAGGGTTTTCATGATCTTCTAAAATCTCGCCTTTCTGGACCTCCAGACTAGCCCCAGACCAGTTTATGAGTGAACCCCCAGACCAAACTGAGCCAATCAGAGAATTTCCCTGGGATTTATTATTATTATTATTATTATGGAAATATAATTGACATAAAATATCCTATTAGTTTCAGGTATACATCATAGTGATTTGATATTTTCATACATTACAAAATCGTCCCGTGGTAAGTCTAGTGACTACCTGCCACCATACAAAGCTATTACAATATTATTGACTGTATTCCCTATGTTGCACATGACATCCCCATGACTTATTTATTTTATAACTGCAAGTTTGTACTTCTTAATCCCCTTCACCTATTTTGCCCACCCCCCCCATCATGTCCCACTCCGGTAGCCTGTTTCCTGTATGTATCTGTGAGTCTGTTTCTGTTTTGTTTTGTTTGTTCGTTTGTTTTGTTTTTTAGATTCCACATAAAAGTGAAATCATAGGTTTTTCTTTTTCCATAGGATGTTTGCCATTTGGATTAGAATGAGCAAGTCTCGGTGTCCGGCCCCCCCCCCCCCCGCCCCCCCCCCGCACCCCTAGGCTGCTGGGGGGGGGCCCCTGAGCCGCCGGCAGCTTTGTTTCCAGCCACATGGAGGAAGCTGGTCTTGGAGCAGGTTTCTCAACTACTATTGCCATTTGGGGTGGTTAGATAATTTTTTGTTTTGGGGGGTTGTTCTGTGCATCATAGTAAGTTTAGGAACACCCTGACCTCTATCCACTGGATGCCACTCTCCCCCCATATATCGTCAAATGCCCCCTAGGGGATAAAATCGTTCTCCATCCCTGGCAGACAACCACCGGTCTAGAGAATGAAGCCCACACTCATAGAAGAACACAGGTGTAGAGCTCAAGAATGTGAGAACATCCTGGTGACATTTAAGGCCCCCGTTTCAGCTGTCCCCGAGGCTCAGCCTACCATTGTTCTTCCTGTGGATTGATTTCATGAGCCAATAATTCCATTTTTTTTTCCCCCTAAGCCGGCTCAAGTTGAATTTCCCTAGTTGCACGCAAGAGTGTTGTGTTCATCTATAATTTCCATTTGGATTTTTGCCAAACTGAAAATAGCTCACTTCCCTGCCCTCCTCTTCCTCCTGTCCCCCAACCCCTCCACCAAGGTCTATGATTACATGTAAAGACCGATATGAATCCTGTACCAGACAGAGAAGTTTGAGGCACGAACGAGGACAGAGGTAGGAAAAAGTGAGCCCTGTGCCAAATCTAATGTGCACACAACAAAAACAGTTCCTCTCCTTTCTCTAGCAATAGCAGAGGTGGGTTTGCCTAAAGATTTTTTTTTTTTCCTGAAAAGGGGGATGGAGGCTGTGGAGAAGGGAGAAGTATGTGCTTCTTCAGTGGTGGAAATAAGCCAAGCAAAAACGAGAAAGCATGGAAAGCTGATACCTGATTGTGAGAGGAAGCCTTTCCCTGGGTAGGAACACCAGTGACCATTGCCTACGGGGAATGAGGAGAGGCTGTGGCCTGTCCTGCCAGACATTGCCTTCTTGAGCCACCAGGTCCTTAGTTTCTAAATAAGACCCCCACATCTGCCCTAGCACTGAGCTCACTGGCCCCCATCCCCAAAGTGCATAGGTGCACTGAAAGGTAGAGTCTCATAGGCCCAGGTTCCCCACATCTTTGGAGCTTAGAACAGGGTGCCTGGAAAGGACAGGGGCAGGTACTTAGGCAGGACACGCCAGGATGGTCATAGGTTGTCAAAATATTGGAATGCCTCCACACTGGTGGATAAATAGATGCTATTCTGAGCCAACCAAGTACACTTTCGCCAATGCAGTCCCTCCTGTGGAACCTGATCCTCCAGGAACTCAAGTGTTCATGTGGCACAGCAGGTGACCCCAGGACCCTGCTTCTGAGCGAGGCTGTTTGTACTTCGGTTGGTGCTGGTGCCTTACTGGTTATAACGTATTTTGAATATCCAATCTGAAAAGGAAAACAGGATTCTGGAGAAAAGGGATGGGGAGGTGGTGAAGACTTCTCTTATTTTCCAATTCTGCTTTGAAATGATCCTGCATTGTCACTTATTCTCGGTGAATGCATTTATTCTGCAAGCATTTTGCACTTGCACGTGGACATGAAGGAGACTTGGCTCCTGCTGAAGGCACTCCCTTGCATGGTGGGCATGGTGGTGGAGAGCGCAGGTGATGGAGAAGATGCTTTGGGTCGAAGGCTGCTGGGGACTCAGCTGATGGATGGATAACTTCATTTCCCCTGGAGGTCCCGCTGGGTTTCTGAAGTTTTCCCAGGAGTTGGGGTCAGTCGGCAATGTGCATCTGCGTTCTCTTTTGGTGCTTCCTAATGGGCTCACCTTGGCAAGTCTACCTTGTAAGGATCCACCTTGCCTTCTACCACAGAGGAAGTACACTCATCATCCTGGCCATGTCCGGGTTTTGCTGCAACCCACTGAGCTACCAGGGCCACCTGCTTACCATGGAACTGATGCTATCAAATGAAGCTAAAATTAGACAAGAGGGGGATTCATTGTAGCACTTTCCTTGGATTACTTTTACCCTTTCTAATTTAGGCATGGTGAAACAGAGACACTCCAGCATCCCTCCTTAATTCAATTTATGCTCAGGTCAAGGAGAAAAAAACCAACCATTTTAAAACTACTTTTCTTCATAACGCAAAGAGAGGGCTATGCATAATGGTGAGCAGAGTTCATTTGGGTCAAAATATAGGAAAGAGCCCCCCCAAAACACCCCTTCAATAAATACCCTCTCCCCTTCTTGAATCTATTTGTCCACAGTAGCACCCCATCCCTCTGCCATTCTGACCCCATTAAAGCAGGATCTTATGCTCCTGCAACAGTCAACTATTAACTGATGAGGCTTAACAACTCCCAGTAGGTATTTGCATTTTAATAGAGAATTATTGAAGACTAAAAAGCTTTCAGATCTAAAAGAACAAAGCACAGAATTAGAGGCTGTGAGGTGGATATTTGGGGGAGCAGAAAATTTTCTAGTTTATTCTCAACTTTCATCATGTTTATTTTGTCCTCTTCACAGGGGTCCCTATCGTCCAACCCTCCCATGATGGTCTCCCCTCCCTCCCCCCTCCTGCCTCACCCCTACACACCATCAGCTGGCAGGGGCTAGTTTGGAGACTGGCTGCTAAAATGGAGAAAGTGAGGAGAGATGAGAAGAAGGAAAGAATATGGAATATGGGGATAGATCATGGTTTTATATGAAAGACCGGCCAGTAAGAAGCTCATGGTACAAGAAAGGCCAAAGGACATTTAGAATAGGGATCTTAAGGTGGGATGTATATGCATGTGTAGGCATGTGCTCTATTGAGTTAAAAGCGACCAACACACACTCAAAATATCAGTAAAAGTTTCCTATCCTGTGTCTACATGGACTTTGAGGGAAGTGTCTATATTTGAGTAAGGAATGCTAGCTGCTGGAGTGGAGAAACCTGAAACAGATAAGCCTTGAACGATACATGTTTATTTCTCACTCCCATCACAATCCAATGAGGATTGGGCCCCCACTTTGTAGCTATGCATTTGAAACACATGGCCTCCCAGGTCAAAGTCCTGTGCCATGTTCAGAATGAAATCAATCAGGCAATGTGGGAAAGGAAGAGCTTGCCCCCCAAAAAGGATGTAGAATGAAGGCTGAGAATTCTATGGAAGCAAGAAATTGAAACCAGAGGTGGCCAGGAGGAATTTAAAGCCACAAGAGAGAAGTGCAAAAGATTTTGGAAGGGATGCTGATTCAGGACAGAAGTGAGATAAGAACTTGGGGTTGGAGGAGCAAGATGGTGGAGGAGTAGGAGACCTGGATTTCATCTGGACCCAGGAATTCAACTGGATAGGGATCAAACCATTCTGAACACCTACGAACTCAACAGGAGATCGAAGAAAAGAATAGCAGCAACTCTATGAACAGAAAAGCAACCACTTTCTGGAAGAGTCATATTCTATCCCTTCATTGTAGTTAACCTTATTTTAGGTATATATATATATAAGTTGTTCTCTCTTTAAAATTTTGGGATACAGTTTCTTCTAAAAGACCAAAATATACCCTAAATCTCTGGTGTATGGCTTTGTTCTAGTCTCCTGCCTGATCACATTCTCTCCTTTTTTTTTTCTTTAATTTCTCTTCTTTCTTTTTTCAACCAACTTCTTATCAATTCCTTTTATAAAATATTTTATAATTTTCATCTTTACAGTCATATTCTAACCCTTCATTGTATTTACCCTTATTTTTGTACATATATAAGTTTTTCTTTCTTTAAAATTTTGGGAGACAGTTTCTTCTAACAGACCAAAATACACCCAAAATCTAGTGTGTGGCACTGATCTATTCACCAGCCTGATCATATTTGATCATATTCTTTTTTTTTTTTTTCCTTTTTCTTTCTTTCCCTTTCTTTCCCCCCCCGTTTCAGGTCTCTTTTGATTTGTTTAGTGTATATTTTTCTGGGGTCATTGTTACCCTGTTAGCATTTTGTTCTCTCATTCATCTGTTCTCCTCTGGACAAAATGACAAGATGGAAAAACTCACCTCAAAAAAAA
This sequence comes from Neomonachus schauinslandi, assembly GCF_002201575.2. NCBI lineage: Eukaryota > Metazoa > Chordata > Mammalia > Carnivora > Phocidae > Neomonachus > Neomonachus schauinslandi. The sequence continues at coordinate 184,059,166 of NC_058404.1, forward strand.
AACAAGAGGCAGTACCGACTGCCAGGAACCTAATCAATATGGACATTAGTAAGATGTCGGAACTAGAGTTCAGAATGATGATTATAAAGATACTAGCTGGGCTTGAAAAAAGCATGAAAGATACTAGAGAAATCTTTTCTGGAGAAATAAAAAAACTAAAATCTAACCAAGTCAAAATCAAAAAGGCTATTAATGAGGTGCAATCAAAAATGGAGGCTCTAACTGCTAGGATAAATGAGGCAGAAGAGAGAACTAGTGATATAGAAGACCAAATGATGGAGAATAAAGAAGTGAGAAAAAGAGAGATAAACAACTACTGGATCAGGAGGGCAGAATTCGAGAGATAAGTGATACCATAAGATGAAACAATATTAGAATAATTGGGATCCCAGAAGAAGAAGAAAGAGAGAGGGGGGCAGAAGGTATATTGGAGCAAATTATAGCAGAGAACTTCCCTAATTTGGGGAAGGAAACAAGCATCAAAATCCAGAAGACACAGAGAACCCCCCTCAAAATCAATAAAAAGAGGTCAACACCCCGACATCTAATAGTAAAACTTACAAGTCTCAGAGACCAAGAGAAAATCCTGAAAGCAGCTCGGGACAAGAGGTCTGTAACCTACAATGGTAGAAACATTAGATTGGCAAGAGACCTATCCACAGAGACCTGGCAGGCCAGAAAGGACTGGCATGATATATTTAGAGCACTAAACAAGAAAAATATGCAGCCAAGAATACTATATCCAGCTAGGCTGTCATTGAAAATGGGAGGAGAGATAAAAAGCTTCCAGGACAAACAAAAACTAAAAGAATTTGCAAACACGAAACCAGCCCTACAAGAAATATTGAAAGGGGTCCTCTAAGCACAGAGAGAGCCTAAAAGTAACATAGACCAGAAAGGAACACAGACAATATACAGTAACAGTCACCTCACAGGCAATACAATGGCACTAAATTCATATCTTTCCATAGTTACCCTGAATGTAAATGGGCTAAATGCCCCAATCAAAAGACACAGGCTATCAGAGTGGATAAAAAAACAAGACCCATCAATATGCTGTCTGCAAGAGACTCATTTTAGACCCAAAGACACCTCCAGATTGAAAGTAAGGGGATGGAAAACAATTTACCACGCTAATGGACACAAAAAGAAAGCTGGGGTGGCAATCCTTATTTCAGACAAATTAGATTTTAAACCAAAGACTATAATAAGAGATGAGGAAGGACCCTATATCATACTTAAAGGGTCTATCCAACAAGAAGATCTAACAACTGTAAATATCTATGCCCCTAACATGAGAGCAGCCAATTATATAAGCCAATTAATAACAAAAGCAAAGAAACACATTGACAACAATACAATAATAGTAGGGGACTTTAACACCCGCCTCACTGAAATGGACAGATCATCTAAGCAAAAGATCAACAAGGAAATAAAGACTTTAAATGACACACTGGACCAAATGGACTTCACAGACATATTCAGGACATTCCATCCCAAAGCAAGAGAAGAAATACACATTCTTCTCTAGTGCCCATGGAACATTCTCCAGGATAGATCACATCCTAGGTCACAAATCAGGTCTCAACCAGTACCAAAAGATGGGGATCATTCCCTGCCTATTTTCAGACCACAATGCTTTGAAACTAGAACTCAATCACAAGAGGAAAGTCGGAAAGAACTCAAATACATGGAGGCTAAAGCGAATCCTACTAAAGAATAAATGGGTCAACCAGGAAATTAAAGAGGAATTTAAAAAATTCATGGAAACAAATGAAAATGAAAACACAACTGTTCAAAATCTTTGGGTTGCAGCAAAGGTGGTCCAAAGAAGAAAGTATATAGCAATACAAGCCTTTCTCAAGAAACAAGATAGGTCTCAAATACACAACCTAACCCTACACTTAAAGGAGCTGGAGAAAGAACAGCAAATAAAGCCTAAATCCAGCAGGAGAAGAGAAATAATAAAGATCAGAGCAGAAATCAATGAAATAGAAACCAAAAGAATAGTAGAACAGATCAACGAAACTAGGAGCTGGTTCTTTGAAAGAATTAATAAGATTGATAAACCCCTGGCCAGACTTATCAAAAAGACAAGAGAAATGGCTCAAATAAATAAAATCATGAATGAAAGAGGAGAGATCAGAACCAACACCAAAGAAATACAAGCAATTATAAAAACACATTATGAGCAACTATATGCCAGCAAATTAGATAATCTGGAAGAGGGCGCCTGGGTGGCTCAGTTGGTTAAGCGACTGCCTTCGGCTCAGGTCATGATCCCAGGGTCCTGGGATCGAGTCCCACATCGGGCTCCCGGCTCAGCAGGAAGCCTGCTTCTCCCTCTCCCACTCCCCCTGCTTGTGTTCCTGCTCTCGCTGTCTCTGTCTCTGTCAAATAAATAAATAAAATCTTAAAAAAAAAAAAAAAAGATAATCTGGAAGAAATGGATGCATTCCTAAAGATGTATCAACTACCAAAACTGAACCAGGAAGAAATAGAAAACTTGAACAGACCTATAACCACTAATCAAAAATCTCCCCAAAACAAGAGCCCAAGGTCAGATGGCTTCCCACAGGAATTCTACCAAACATTTAAAGAATTAATACATATTCCTCTGAAATTGTTCCAAAAAATAGAAATGGAAGGAAAGCTTCCAAACTCATTTTATGAGGCCACCATTACCTTAATCCCAAAACCAGACAAACACCCCATCAAAAAGGAGAATTATCGACCAATAACCCTGATGAACGTGGATGCAAAAATTCTCACCAAAATACTAGCCAATAGGATCCAACAGTACATTAAAAGGATTATTCACCACGACCAAGTGGGATTTATCCCTGAGCTGCAAGTTTGGTTCAACATCTGCAAATCAATCAATGTGATACAATACATTAATAAAAGAAAGAACAAGAACCATATGATCCTCTCAATAGATGCAGAAAAAGCATTTGACAAAGTACAGCATCCTTTCTTGATAAAAACTCTTCAGAGTGTAGGGATAGAGGGTACATACCTCAATATCATAAAAGCCATCTATGAAAAACCCACAGCAAATATCATACTCAATGGGGAAAAACTGAGAGCTTTCCTGCTAAGGTCAGGAACACGGCAGGGATGTCCACTATACCACTGCTATTCAACACAGTACTAGAAGTCCTAGCCACAGCAATCAGACAACAAAAAGAAATAAAAGATATCTGAATCGGCAAAGAAGAAGTCAAACTCTCACTCTTTGCAGATGATATGATACTATATGTGGAAAACCCAAAAGACTCCACCCCAAAACTGCTAGAACTCATGCAGGAATTCAGTAAAGTGGCAGCATATAAAATCAATGCACAGAAATCAGTTGCATTTCTATACACCAACAACAAGACAGAAGAAAGAGAAATTAAGGAGTCGATCCCATTTACAATTGCACCCAAAACCATGGATACCTAGGAATAAATCTAACCAAAGAGGCAAAGAATCTGTACTCAGAAAACTATAAAATACTCATGAAAGAAATTGAGGAAGACACAAAGAAATGGAAAAACGTTCCATGCTCATGGATTGGAAGAACAAATATTGTGAAGATGTCAATGCTACCTAGAGCAATCTATGCATTTAATGCAATCCCTATCAAAATACCATCCACTTTTTTCAAAGAAATGGAACAAATAATCCTAAAATCTGTATGGAACCAGAAAAGACCCCGAGTAGCCAGAGGAATGTTGGAAAAGAAAAGAAAAGCTGGTGGCATCACAATTCCAGACTTTGGGCTCTATTACAAAGTGTAATCATCAAGACAGTATGGTACTGGCACAAAAACAGACACATAGATCAATGGAACAGAATAGAGAGCCCAGAAATGGACCCTCAACTCTATGGTCAACTATCTTCGACAAAGCAGGAAAGAATGTCCAATGGAAAAAAAGACAGTCTCTTCAACAAATGGTTTTGGGAAAATTGGACAGCCACATGCAGAACAATGAAACTGGACCATTTCCTTACACCACACCCAAAAATAAACTCAAAATGGATGAAAGACCTAAATGTGAGACAGGAGTCGATCAAAATCCTAGAGGAGAACACAGGCAGCAACCTCTTCGACCTCAGCCGCAGCAACTTCTTCCTAGACACATTGCCAAAGGCAAGGGAAGCAAGGGCAAAAGTGAACAATTGGGACTTCATCAAGATAAAAAGCTTTTGCACAGCAAAGGAAAGAGTCAACCAAACCAAAAGACAACCGACAGAATGGGAGAAGATATTTACAAATGACATATCAGATAAAGGGCTAGTATCCAAAATCTATAAAGAACTTATCAAACTCAACACCCAAAGAACAAATAATCCAATCAAGAAATGGGCAGAAGACATGAACAGACATTTTTCCAAAGAAGACATCCAAATGGCCAACAGACACATGAAAAAGTGCTCAACATTGCTCGGCATCAGGGAAATCCAAATCAAAACCTCAATGAAATATCACCTCACACCAGTCAGAATGGCCAAAATTAACAGGTCAGGAAACGTCAGATGTTGGCGAGGATGCAGAGAAAGGGGAACCCTCTTACACTGTTGGTGGGAATGCAAGCTGGTGCAGCCACTCTGGAAAACAGTATGGAGGTTCCTCAGAGTTGAAAATAGAGATACCATACGACCCAGCAATTGCACTACTGGGTATTTACCACAAAGATAGAAATGTAGTGATCAGAAGGGGTATATGCACCCCGATGTTTATAGCAGCAATGTCCACAATAGCCAAACTGTGGAAAAAGCCAAGATGTCCATCGACAGATGAATGGATAAAGAAGAAGTGGTATATATATACAATGGAATATTATGCAGCCATCAAAAAAAAAAAAAAACCTGAAATCTTGCCATTTGCAATGATGTGGATAGAACTAGAGGGTATCATGCTAAGTAAAATAAGTCAATCAGAGAAAGACATGTATCATATGATCTCAGTGATATGAGGAATTCTTAATCTCAGGAAACAAACTGAGGGTCGCTGGAGTGGAGGGGGTGGGAGAGATGGGGTGGCTGGGTGATGGACATTGGGGAGGGTATGTGCTATGGTGAGTGCTGTGAATTGTGTAAGACTGATGAATCACAGACCTGTACCTCTGAAACAAATAATACATTATATGTTAAAAAAAGAGAGAGAGAGAGAGAGAGAAAGAAAAAAAAGTGAGGTAAGAACTTGGGTTCTTATCTGTAGTTTTCCAGGAAAAATGGGAGCCCAACTCCCATCATTTCTAATCTGTATACAAGACGACAAAAGCCCAGGCTGAAAAATCAGTGGGCATGAAGTGATGTGGCAGGAGCATCCCTGAATGGTGACGCTAGGGTCGTGCCAAAGCACTGTCTGGTGGGGAACACCACTTTCAGACTGGGTCCCAAGTGAAGAGACTCTTTCCACCGGAGGGGGTTAAAACAGGAAACAGCAACTGGACCAACGGGAGAGCAGGAGGCGCATGATTAACACCCCCAGAGATGCAGCCACCAAGCGAATACTGGACAGGACTTCAGGGACAGCTCTGCTCCACCACAGAAACCACCCCTGGTCTAGGTCGGCTTGACAGGGATAATGGCCAACAGGGGGACAACTTAGCACAGGGAGACGGAATCACAGGCCCAAGAACTCAGACCAAAAATTTACATTATAAGATATGAGAGAAGCCACACCTTCCTAAAGATCAGACGTTAAGGGGATTTCAAACATCGCAAAGCCAAGGACTATCTGCAAATAACAGTAAGGTCAGGGGGGTGGCTGTGCTAAGATCCATTTCTCCACCTTTCTCCTTCTCTGCTCTGGATCCTGCAAGGTGTGTGCGTTAAGAGGGGGAGAGATGGGCTGACCCTGACCGGCTGCATTCCCCAGGCTGCCCTGTGAGCTGGCTCCCATTGGGTGCCGTCGTGGGAGACTGGAACCCAAGGAAGGGAGAAGCAGGGACTTCCCTCTGCCCCTGGACAGTCCCTCCCCCTGCAGCAGCATCCCTGGGTCAGAGCTGCTGGCGCCTGCCAGACGGCTCGTGGTGGTTCTGGCATTGACCAGGTGAGCCCAGCCCCTGGGGTCCAGCAGCGTGCCTTCTCCCTTTGCCCCTTCCAAAGGAGCGGCAGTGGCTTTCTGCTCTTGCAAATCTCTGGCCCACCTCTCTCTCCCCTTTGTCTTCTCAACTCTTCCGTCACCCAACTAACCAAGTCCTGTGTTAAACTCCCTGTTAAATACTCAGAAGGTTCCCACTGTCCTGCTTGGAGCCTGACTGTCAAAGCCCTGAGATGGGAAATATTACCATGTGGAACTATAGGGGGATGAGAGGTGGACAGACCCATGAAGAAGTGGGGTGCAGACGGAGGACCTCCACTCCTCTTGTTGAGGATCCCCATCCTATCACGGAGAGAGGGTATTAGAAGGTGACCCTGGAAGTGATTATGCATAAGTACATGTTTAGTCAAATGTCCAAGCAGCTTTCATTCCAGTATGTGGGTTCAGGTAGTGTCCAATCTTTTTGTAATTTTCATGAATGCAAGCTCAATGAGGTCAGAGGAGGTTTTTTTGTTTGTAACTTTTTATTAGGAAATAATTTCAAACACAGAAAAGCGACAAACATAAAGATAGTACAAAGAACATCCTTGTATCCTTTCCCCAGATTCACCTAGCCTTAGCACCTAGCCTTAGCAATTTAGCTTTAGCATTATAAAGCCATATGCTTTATACTTCACTCCTTCCCTCTTGTATAGAAAACGTAAGAGATTTTTAAAAAAGATTTTATTTATTTATTTATTTATTTATTTATTTATTTATTTAAGAGAGAAAGAGAGTATGTGAGGAAGTGAAGGGGCAGAGGGAAAGAGAGAATCCCAAGCAGACTCCATGCTGAGCACAGAACCCCACGTGGGGCTCCATCTCACAGCCCTGAGACCATGACCTGAGCCAAAGTCAAGAGTCCCACGCCCAACCGACTGAGCCACCCAGGTGCCCCCAATGATTATTTTAATTATATAACCACATTATTACTTCTAATTACTTCAGTGTATATTTTCCATGAATTGGGATATTCTCCTAAATAACCACATGATGGTTATCAACTTCAGTACATTTAACTCTGGTAAAACACTTTAGGCTACTTACTATATTCCAACTGACAATTGACCCAATAATGTCAATCGACCCAAAATGTCAATTGACCCCATACTGTCCTTTATAGCATTTCCCCTTCCCATTTTTAGCCTTTCTTTGTATTTTATGACATTGGCACTTTTGAAGACTAGAGCGCTTCTCTCTCTCTCTCTCTCTCTCTCTCTGTGTCTCAACAGAAGTTTCCTCATGTGGGATTCATCTGATATGTCCTCATGGTTAGATTCTGGTATGCACCCCCAGCCAGAATTCACCATAAGTGATATGTGTCCTTCTCAATAAAGGACATCTGGAAATATACAATATCCACCTGCCCCTCATGGGTGGTGCCAGTTTTAATCATCTGGTCAAGGTGTTGTCTGATTTCTGCACCATACAGTTACTGTTCTCTCCCCTAAAACTGATGACCAATCTCTACAGAGACACTTAAGCTCATGCAAATGTCCTGTCGCTTATGAAAATTATCTCCTAGGTTTAGAACCATTGATGATCCTTGCCTGAGCTTACCTTTATTGTGATGCTGGTAAGGGGTAACCTCCAACTTTAGCACTCCATGCAAATCTATCAATGGGGACTTGGCATTTTACTATAAGTAAGAGCCTTCCCTTCTCCCTTGTTTATCTACCCATTATTAAAGTGGATTCATCTATTTCTAATTTTTAATGATTTATAATTCACCGTTGTCTTTAATTATTTGGTCCTTAAATGTCTTAGATTTTGCTGGGAACCCTTTTGAGTAGGCTCTGTGTCCTTGTGACATGCACTCATCCTTTTTGGGGGTACCTCATTACTCTCTGAACATTAGACGATGTTCAAGGTTCATCTTGGAGTTACCCAGATCAGGGATTTTTGTTTGTTTTGTTCATTGCTGTATCTTCAGTACCTAGGATCATGCCTGAACGTTATAGGTGCTCAATAAATACATGTTGATTATATGAAAGAAGGTTCTTAATTAAAACCTCTGCAGGTACTGAGGTAGATATCTGTGCTCAGCAAACTTAAATGTTAAAGTTAAGATTTTGGTGGCCAAAACTTGTGAACCCTGTAACCTACTAATTCTATTTCTAGGAATCAATCCTAAAAGGAAGATTTGAGATTAATATATAATCGGTGATTACACAAGATGTTAAAGTAGGAGTGTTTGCACAAAGAAAATTTAGACTCAATGTCCAGAAGCGGGGGGATGAGTAAGGAAAACTATGTGATATTCACATGATATAACATAAAGCAGTCATTAGAAGTTAGATTTCTGGAGATTTGTTAATAGTAGAAAATGCTTTTACTCTGATATTAAGGGGGAAATGAGAATACAAAATTGAATATACAGCACATATGAAATATACTAAAATATGCCTACAAGAGAAACCAAAAGGAAATACAGAAAAAAATTTTAGGGGTGCCTGGGTGGCATCAGGCTCCCTGCTCAGAAGGGAGTCTGCTTCTCTTTCTCTCTCTGCCCCTCCCCCTTCTCATGCTCTCTCTCTCTCTCCGGCAAATAAATAAATGAAATCTTAAAAAAAAAGAAAAAAATTTTAGTAGGAATTTCCTGTGTGGTAAGATTATGCATTTTGTCTTCCTTTTTTTTTTTTTTTTTTTTTTTTTTAAAGATTTTATTTATTTATTTGAGAGAGAATGAGAGAGAGAGCATGAGAGGGGGGAGGGTCAATGGGAGAAGCAGACTCCCTGCTGAGCAAGGAGCCGGATGCGGGACTCGATCCTGGGACTCCAGGATCATGACCTGAGCCGAAGGCAGTCGCTTAACCAACTGAGCCACCCAGGCGCCCTTGTCTTCCTTTTTTACTTAACTTTTGTACTTCTAATTTTTCTACAATATGCCTGAATTTCTTTTTTAACAAGTAAAGTTGATTTGTTAAAAAGGAAAAAATAAATATGAACATGCATAATGAGTAACTGAGTGAGTGGTACCCCTCATGTTTGCTAACATGTTACAGAATCAGCCCAATGTTCTGGAAAGCACTTCTTGACAAACAGAACAGACTAGCTTAGAACAGCTTCAGGACTTTATTCAAACAAGATCCTCTACCGACCACAGTACACCAGCCTCCCTCTATCTGCCAACACCTGATGTGTCCTTCAAGGTGTCTTAGTGTAATTTTCTACAGAAGCAGAGACAAGGACTCGGGTGTAGGTGGCTTCGTAGGAAGGCGGAAAGGTGTGTGTTAATGAGCAGGTTACTACCGAGAGTCACCTGGGGTCCAATTCCTACGGGGATCATCTGAGGAACTCTGTAAAATGTGCCACAGAATTGTTCTACTGTGGGATGTAGGCTGGGGTATTGGTTCCCCCGCTGCTCTCCCACCTTGGTTGAGGGGCTCCTCTGGGGTATTAGCTCTGACACCTGCAGCCTGTCCTGCAAGGAGGTAAGTAAACATTGATGGCTCTGGAGAAAGCCTCAAGCAGAGGAGCAGAGAGAGTCCCTTGAGGTGAGAAGGTGTCAGTGTTCAGGAGCTGCCCAAGCAGCTGCTGGTGAACCTGAAGGTGGTCCTGGTCTGAACTGGGGCAAGGCATCAACGGTGCCCCCGTTCCAATTTATCCCCACACTGAAGAAACATTCAGGCATTTGTAAAAGCATCCATCTCTTCCTTCACCAATACTTCCACAGCCTTTTTGTGAATGTTGCCACTACTTTCCATGCGAGTTTAGGTACCTCTCTATGCCTCAGTTCCCTCATCTGTAAAATGGGGATAATCGTCCCTGGGAAGGTTGCAAAAGTGGCTACAATTCTTCGCCCCTGTGGTATCCATGCTCTTTGCAGTATAACTTTACAGTGCCTCTCATCAAGAGGCGGGGCCTATTCCCCGTTCCCTGAATCTAGGTTACCCTTGTAAATTTGCTTTGGCCAAGTGCCCATGCAGCAGAATTGACCATGTGCCAGTTTCATGTGTTGGCCTCCAGAGGTTTCTATACTCCTTGGAATCCTGCCTCTGTCGTGAGAATGCCGGAGGAGGAGAGACCCAGTAAAATGGAGGCAAACCGTTTCATCTGAGACCTTCCCATCCTGGCCAGTCCCTGGCTGCCCAGATGCAGGAGAGAACCTGGCGGAGGTGTCTCAGCCAACAGTCAGCTGCTCCACAAGCAGGCGTTCCCAGCTGATGCACAGACCTGTGAGCAAAAATAAACGTTGTCGCATGCCACTGAGGTTTTATGGTCCTTATGCAGCATTATTATGGTAATAGATAACCCATACAGCACCGATTTTACTAAAGATTAAAGAAGCCTATAAACATGCAGGATTTAGCACCATGCCAGGACCATGATGCCCTTTCCTTAAATGTTTATTATTGTTGGAATAATATTGCACTATCATTGTGTGCCATGGTTTCAGATTATATATATATATTTATATCAGTTTCTCCGACTAAACTAGGGGCTCCTGGGTGATAGAAAACCAGATCCAATTCATCCTTGATGACATATTTCCCTACACTCAGGAGCCCGTAATTCAGGAGAGAGACAGATGTATACATAAAGTCTGTTGTGCGAACTAGAGATAGCAAACATCCAAAAGTGCCAAACACAAAGCTTAGCACAAAGCAGATGCCCAATATTGATAAAATAAATAATAAGAACCAAGCCTCCGCCATATCAGGGCATTTTTGTGGAAGGTAAGATTGATAAGGACCAGGCTGGCTGTTGCCTCCACCACTTGGAAGCTCAGCCAAGGGAATGATGGGCTTATTTGGTGGTTTTATAGCTACTCAAACTTTCAAGCACTCTCTTCCTCCAGAGACCAGCATCACATGAGGAAAAAACTAATTAGAGCAAGCATGGTGCTCAGAATACGCAGCCTATTAAAGAAATGTGAGTCAAACGAATGAAAAGGACATATATTTTAAGTATATCCTTAACAGGCATTTATTGTTTGTTTTTTTTCCCAACTTTCCTAGGGGAGTTTATTGTTTGAGAAAAGGCCAGGTAAAAATCAGAATATTTTTACACTATGCCTCCTGGTCCCCAGAGAGCCACTCTCTGAGGTCAGCAGGCTGCATGGAGCAAGCTCCTAGCAGGCACAGGCAGGCCGAACGTGCGGAGCCTGGACAGCAGGTTAGCAGAGGCTCAGACAAATTCATCTTCATTTCATGTCTTCGACAGCCTCTCAACTTAGGTCAAGTCCAAGGCAAACCAAGTAATTTTATTAGAGGCAGGGGAAGGTGGTACAGAGAACGAGAACTAACTTGGATTCGATTCCCAACTCCATGACCCACCAGTCAGGAGACCTTGCCCTAGTTATTAAATTTCTCTGAGTCTCAATTCCCTCATCTGAAAAATAGGGATAATAAGAAGTCACCTTGCTGAGCCAGTATGAAGACCAAAGAGACGCCAAATGTCTGGCTCATGATGGCAGGCATGTAGGGACAGGATAGCCTAGTGGCTAAGCAATTGGGCTCTTGAGCCAGATGGCTTGTGTTTGCATGCAGCTTGTTCGCTTGCTCATTGTCCTTAACCTCTCTGGACCTTGAATTCTGTAAAATCTAAGGTAAGGACAGTTATTTCTAGCTCTTAAGGTTGTGATGGTTAAATGAGCTCACATACATAAAGTCCTTAGAACAGGAACGGTGGCAAGTGCTCAGTAAGTGTTTGCTATTATTATTCTTCAAATAGAATTATTAATAAAAGACCTCTGATGACCGGAGACCTCCTAATCATTTCACTTTAGTCCAAATATCAGCTGCAATACATTAGCGCATACACTCAAATGGCAAGAGTGAATTCAAGCACGTCATAATTCAGTGAGTCACGATTCCAGTTTATAAGCAGAGAAGCACAATTCAATTTTATAGGCAGCTGGGCTGCTAATTAAGAAGAAGCCCTTAATTACAGCACCTGACATAGGAGACCTATCTCGTGCTCACTTGCCTTATTCGTCCTCTTTTCTCCTCCCTCAGTCTATCACCCATCTCTTTGTCTGCTTTTTATTTATTTTCCTGTCTCCATCGAGGGTATGACAGCTGTCTGGAGATCTAAATACTGAAACTGCTCCCTGACTCTAGAATCCATGTGTCTTCGCTTGAAGTAAGAAGAGTACTCAACTCTCCAGGCCCGGGTGCTGAGGTTAAGGCAACAGACCTCGGGGAGCCACAGGAGCTGTGGGGAGCCAAGAACATGATCCATGGATTTACCCAAGGGAAATGAAAACCTCTGTTCATATAAAAGTCTGCATGCAGGGGTGCCTGGGTGGCTCAGTCGGTTAAGCGTCTGCCTTCGGCTCAGGTCATGATCCCAGGGTCCTGGGATCGAGCCCCGCATCGGGCTCCCTGCTCCACAGGAAGCCTGCTTCTCCCTCTCCCACTCCCCCTGCTTGTGTTTCCTCTCTCCCTGTCTCTCTCTCTGTCAAATAAATAAATAAAAATCTTTTAAAAAAAAAAAGGTCTGTATGCAAATATGTATAGAGGCTTGATTCATAATCACCAAAACCTGAAAACCACCCAAATGTCCTTCCCCTTGGTGAATGGATAAACTGTGGCATGTGCACACAACGGAATACTGTTCGGCAATAACAAAGAACAAACCATCAGTACAAGTGCATCATGGGTGCATCTCAAATGTGTTAGCTGAGGAAAAGGAGCCAGACTTGAAAGGCTACGTAATGTATGATTCTGTTAATACAACTTTCTGGAAAAGGTAAAACTATAGGCACTGAAAATAGATCAGTGATTGCCAGGGCTTGGAGATGAGAGAAGGGGATCAGCTACAAAGGGCCTTAGAGAATCTGGGGGAGGACTGGAAATGTCCTATACCTACACACACGAGTTTGTCAAAAGTCATAGAACTGTACACTAAAATAGGTAAGTTTTACTGCATGTAAATTATGCCTCATTAACCTGACTTTAAAATGAATTTGTCCATAGGAGCCATGGAGCAGCGAAAAAAGGACCTTGGCACTTTCCAAAGTCTAATGAATAACATCTATTTTTTCCTTTAATTTTTACTTTATGCATTTTTTGACATCCTTATTAGCTATTGAAATATGCATTTTTAAAAGTGGCGGTAATTAATCTTATCAAATATAATAACATTAGCATAAGAAAAAAAATTTTTTTTCCCAGTAAAACCAGTTTTTTAGAAAGAATCAGATAGGGGTGCCCTGGAGATGCAGTTGGTTAAGCATCCAACTGTGGATTTCAGCTCAGGTCATGATCTCAGGGTTGTGATATGGAGCCCTGAATGGGCGCTCCACACTGGGCATGGATTCTGCTTAAGATTCTCTCTCTCCCTCTCTCTCTGCCCCCCCACCCATGCCCATCTCCCTCTCTTAAAAAAAAAAAAAAGAATCACATAGGAATTCCATTGGGCAAAAGCCATTGTCGACATCAGATGTTGCATAGAATGGGATGTGTGTGTTTCAGAGTCCAGGGTAGAGGGGGGAAGGGCTGTTAACACATTTTGCCCGAATGACTCACATCAGATCTCAGTGCACAAGCACATGGAGAAGCTGGTCCTCCAAAATTTGGGCAAAGTCGAATGTAGACACATGCCATGTAGGTATTCGCAGAAGAATAATAGCTTTGTCCAAGTAAAAGAATACCAGCATGGATTACAATGCAAGAATTGGTATTCAGAATGCCTGAGAACTGCCCATGGGCTAGCCTTGCAGGAGACCTGGTTTCCACAGTTCATCACAGTATAAGCGAGTGTGCATGGATTGTTGTGAGCTTTTTCCACCATGAAAATGATTTCTCTCAACTTGAAACACATGTCATTGATGAATCCCTGGTGCCAGCTTCTCACAGAACACAACTCCAAAAAGCCTCTGAGAATAAATGAGTAACACAAGGCTGGGCGGGGTGGGAACAGCAGGGTGCTACCTGCCAGCAAGTACTGAGTATTTGCTGGGTCCAGACCTGCGTGACCAGGTCTCGTCCCACCACAACCTACGAGGAGGATGTCGTTGTCACCCCTTTACGGACAAGAGATGAGGGCTTAGAGAAGCCAAGTCACCGGCTCCAAACCCTTTCATATTTTCCAGTGCAAATGTTCTGTGACCCGACAGCAAGTGGAAACGGTGCTTTCTGAGTGAAATTCAGACAGAGCTGGAGGGAGGCAAGGGGAGAGAGAATAAAATCGTAAAGAGGCGGGCCGTCGTGTGCTGGTAAGTGTTTAACAACCTGTTCTGGGGCAGAGAGGCTGGTGTATGGCAGCGCCACCACGGCCAAGTTGAAGCTATCCATGTGAAGCCAAGGAGCTTGCAGATTTCCTGACAGTTCAACAAGCCGCTATCCCGAGAGTGGGGGAATGTGGGGTGAAGAATATCGGTTCCGGGAAAGCCTCAGGAGAACCCCAGGGGAACTAGCACTCAGGGATTGGAACAGCAGGGTAAGCAGCAAAGGAAAGAGACCGAAGGTGGTGGGGAAAATAAGAGGAAGGCAGGATGCAAGGGACAGATCTGAGATCGACTGATGAAGATGGAGGTCCTGCTAGCAGTTTCATGAAGCCAGGGAAGCCCTGAATCTCTCCATGGCGTGCTGTCCTAAAGACCCCCTGAGATTAAGCAATGGGTGGACCAGGGAACTGAGCAGAAGCTTGTACCTGAGGAAGGACCAGGAATACAGTGATCCCTGGTCAGGGTTTAGAGGAGGGATCTGTAGAACAGAAGAAGGACTGAGTTGTTGAGAATAGGAAATGGTGATTTCTGGTGACCACATTATGAGACCGGTTCAGATGTCCAAGCACAAAGAAGCAACCTCTGAGGGGCAATATTACCCCATGTCACATCCACAAGGCACTGCACCACTCTTCTAAAGGGACATTCCGGCATCTCTTGCTGCTCATAGATCTACTTCTGAATAGCTGATGCCAGTGTTCCTCCAATCCTGCAGTTGCTGACTCTTGGTCCTTCAGTTCTGACCTTGGGATGTGTGTGTTTCAGAGTCCAGGGTAGAGGGGGGAAGGGCTGTTTTCATTCTCCCACTTTGCAGCCTCACCATACACCTTCAGGTCTGATGGACATGCAGTCTTTTCCCCTATACATTTGGCTTCCTATTGGACTCTCCCCACTTCCACGCCCATGACAGTTTTAGTTTTTTTAAAAGATGTATTTGTTTATTTTAGAGAGGGGGGCAGGGGCAGAGGAAGAGGGAGGGAGAGAGAGAATCTCAAGCAGACTCTCCGCTGAGTGAGGAACCCGAGCACGGGGCTTGATCTCATGACCCCTGAGATCATGATGTGACCAAAATCAAGAGTCTGATGCTTAATCGACTGAGCCACCCAGGCACGCCGCTCATGGCAGTTTTAAAATAAACCTGCAAATTCTTTGATGCTCATTTCTTTGAGAGATGGGGGTATATGTCCCCGCCTCTTGAATCTGGGCAGGTTCTGACCCATAGAACATGATGGAGGTGCCACCACGTGCTTCTGAGATTGGGTTACAATAGTCATGCAATTCTGGGCTGCCAAGTAAGAAGACAAATTGTCCTGAGGCCGCCATGATAGGAAAGCCACATGTAGGCATGCCAGTGGACAGTAACGGTGAACTCAGCCTTTCACCCGACTTGCCAAGCCACCAGACATGTGAGTAAGGTCAACTTGTACCCTTCCGGTCAGCTCAGCCTTCCGTTGAATACTGCCAAGTGATTTTAGGTGATGCCATGGAGAATGCTTCTGCTAAATTCCTTAGGCACTAAATTGTGAGAGATACTAAAATGGTTGCTGGCTTAAGCTAGTAAGTTTGGGATAGTTTGTTACATAGCAATGGATACCTAGAACACCCCATTCCCAGGCTTTTCATGCTTCCCTCTTTAAAAACCTCTGGGTGGACAGGGCATCTAGTCCCAACTCCTGAACAGTTAAGAATAACACCATGAGATATTGGTTTATTTAATCCTATCAACCAAGAACAACCAAGAACAATTTTACTAGCTTATATACTGTATGGATATGGATATGCAATAAAGAATCGCAGCCTTCAGCATACATTTCCTTGAAAAATCAGTCTCTGGACATAAGAACTATCAGATATTTCTAAAATGTCCTGTTAATATTTGCTATTTGTTTATTCACTTGTGAGCTGCTCCCTTTTAGAGAAGTAGAAGCAAATTTTGAAGATTCATGGACAATTTAAGTGAGCAAATTGTATCCATTTATGTGACCCTTTTCCTCCTGAATTTGAGAAAAATATTCTTCAAATTGAGCAACAAAGCATCTCCATCACAATTCACCGAACAAGGAAGAATAAATTGAGATCCACCCTTTCAAACCTATGTCAGTCCAACTAAAAAACTGAAAGATGAACATGTACCATTTGTTACCTGACTAGCTTATAGTTTGCATTTACCCATTCATGCCACAGTTTTTACTGAGCACATAATACATACCAAGCACTATACTGGACACTAGCAACACAGAGATGAAGTAGAAAAAATAGCAGAACTAAGGAGTGCATAGTCTTGCAAAGGAAGCAAACACTTAGGCAACCATGTTAATGTTGTAATTGTAAATGCAAAATTTTTCATATTTTATACTGCTGGAATTGGAGTATGTCTTTACAATTTACAATCAATGTCAACCCTTACTTTCCTACCAGCTACCAGGCAGAAAAGTAAGTTGTCACTATCTGGGATAACAGTGGGAAGGCCCAAGCGTGGAAACATTTAGTGCCGAACAGTGAATGTACTTCTCCTTTTCTCACCTTTGCAAGTTATTTGCATTGGTGACAAATTATAACTAAACTTCGGATTTTTAATTATTGCTTAAAATGTCTTTCAGAAGATGATGTTATGATGAAGCATTAAAACAAAATAATATCAGGGGTGCTTGGCTGGCTCAAGAGCATGTGACTCTTGATCTTGGTGTTGTAAGTTTGAGCCCCACATTGGGTGTGGAAATGATTTAAAGGTAAAATCTTTGAAAAAAAATTTAAAAATAAATAATATTGGGGCTCCTGGGTAGCTCAGGCGATTAAGCATCTGACTCTTGATTTCAGCTCAGGTCATGAACTCAGGGTCGTGAGATCAAGCCCTGCATTGGGCTCTGTGCTCAGCTTGGAGTCTGCTTGAGATTCTCTCTCTCCCTCTCCCTCTGCCCCTTCCCCTGCTCACATGCTCTCTCTCTAAAATAAATAAAATTTTCTTTTTATTAAAAGATTTTATTTCTTTATTTGACAGAGACAGACATAGCGAGAGAGGGAACACAAGCAGGGGGAGTGGGAGAATGAGAAGCAGGCTTCCCGCTGAGCAGGGAGCCCAATGCGGGGCTCGATCCCAGGACCCTGGGATCATGACCTGAGCGGAAGGCAGATGCCTAACGACTGAGCCACCCAGGCGCCCCAATAAATAAAAATCTTTAAAAATTAAATAAATAAATAAATAAATAAATAAATAAATAAATAATATTGAACACACACACACACACACAAAGCCTGTCTCCAACAGGCAATGCAATTAAAGGCAGTACAAACAGCCAGTCTCTCAGGAATAGCTGATAGAACTTCCCAAACCTGGGGGAGACAGGTGTGACCAATTCACATAACATGAAGAATTGTCACTCAGGATCTAGAAGTTTCTTTGTTCAAAGCTTCCTGTCATTTAAAGAGAAGCCAGTTAACTTCCAGCAATGGAGCAAGTCAAGACTCTGAGTTGAACAAAATAAGAAACAAAAACAAAACTCTGATGGTCTTTAATATACTTTAATATTTAACAGTCTTAAAGGGTCCTAAGAGTCCTAAAGAATTCACTATCATCAGTTCAGATTACAAACGTGACCATGTTGTAAACCACAATGGCTGCAAGTGTTGAGATGTGATTCAGAAGGACCCTTATATTCTCAATATGTTGAAGACTTACTCTCAAACTCTGTAATGCTAAACAAAAAGGTAGAATGTAATGATCCAGATAAGTTTGGTAGTTTAAGAAATTTGATGTGGTTTAATGGTTCTTTTTTTTTTTTTAAGATTTTATTTATTCATTTGAGACACAGAGATAACAGAGAGAGAGAGAGCATGAGCAGGGGGAGAGGCAGAGGAAGAGGGAGAAGCTGGCTTCCCGCTGAGCAGGGAGCCCTATGTGGGGCTCGATCCCAGGACCCTGGGACCATGACCTGAGCCAAAGGCAGACACTTAACCATCTGAGCCACCCAGGTGCCCCTTAATGGTTCTTTTTGAAAGTTACTGCTAAATAAATGTGCCATCTTAAATCCAGTAAGTGTCTTCAAATCAAGGAACTATGGTGGGGCACCTGGGTGGCTCAGTTGGTTAAGCGACTACCTTCAGCTCAGGTCATGATCCCAGGGTCCTGCAATTGAGTCCCTCATCAGGCTCCCTGCTCAGTGGGGAGTCTGCTTGTTCTTCTCCCTCTACCTGCCACTCCCCCTGTTTATGTTCTCTCTCTCTCTCTCTGTGTCAAATAAATAAATAAGATATTTTTTTAAAAAAAGGAACTATGGTAATTATATTTTATTGTCAAATGTGATGACAGAGTATTTTAATATACTATAGTTATATTATCAAATGCATTATGGAGTCTTGATTTAAAATTTATCCATTGTCCTCATTAGTATTAGTATATTTATCAGAAAATATGTTATGCTTATTGATCAAGAATATAAGGTTACAGGTGATGCAGTGAAGGACCATGGGACATAAAAAAGATAATGATTCATTTTCTTTTTTTTTTTTTTTTAGAGATTTTATTTATTTATTTGACAGAGAGAGACAGCAAGAGAGGAAACACAAGCAGGGGGAGTGGGAGAGGGAGAAGCAGACCTCCTGCTGAGCAGGGAGCTTGACGCGGGGCTCGATCCTAGAACCCTGAGATCATGACCTGTGCCCAAGGCAGACGCTTAATGACTGAGCAACCCAGGTGCCCCAATGATTCATTTTCTTTGAAATAGGAGAGGGAAAAAAGAAATTAGATTTCTAAAATGGTAAATTCTTTTGTCTTTAAAGATAGGTAAATTTTTGTCACAGGAGTAAGGAGAGTTAAAATTAGGGGAAAATAACATGAATGAAGCCAAAATATTTGCCTTATTCAGGAAACTCTGAGTAGTTCAGTGGCTAGATTTTAGAGCTTAGTTTAGGGTAGTGACAGAAGATGTACATTGGCTTGAGTGCCAGGACCATATGAAGGGGCTTGTGTTTCACTTTATCCTCTAAGCATGAAAGAATCACAAAAAGATTTAAATAGGGAAGTCTCAAGATCAAATTACGTGTTTTAAAAACTAAAAACAAAAACAACACTGTGGTAGCTACAGAGAAAATGAATGGGAAGAGAGCAAGGCTGGAGGTAGGGAGGTCAATGGAGGCTGTTACAATATTCCAGGGGAGAGATGATGAGGGCCTCAACCAAGTAAATGGCCGTGCAAATGGATAAGGGAAGTGACTCCTCAGGGTTTCATTCTGTTGTATTCCTATATTCATCACCATATTCTTGATTTCTATGTATGGGACCAGAGCACAGACAGACAAAGGAAATGTATATTATTGGAGATAAAGAAGATAAAGTACAAAAGATATATGAACTCAGGGATTCAGTCTTTGGAGAGAAAATTCCCCCTTTTAAATTCATTTTGATTTCTTATGGAAGCAATATTCATAAATCAATCAATGTGATCCACCATATTAACTGGTTAAGGGAGAAAAATCACATGATCATAGCAAATGAGACAGAAAAAACATTCAACATAATTTAACACCCATTCATAATAAAAACTCTCAGAAAATAGGGAAAATAGGAGAGCTTCCACAACTTCATAAAGAACATCTACAAAAACTACAGCTAACATCAAACTTAATTTGAAAGACTGAATGCTTTTCTCCTAAGATCAAGAAGACAATGTTGTCCAGTATTACCACTGCTCTCAACATAACACTGGGTGTTCTGGCCAAAGTAATAAGGGAAGAAAAGGAAATATAAAGGATACAATTGGAAAGGAAGAAATAAAACTTTCTGTTTGTAGATGACATGCTGATCTACACTACATTAAAAAAAATCACAAGGAATCTATTAAAAAAAACAGAATGAACAAGTAACTTTGGCAAGGTTGCAGGATACAAGATCAATGTATCAAAACCGCTGTTATACTAGGGTACATAGTAGTAATTGTACACATACTAGCAATGAATATAAGAAAACCAAAATTAAAAATACAGTACCATTTACATGGATTGAAAGACTCAACATATTAAAGATGTCAGTTCTCTCCAAGCTGATATATGGCTTTAGTGCAATTTCCATCACAATCCCAGCAAGGTTTCTTGTAGATACAGACAAGTTAATTCTAGAATTTATATAGAAAGGCAAAGAAAGTAGGATAGCTAAGACTCTTCGGAAAAAGAAGAATAAAACAGAAGGAATCACTCTACCTGATTTCAAGACTTACTATATAGCTATAGTAATCCCGGTTGTGTGGTATTGGGCAGAGGGATAGACACATAGATTGGGGGTACAATATAGAGGACCCAGAAATAGCTCTACACAAGTACAGTCAACTTATTTTTTATAATGGCCAAATGCAATTCAATAGAGGAAGGATAGTCTTGTAGATAAATGGCACTCAGGCAATTGGATATCCATAGGCAAAAAACAAAACCAAACCAAACCCGAAAAACAAAAAGTGAACTTGACTTAAACCTCATATCTTATACAACAATTAAATCAAATGCATCATAGAGTTAAATGTAAAACATAAAACCAAAAAATTTTTAAAAGATAATGTAGTCTTCAGGACCTAGGAGTTAGTGAAGAGTTCTTAGACATAACACCAAAAAGCACAATCCATAAAAGAAAAAAATGGATAAATTGGACTTCATCAAAATCAAAACTTTGCTCTGTGAAAGACCTGTTAAGAGGATGAAAAAGCAAGCTACAAACTGGGAGGAAATATTTGCAAAAAACCCAAGGTCTCATTTCTAGAATATCCAGAGAATACTTAAAAGTCAACCAGAAATCTGTTTAGAAAGTGGGCAAAGCACATGCAGAAACATTTTACCTAAGAGGCTTTGTGAGTGGCACACGTAAGCATATGAGTAGCTATTCAACATCACTGGCCATTAGGGAAATGCGAAGTAACAGTATAATGAGATATTACTACACACTTCTCAGAACAGCTAAAATAAAAAAGTAGTGACAATAGTATTAATTTAGTAGGGTTGCCATAACAGATATCACAGACTGGGCAGCTGGAATCAACTGCAATTTATTTATCACAGTTCTGGAGCCTGGAAGTGCCAGAGCAAGGTGTTGGCAGGGTTGATTTCATCCTGACGCCTCTTGGCTTGGCTTAGAGTTGGCTGTCTTCTCCCCGTGTCTTCCCATGGTTTTCCCTCTGTATTTGTCTGTCTGAAACTCTTTTTATAAGGACTCCATTCATATTGGATTAAAGCCCACCCTAATAACCTCATTATCCTTAATTACCGCTCTAAAGACCGTATCTCCAAATACAGTGACATTTTGATGTGCTGGGGTTAGGACTTCAACATGAAATTGGGGGACACACAATTCAACCTATCACAAATACCAGATGCTGAGGAAGTTGTAGAGAAACTGGATCTCTTGTGCATTGCTGGTGGGGATCTAAAATGATACAACCATCTCCAGAAAATAGTTTGTCAGTTTCTTAAAAAGCTAAAGTAAACATACACTTAAATGTAACACAGCAATTACACTCTAGGACTTTTATTGTGGAGAGAGGAAAACTTACATCGGCACAAAAGTCTGTGCACAATTTTTGTAGCAGCACTATTTGTAATAGCCCCAAACTGGAAACAACCAGAATGTTCCTCAATAGGTGAATGGTAGAACAAACTCTGGTGCATCCATACCATGGAGTATACTCAGCAATAAAAATAAACAAACTATTGATGCTTGCAACAGTTTGGAGGGATTTTAAAAAGATCATGATGCTGAGTGAAAAAAAAGCCAATCTCAACAAGTCACATACCGTGTGAGTCCATTTATGTACATTCTTAAAATGACAATATTATAGATATGGAAATCAGGTTGGTTTTTGCCAGTGCTAGGGAGGGGGAAGGGAAGGGATGAATGTGACTATAAAGAGTGGCACAAGGGAGATCTCCGAGGGAATAGAATCATTCTGCATCTTGTTCATGGTGGTTACATGAATCTACACATGTTATTAAATAACACAAAAACTACACATTGCACCATGTCAAATCTCTGCTATACACACACATTGCACCCATGTCAAATCTCTGCTTTTGACGTTATACTATGATTATATAAAAATTAACTGTTGTGGGAAACTAGGTAAAGAATACACAAAGACCTCTCTGTACAGTAGTCTGCCCTTATCCACAGGGATGAGTCCTAAGGCCCCCAGTGGATGCGTGAAACTGTAGACAATACCAAACCCTATAGATACTATGATTTTTCCTTTACATACAGACCTATGATTAAGTTTAATTTATAAATTAGGCATAGTAAGAGATTAACAATAACTAATAATAAAAGAGCATAATTATAACTACACTGCAATAAAAGTTATGTGAATGTGGTCTCTCTCAAAATTTCTTATTGCACTGTCCTCACTCTTCTTATGACGATGTCAGATGATAAAATGCCCACGTGATGAGATGAAGTAAGGTGAACGACTTAAGCATTGTGCCGCAGCATTAGGCTACTATTGACCTCCTTCTTCTCCTTCTCCTCCTTCTCCTTCTTTTTTTTGACATCCCGGGGGGGCGCTAGTCTACAACTGACCTTCTGATGATATGTCAGAAGGAGGATCATCTGCTTCTGGACCGCAGTTAACCGTGGGTAACTGAAACCATGGAACTGCAGATAAAGAGGGACTACTTTATAACCTTTGCAAATTCCTGTGAATGCATAATTATTTTTTAAAAATTTGAATCAATGATTAATAAAGTAGTAATATTTATTTTATTTTATTTTAAGATTTATTTATTTGTTTGAGAGAGAGAGCATGGAGGGGACGAAGGGGCAGAGGGAGAGGGAAAGAGAGTCTCAAGCAGACTCCATACTGAGTGCAGAGCCCAACTCCGGGCTTGATCTCAGGACCCGGAGGTCATGACCTGAGCTGAAACCAAGAGTTGGATGCTTAACCGACTGCGCCACTCAGGTGCCCCAATATTTTAAATAAAGACAGAATCCAAAGGGACCAGGATTCAAGAGAAATGAGTAAGGCCACTCATGCAACTGTAGGACTTCATTTAAATTTTTGATATTCTGTTCACCAATAGATTTTTTTTTGCATTAACTTTGCTTTTTTTCTTTTTTAATGTTGCATTAAAATATCGCTTATCTTGACTACTGAGTTTTTTGCCATCCCCTTAAATTTTGCCCCCAGGACAAGTGCCTCCTTTGCCTCAAACTGATCCCAGCTCTGCAGCTCACCGTGTGTTGCCAGATTGTTTGTCAGAGGGTTTTGCTGCTAATAAGTGCTATGTGAAATGTGAGCATTATTTCACAATGTTTTTAAATTTGATTACAAAAATACTGCATACACATAAAATATAATAGTGTAAAGTAAAAAGTAAACGTCTCTCATATCTTTCTCCTCTCAATCCTGTTTCCAGAAGTCGCCGTTGTTAATAAATTTTGTATCCTCCCAGATAGTTTTGATATAAATGCATGCAATGTATATATGCTATATGTATGCACCTTAACAAATGGAATCGTATTCTATCACTGTTCTCAATTTGCTTCTCTTTTCAATTAGTGATAGATACAGTTCTATATCTCCCTATTCTAACACATTCTATTTTAGCTGCACAGAATCCAATGTATAGCTATATCATAATTTGGTTAATTAATTCCCTATTGATTGCATTCAGGATGTATCTAGCATTTATTGTTTCAAACAATCCTACAACAACAACAAAAATCCCTAAACGTATTTTTTTTAAAGATTTTATTTATTTATTTGAGAGAGAGAATGAGAGAGAGCACAAGAGGGAAGAGGGTCAGAGGGAGAAGCAAACCCCCTGCTGAGCAGGGAGCCCGATGCGGGACTCCATCCCGGGACTCCAGGATCATGACCTGAGCAGAAGGCAGTCGCTTAACCAACTGAGCCACCCAGGTGACCCCTAAATGTATTTTTGCTTGTTTGTTCTTATTTAAGTGTTTTTTTAATTAATATTGCCAAATTGCCCTCTCAAATATGTGATGTATATTTTCATCCTTCACCAATTGTTTCAGGAGGGAAGAGAATCTATTTCCCCTCTGTTGTGAACACTGTATGCCATCAATTTAAAAACTCTTTTTTGCTAATCTTATAGGTAAAAAATGTAACATCATTGTTCTATTTTGATACTCTTTTATTATCTTTTTATAGGTTTATTAGCCATTTACTGCTTTCCTATGAATTTTATGTTCTTATCCTTTGCCCTTCTTTCTATTGGATCATTAATTTTCTCCATATGGATCAGTATGAACTCTTTGCATATTAAAGAGGTTAATTCTTCATGTGTCATGTATTACAAACACTTTTCTTTCTGTTTCTTGTTTGTTTTTGATTTTATCTTTGGAAGTTTGTTTTTTTTTTTAAGATTTTATTTATTTATTTGACAGAGAGAGACACAGCGAGAGCAGGAACACAAGCAGGGGGAATGGGAGAGGGAGAAGCAGGCTTCCCGCGGAGCAGGGAGCCCCATGCAGGGCTTGATCCCAGGACCCTGGAATCATGACCTGAGGCGAAAGTAGATGCTTAACCGACTGAACCACCCAGGCGCCCCCAAACTTATTTTTTTCTAATTTATTCATGTTTTCTTCTAGGGTTTTTGTTGTTGTCATGACATTTCTTTGAGCGTTTAAGCCATTGAATTTCCTTGTGAAGGAGAAGATGTAGAGATTCAGATGACCTCTGAATTTCTTTTCTTTTTTAAAAAGATTTTTTAATCTTTTAATCTCTTAATCTTTAATCTTTTATTCTTTTACTCTCTTCCCCCAATGTGGGGCTTGAACCTACAACCAACTGAGCCAGGCAGTTGCCCCTTTTTTCTTTACTTATTTTTATCTGCGGATATTTTTTCTGGCTCTTCTCTCATGTTTGTTTTTCTGGATGATCATTAGAATAATTGCATTAAGTTTTTAAAAGCTCTGCTTGCTGGCTGGCATCACACTAAATTTATAAATTCATTTTAAGATAATTTCTATCATTTAGTATCTTTTTAATAATCTTCCTATCTTTTTAATTCCTAGGCAAAGAGAACACAAGTGCATCAATGTATTAAAGTCTTCTTGAACAAAATAATATTGCATTATGTTGCATATCTTTGATTAAGAGCTTGAGGAGGGAGAGATTTTCTGTAATTCTACAATTACTATTTACATTTAACATGAACTAATTCATTCTATAAACAATTATGAAGCACCTATTGCCTGTACCACATACCATGTTAAATAATGAAAAGATAATGAAGCAAAGACATGGTCCCTGTTCTGACACCTTATCAGGTGGTCATTTCTAATACTGAGGACAGTTAGGTAAGTAATTGTGGAATAATGCAGTGATTGCTCTAACAAAAGATATAGGGAATATTGTTATAACATAGAATATAGGATCACAGAGTTGAAGAAAAGCTTACTTTTTGTAGCAGTTTGTTGGGGGCTTCCAAGACGTGACCTGTCAACTAGATATTGAGGAAAAGTGAGCTTTGGCCAATAACGGTATTGTCCATGTATGTATCTACTGGAGTCTTGATGTTACTCAGAAAGATTGTTTTAGTTAAAAATAACAAAATAAATGAAAAAATGAATACAAAAGTATTCATTAAGAATTGGATCTTATATATAAACAGATTTTCACATATGTGAGTGAATTCTTTAGATGGTAGAGATGTGAATTTTTAACCATTACATGTGATGCAAATACTTTCCCCACGAGCTTTATTAATTTTCATGGTAAAAAGTCCAAAAACTTAAGACAGTTAAATCTGTCATTTCCCATTTAATTTTTCCTATTGTTTCAATCTTTCAAAAGCTACCATTTCTGCAAAGATCTTGTAAATGGGGTCCCTTTGTGGCCACCACATTTTAATAATCACATGAATTGCTGAATAGCATCCAGAAATGATGAGAAATGAAAAGTACTTTTCTGTTTCTTCACAAGTAAAAATTTAAATAGAACAGACCAAAAAGAGAACTTGTACATTGTCTCCAAGAATAATACAGAGGATGTGAGCAGTGATTTTCCATGTCCCATAATTTTGATTGAGAGAAAATGAGTTTACAGCAAAGTAGATATATTTTGGATGAACACAAGGCAGAATTTACCTGCTAGAACAATGGAATAAAATCCCCAAGAAGATGAGGACCTCCGTTTTCATAGATTGTCCCAAGATAATGGAACTCATTTATACCAATGATTTAGAAACAAGAGTCCTTATTTGGAGTATCTTGGTGGCGGAAAGGGAAAGGTAGGGCTGTTAGCAGAAGGCCAAGGGCGGGATTATCAGTTTGAAGTAAAGATCTGGAAAAACTGGTTTATCCAGTTGACAGATGGGGTGTTGACAGGTGGGGTGCTGATTCAGCTGATAGCTCAAAGTCTCTTCTCAGTATTGGCTGATATTGGTAGTTAAAGGTCAAGTCACATTCTTAAAAATAGTAATTTTGGTCACAGCCTTGAGATTTTGTGATCTGTATTAATTCATGCTTGGCCTTGGACAAATAGGTTCACAGTGAACACTTCTCCCCTCAAATCCAACATAGTCATGAAATTACATAAAAAGCAAAGAACCAAGACCATTGAGAATATAATTTTTTTTTTTTAATGAGGGAACTAAAACCATGTTTTTCTGTGGTTTAGAAATGCTATGCTGATGGGGAAGTTAGATAAAAATAGTTTAGCACATTCTCAAACTCTCAAATTAACCAAATTTCTTTTCATAGGGCAGGCATATTCAGCATATAAATCAATGGTCAAAATCTGGTCTTTAGTGATTTTGAAAACAGACATAAAAATGCATATCTTACATTTTGAAAAGTCTTTAATTGACTAGTAGAGCCATGGCAAAAGGAGATTAGAAATTTTTTCAGCTGCATAAGATTTTCAATGTGTTCCCGAAGGATGTGGGTAGATATCTTTGATATTAAGAGTGAGTTGATTAGTAGAAAGGAAATGTGTTGTCAGACATTAGAACCTCATTTTTATTATGTAGCATTTACGCAATTCATTTCCTCTCTGAACTGAAAGAAATACTTTATAATATCTGGTTAATGTGAGCAGTGTTACATTTCAAGGACTGGAGCTGGAGATACTAGAGGAGTCCAGCTGGTGGCCAAGCCAGGCCTCACAACGCTACATTGTGTTGATGGGGTCCCCAGTAACTCAAGTCCATCAGATTTACTCGGAGAGACTGACTCACACGGACAAACTCCCAATTCTCTGAGGTCAAGTCTGGGGGGAGTGAGCACACACATCTGCCTTTCCTCCCGCACCAAATTCTATGAAATCATTCACTGTTAGAGGCACTTTTAAGAAGAATGAATCTATAACCATGTGGGGAAATAATAGGAAGCTTCATTAATGAGCCAGAAATTTGGAATTATTTCTAAAATGGGAAAAGCAAAAGGAGTCATATTTAAGAGGGAAAAAATCCCGTAGACTATCACAGTTCAAAATACATGCAAGATAGGAATTGTGGCATTCAAGGGACTGCTTTTGGGGGAGTTCTATGCTCTGAGCTAATGAAACTCCCTAATTCATTCTTGCATTCGACAACTATCTGTCATGCATCTGCTATGTGCCAAGCACCGTTCTAGGCATTTGGGTCACATCAGTGAGCAAAACGAGATTCTTGCCCTCTTGGAGTGTACGTTCTAGTAATGGCAGTGCAAGTGATGAGAAGTGGTCAATTCTGAATATCTCTTGAAGGCAAAGCAAACAGGATTTCCTGATGCATTGGGTGTAACTTGCGGAAGAAAGAGAAAAGTCACTGTCGATGACCCACATTTTCTGGCCTGAGCAACTGGATGGATGAGATTGAGGGGTAGCTGCAGGTCAAGAAGGTTTGGTGGGATTTGGGAGAGGGAAAGGTGGTCATGAGTTCCATTTTGGACATGTTGAATTTGAGATATCAATGAGACATTCAAGCGGAGATGTCAAGAGTCTGTTCTCCAGGATCTGGAGTACGGAAGAGAAGTCTGGGCAGCAGAGATCTATGTGGGGGTTGTTGGCACGTGTGTAATATTTAAAACTACGAGACTGGACAAGATCACTACATGGGACAGTACAGATAATTAGGAGAAAAATGACATTAATTGATTAAAGGAAAAAATCCTGACGATCTTCTCGACAGATGCCAAAAAAGATTTAATAACTTTTAAGCCCTCAATCCTGATTAAGAGAACAACAGTAACAACAAGAATTTTAGCAGGCTAGAAATATAAAGAAACTTTATTTAAGGGGAAAAAGAAGACCTCAATCTATAATGAAAGATATTGTATTCTCTAGATGGAAGCCTCTCTCTCTCTCTCTCTCTCTCTACATATATATAGTTAGTTACTTAGTTAGTTAGTTAGTTAGTTTCTGTTTGTTTTCTCAGCTTGGTATTTCTCAAGTTACAAAACAAGGGAGCCAATTGTAAGAAGTAAAATAGTACAGTGATGTATAAAGAATAAGTGAATCACCATTTCATCCCCATCTCAATCCCCTTTGAGGTAACAAATGTTAACAATCTGGCATTTATCCCTTCATATCTTTGTCATGGCTCATTCAGTATTATAAGTGTTTGTGCAGCCCAAGTTTTAAAGGTTTGCCTGCATGCGCTTTGTTTTGACAAAACAGAATCATACCATACACATTATAAGCTTTTTAAAATTTAACAGTGTATCATGGACACCCTGCAAATATGCAGAGGCAGATTCAACTCTAGTTTTTTCCTTTAATATACATCATATATATACACACACACACACACTATGCATATATATGTATATGTAACATATATACACCTTAATGTATATGTATATATATACAACATATATATATATAAATATACGTTAGATCTATATATACGCTGTATATATATCATTATGCTAACCTAAAAAATTTAGATCAGCTGTTTTTTTTTTCTTTTATCCTCCTTACATCTGCCCAGATCTCAGCCCCCTACCCTCAACCTGGCTGTTAACAACTGTTAACAACTCCTTGTAGAATATTCCATGCTTTTTCCCCAAGTTCACAAAATTATAAACAAAGAGAGGTTTGCTTACAAATATGTACATTTACACATACACACACATTCATACATATATACTAGTTATCACTGGCAACCATGCTGTACACAATTCTCAGCATCTTGCCTTTCTCTCTCAACATCTCATAGAAATCCTTCTAATTCATAGGGAGGGTTTTAATACCTTCTTCTGTAACGACATAGTGTTTTGTGATGCTGATACACAATTTAGTGAACATTTCCTTATGGGTGCATATTCACTTTGTCTTTGGGTTTTTGCCACTATAATTCTGCAGCCCACAATTTCACATATAGGCTTCTGTACTGGTTCTTTTATTTCTGCTGGCCACATTCAGAAGAGTTCAATCCTTGGGTCAAAGGGTATGTGGATTCTTTATT
Organism: Neomonachus schauinslandi; assembly: GCF_002201575.2. NCBI lineage: Eukaryota > Metazoa > Chordata > Mammalia > Carnivora > Phocidae > Neomonachus > Neomonachus schauinslandi. Next base: position 184,088,802 of record NC_058404.1, read on the forward strand.
TTGATAGATGCTGCTAAACTATCTTTTTTCTTAAAAGGCAATAACATTTTCACAAGCAATGCATGAGATTGCAATAGATAATATCACTTTTTGAACTTGTTGCCAGTCTGATGGATGTAGAGTAGTGTCTCATTATTATTTTAGTTTTTAGTTCCCGGACTGCTGGTTAGTTTGGGTGTCTTTTCATATGTTTATTAGCCATTTGGATTTGCTATTCTGTAAATTGCCTGTTTATACCTTTTGCCTTTTTTAAAAATTGGAAGGGCTTATCTTTCTGTTATCACTTTGTAAGAATTTTTTGCATATAAGAAATATTAACCCTTTATCTGTTGCCTGCATTGCACATAGTGTCCTAAATGCATATTTTGATTCTTGACTTTATGGTATCTTTCACCATATAAAAGTTTTAAACTTTTATGTAACCAAATGTTTATCTTGTATACTTTCCATGTTTCTGATTTTAGTTAAAAAGGTGTTCTCTGTCCCCTAGATTTGCATGTAGTCACCTAAATATTCTTCTAAGATTTATTGTTTATATTTAAGTTTTTAATCCACTTGAAATTTATTTCTAGGCTTGTTGTGAGATTAGGATACAAGTTCATTTCGTTCTAGATGAACAGCCAGTTAGTTATGCCAGCACTATTTATTAAATAAACCATTCTTTCCCATAGAATTGAAATACTACCTTTGTCACATATTAAATTATGATATATACTGAGATCTATTTTTGAATCCGTTCTTGTGTTCCACTGATTTGTCTACTCTTATGCCAATACCATGGTGGTTGTATTACAGTGATTTCTATTACAGTGGCTTTCAGTTGAAGACAAGTCTCTCATTATTTACCTTCTTCATAGTTTTCTTTGCTATTCAGGCATTTATATTTCCCTGTGGATTTTAATATAATTTTATCCAACTCCCTCCACCCCTCCAAAAGAGAACTGTTGAGATCATAAATGGAATGTTGTTATGTCTATTTAAGGGCAGAATTGATATTTTTAAAATCTGTAACAATTTCAGTATTTCTTTAAAAAAGAAATAGCATTATCACATCGTAAAAATTAAAAAGTTCTTGATGTAATTCAATGTCTAGTCACTGTTTAAGTTGCCCCAATGATCTCATGATTATTTAGCTTATTTGTTAGACTCAGGATCAAAATAAAGCCCTAAATTGCAGTTGGGGGTAATTGGTTTTTAGTTGTTTTTTGTTGTTTTTAATCTGTAGACTCTCCCTCTGTCACATTTGTTCTTACAATTTACTGAAGGAAATAGACTGTCCAGTAGCATTTTCCTAGGCTGAATTTTGATAATTGCACCTCTTTGGTGTCATTGAATGTATTCCTCTGTCTCCTGTGGTTTCCATGTATTGGTGGTTAGATCTAGAAGTTTGATCAGACCCAGGTTCAATTTTCTGGCAAATCCTCTTCATAGAAGGTGGCCCAGGATGTCTGATTGTCTCTCTTTGATGCTTAGCACTCGTGTATCCACTGCATTGTTAGGATTCATGGGGGGGGGGGGCGGGTATTTTAATTCCATCACTCCTTCTTTATTGTGAACTGGAACAGCTTTAGAAGTTTCTTCTACAAAGATGCTGTGTCCTTGACAGCCACCTGGGTCCCTGGTGGACAGATTACCCAGGAGAACAAGATAAAGGATGGATTTCAGATGAGCTGGTTTCTTGGAATACTCTAAGGGTGACCACAGAGTTTGGCTTGGGTGGTTTGTTTTGTTAAGAACTAGTGGGCTTCAGGTGCCTGGGTGGCTCAGATGGTTAAGCGTCTGCCTTCGGCTCGGGTCATGATCCCAGGGTCCTGGGATCGAGCCCTGCATCGGGCTCCCTGCTCAGCGGGGAGCCTGCTTCTCCCTCTCCCACTCCCCCTGCTTGTGTTCCCTCTCTCGCTGTGTCTCTCTCTGTCAAATAAATAAAATCTTAAAAAAAAAAAAAAAAAGAACTAGTGGGCCTCAATATTCATGTATTTCAATGATAGTTATTTGTATGTTTCGGTGGCCTCTGGGGCCTCTTTGGGTTGGCTTTGCACACAGCCCTGGGAATCTTGGAAGTCATATCAGAGAAAAGGAAGCGCAGATGCTTAGAGCAGGCCATGTGTTTCCTGCCCTAGACCTGTCAGTGGCTGTAGCCCCAGGGCCCTGCTGCCTTCTAGGGAAAATGGTATGAGACCACCCTCTGGGCACTTGACATTACTGGCTGAGTCACAGTGTTTGGACTTTTTCAGTGGATGGAGTAGGAAAATGGCGTTTGTTTATAAGATTACGCATATCATGAGTTTCTATCAATAGTTTTGATTCAAATTAAAGACTACAGGATTTTTACTTAACTAATTGATCTCCTTTTGGCCACACTGAAAAATTTGGGTTGTTGACAATCCCCACAGAATTTGTTGACTGTAGGCCACTCTGCACACAGTCCAGTCTCAAAATAAGGATCTCCACTCTGCCTCAGAAAAGCAAGATTTCTGAGAGCAGCTTAAGACAGTTTCTGCAATTGTTTTCTTGCCCTTAGGGCATATCTCACTAGGGACGGGCTATCAGATTACCATGCTTTAAGAGTCGTTTTATATAGGTTCTCTCTGTGTAGCTATACCACCAACCTGATTCCATTTGGGTTGGGTTCATTTGGTTACTTTCAGTTTTTCAGAGATTGCTTTTTAAAAATTTAAGGTGTATAACTATGTAATCTATATATGGTTTTAAAGTCAAATCTAAAAGCAAGATATATTCGAAAAAGTCCAGCTACTGTACCTGGTCCTTCACTATCTCCCCTAACAGGAAGTCATTTAAGACTGCGGTAACAGGTATGCCTGGGTGGCTCAGTGGCTTAGTTGGTTAAGTGTCTGCCTTTGGCTCAAGTCATGATCCTAAGGTCCTGGGATTGAGCCCTGCATCAGGATCCCTGCTCAGTGGGGAGCCTGCTTCTCCCTCTCCCTCTGCTGCTCACCCTGCTTGTGCTCTCTCTCATTCTGTCAAATAAATAAAATCTTAAAAAAAAAAAAAGACTGTGGTAACAGCTGATCAACTTGGCAATTTTAAATTTAAGTAGATTAATGCATATGTGTATACATACTAGTATGTGTACATGTGTGTTGTGTATCTCCCCTTTCTTTTTTTTTTTAAGATTTATTTATTTATTTGAGAGAGAGAGAGGGTGCCTGACTAAGAGGAGGGGCAGAGGGAGAGGGAGAGAGAGAATCTCAGGCAGACTCCCAGCTGAGTGCAAGAGTTCAACATGGGGCTTGATCTCAGGATCCTGAGATCATGACCTAAGCTGAAATCAAGAGTCTAGGACACTTAACCGACTGAGCCACCCAGGCATCCCTGTATCTCCCCTTTCTTTTTTTTTTTAAAGATTTTATTTATTTATTTGAGAGAGAGAGTGAGAGAGAGAAAGAGCACAAGAGGGGGGAGCGGAAGAGGGAGAAGCAGACTCCCTGCTGAGCAGGTAGCGTGATGCGGGACTCGATCCCGGGACTCCAGGATCATGACCTGAGCCGAAGGCAGTCGCCCAACCAACTGAGCCACCCAGGCGCCCCTATTTCCCCTTTCTTAAATGGTGGAGAACTGTATATGCTTCTCTCCACATTTTTTCATTTAACAAAGTATCCCAGAGATCACTCTCTCTCCCTAATCTTGAGAATTTTAATGTTTTCATCCAATGGAGTTCCCACTCTTTCCAGTTTATCAGCCTTGAATTGACCAGCACATCTTCAATTGGGTCTTCCAATGCACCCTTCAATTATATCATGGATCTTCCCATTCCAGTCCATCAACAGCATCTGGCAGGTGAAAAGTGTTATTTTATGATATTGCCTTTTCCCATCCAAGGGCAAGGTATATGCAAGTATAAGGGTATCAGTTATATCTCCTATACGTACATAAATTCAATTCAATCCCAATTCAAATCCTAACAGGCCTTTTTAAGGGAATTTAGTAAGCAAGTTATACAATTCATAGGAAAGGCAAAGGGACCCAAATGGCCAAGAAAAATTTGAAAAAAAGAAAAACGAGAGAAGCCTTTCCCCTCCAGATATTGGAGCATACGCTGAGAGCTTACCTATAGACTTAGTTTACTGACATAGTTTACTAACATCTGCTCTGGGCCAAAATGAAACAACCAGTGCCCAGATTTAACCTCTTCCTTACACGATGAAATTGCTACACAAAACATACAAAGTAACAGTTTCAGGCGTTGGTCAACAGGTAGCACAGAGAAGGGAAACAAACGAGATGAACCCTAAAATTGCCTGAGCCTACTACCTGCAGAGAATTTCTCAGCTGCAGTTCAGGGAAGAATGCCCAGAGTGATCTCTGACCTGAGCACAGAGTCATTGTCTGAAGAACTGAGTCAAGGCAGCTAGAATTTGCGGGGCACACCAGACAGCCAAGAGCCACATGGCGAGAGCTCCGAAGACCTGCGGAGGGTTCCCTTTGCGGGTTTCAGCCTAGCACTCAGCAGTACAAGTGTATCTGAGTGAGCTCAGGCTGCTGTAACCAAATGCCATACACCGGGTGGCTTAAACAATGAACATGTATTTTTCATACTTCTGGAGTCTGGAGGTCCAAGATCTGAGTACCTGGTCAGGTTCTTGGTGAGGGTCCTCTTCTTGGTTACACCCTCATGTGGTCTTCCTTAGTGCTAATTGAGGAGAGGAGAGAGATCCTGTCTTTCCCTCTCTTTTTAGAAGGGTGTTGATCCCACTATGGGGGGCCCCACCTTCGTGACCTCATGTAACCCTAATTACCTCCCAAAGGCCTCACTTCAAATGCCATCATGTTGGGGTTAGGGCTTCAATATACGGATTTGGAGGATTCAAACATTCAGGCCACAGCAATGTGAATGAGAAAACTACATGAAGTGAGAGAAAGACCACCAGGAAAGATCAGGCAGAGCAATCCCCTCCACTAGCTTTAGGGTAAAGGCCCTTCTGGACCTAACTAACAAAGCATAAAAACAAGCTTTAAAAGGATCAAATTCAAGGCGCCTCGGTGGCTCAGTCATTAAGCGTCTGCCTTCAGCTCAGGTCACAATCCCAGGGTCCTGGGATCGAGCCCCACATCGGGCTCCCTGCTCAACAGGAAGCCTGCTTTTCCCTCTCCCACTCCTCCTTCTTGTGTTCCCTCTCTCGCTGTGTTTCTCTCTGTCAAATAAATAAATAAAATCTTTAAAAAAATAATAAAGGGATCGAATTCCTTCCAAATATCTTAACTCTGCCCTAGAGCAAAGCCCAAAAATATTTAAAGGAACAAAAAATTCCCCACGTTGAACAAGACAACATTCATAGTATTTGCATTTAATAAAAGCTTACCAGACATGCAAAGAAGCAGAATAATATAACTCTTGATGGTGAGAAAAAGGAATCAATAAAACAACCCCAGAAATAACACAGTTGATGAAATTCGTAGACAATGGCATTAAAAGAATAATCCCAAGTTTAAGAAGGTGGAGGAAAGCATGAGTGTGTTAAGGAGGGACATGGAAGCTATAGGAAAGATCCACACAAAATTTCTAGTGACTGAGGTTTTAGAGGCTGAGGCATTCAGTGAATCGGCCTTTGGTGAATTCGCTTTTAGAAAAGTGGCTTTGGGAGAACTGACCACAAATGTAGCCTGGACCTGTGACTGAGAGTGGGGCTAATATCTCTTCACCCTTGGAATGCAAGTAGCACAGCTGGGTAACAGTAAGCCTCTCTCCTCTTGGTGGGGAAACCAGGGTGTGAGCAGTGTGGGCGTTCTTTCTGGGCAAGTTACGAGGAGGAGGAGTGGAGAAAGAGAATGGACTCCATTTGTGGGCATGCAGATCCAAGAGAACAAGAGCCAAAATCCTGGGTCGGACGGCGACTCATTAATCCCACCCAACTGAGAAACACGGACCAGCGGAAGTCAGGCTCTCACTGGGTCAGTGGAGATGGTGAAATCCTGTTCCCTCGTAGTTCCGCATGAGGAAGACTGCCTGAGAAGTGTGTAAAGCTGAGGGGAGGAGGGTGGGGGGAGCTGTCTTCAGACACCAAGTGAGTTTAGGCATTGTGATTGTGCTGCAGTGTCAACTTGGGGGTGATGTGGCTGCATTCTCAAGTCTCTCAGTCTTGATTCCTCACTTTCTGTTCCTTTCTGTTTTCTTTATAGGCTTCCATTAGGGTTTCACTTGCCTCAGTACCCGTATGGGGCTGCCCTGAGCTTCCTACTGCTCTGTTTATAAAGTCATCATGAGAGGAGGAGACACTGGTACAAACTACCAGAGCCTAGAGCAGGGTCTCCCATAGACTCAGGGAACTCGGGCTCAAACCCTGAATGGCCCAAGACTCATGACCATTCTCATGACTCTGAGGCCTGGGCCATTGAGGGCTCCAGTGGGGGTCTTCTCAAGCCAATATTCACGCACTTGGCAAGTTGTCTACAGAGCCAAGGGCATGTGGCCATTTGGAGTCCCTACCCCTGGGAACCTGGATGGGAGCCATGACAATTGGGCTAGGGTGTCCATAGAGGGAGGGGACAGAGGTATGTATGCCACAGGCCATGAACAATCATTTGTATCCTTGCCCCAGATCCCTTCAATGTTAGCACTAGACCTGTTAGCCAACCCAGAGGTGGCCTGACTTCTTGGTGGTGGACCTCAGTATTATTTTTTACCAGCTCGAATGCTTTCTCTGGGGCCTGGATGTTGTATCAGAACTCATGGCTTTACCTATCCCTCTGTGTTGTGTCTCTGCTTCTCTCCTCCTCCTATATATCTTTTCATCTCTCATTCACTCCACCACTTTGGCTGGGTTTTCATCACCACCACTCTTCTGAAACAGCTCACATAAAGGTCATCAATGGCCTCCATCTTTCCCAATCCAGTGGTCAGATGTCTGCCCCATCTTACTTCTACATTCATTTTCTATTGTCGCTGTAACAAATTATTACACACTTAGCAGCTTGAGGCAACAAAATGTATCTTATAGTTCTGTATGACAGACGTTTGACAGGTGACTCACCAGGCTAAAATAAAGGTGTCAGCAGGACTAAATTCCTTTCTGGAGGCTCTAGGGAAGAATCTGTTCCTTTGTTTATTCAGATTATTTGCAGAGTTTGGTTTCCTGCGGTTGTAGAACTGTTTGCTTTGCTGGCTATCAGCTAAGGGTTGTTCTCAGTTTCTAGAGGTCACATTCACTCCTTTGCTCGTTGCCCCTTTCCTCCAACTCCAAAGCAACAGAGGATGGGTCCCTCCCATGCTTAGAATCTCTCCTTCCTCTTCTTTTATCATATCAGTCTGACTGTTCTGCCTTCCTTTTCCATTTTTAAAGGCTATTTGATTACACTGGGACTGCGAGCATAATCCAAGATAGTCTCCCCATCATAAAGTCTGTGAGCTTAATTTCATCTGCAAGGTATCTTTTGTCACGTAATTTAGTAGATGTAGGTGAAATATCCAGAGAATGAAGATCATGGGGACAAAGTCCTGCCTACTACACTGGGCTTCCTAGAAACATTGAACATTTTTTTTTTTTCTTGATATGTCTACTGTTCTTACCAAGGGACTTGGTGTTTTTTGTTTTTTTTTTTAAGATTTTATTTATTTATTTGACAGAGAGAGGCACAGCGAGAGAGGAAACACAAGCAAGGGGAGAGGGAGAGGGAGAAGCAGGCTTCCCACTGAGCAGGGAGCCCAACGCGGGGCTCGATCCCAGGACCCTGGGATCATGACCTGAGCCGAAGGCAGACGCTTAACGACTGAGCCACCCAGGCGCCCCAAGGGACCTGGTTTTGATGGTTGGTCCTTCTCTGTTGCCTTCACTGGCAGATGAAAGGATACCAAGAGGATGCCAGGGACTAGTTCTCACTCATGGATGAAGTGATCTCACCTAATTCCATGGTTTTATTTTTTTATTTACTATTATTTTGAAAAAGATTTTTAAAATTTATTTTGAGAGAGAGAGAGAAAGCATAAGCGGGGGAGGAGGGACGGTAGGGGCAGAGGGAGAGGGAGAAGCAGGCTCTCGGCTGAGCAGGCTTGATCGCAGGACCCTGGGATCATGACCTGAGCCGAAGGCAGATGCTTAACCAACTGAGCCACCCAGGGCCCCTAGTTCCATGTTTTTAAATAACATCTCTATGCTGATGATGCCTAGATTTACATCCCCAGCCCTAAGCTTTAGTTGGAGGTTTAGCTGGAGATATCCTTGCTATCTCCACTTGGAGATGACAAGCATCTCAAACTTAGCATGACTAAAATAGAACTCTTAATTCATCTTAATTCATCCCCTCCAACCCATCCATCACAATCCTACCCACCTTAATAAATAGTTCCACCATATACCCAGTTGGCCAGATGTCCCATATTCTTCTCCTTTCTTTCTCCTTTCCCAAACTTCTTTTGAGACAATCCATTAGCATGTCCTGTGGGTTCTGTCTCAAAACTAGATCCCAAATCCAATTCTATCTCACCTGCTTATTGTCATCATTCTGGATTGAGTCACCATCACTTCTCATCTGGGCTACTTCAGTAGCTTCTGTACTAAACTCCCTGCTCCCATTTTTGCCTTTCCCCTGCGTAGTTGATCCTTTAAAGGTAGCTAGAGTGACTTATTAAAAAGTAAAACAGAAATGTTGCTTCCTTGTTTAAAATTCTTCAGTAGATTTCCATTGAGATTAGAGTAGATCCAAACTCCTTACAATGACCCATGGGGTCCTACACAATCTGGCCCCTGCCTACCTTAATGACCTCAACTCAGCCCACGCCCCCTTGTTCACTACCTCCATCCATGCTGGTCTTTTCCTATTGTTACCACACTCATACGAACTTCATTCCTTATGCTCACTCTTTTATCTGCCTGGAATACTCTTTTCCAGTCCTTAAAAAGACTCCATATTGCAATGCACATTCTAAATAAATGACTTTTATATCGTGCTGTTTCCCCAATAGGTAGAATACATAGGCTGAGAATCAGAAGGTGGGAGAAGGAGATCCCCACCTTCCTTCACTTCTAATGGTCCATTTTGGGAATTTGCACTTCCCATTCCTGAAACTCTGGATTCTGAATAGTTAAGAGTCCTAAAAGGAAATACTTCCACCATGGCTGACAACTGTGCTCTTGAAGCTCTTCATGCCAAGGAGCCTTTGCCTTGTCTAATGCAACTTCTAAGAGAAGACTTTCTTAACTACCTTCTCAGTAGAATCCCTCCCACTTCTAGCACTTCTAGTCATTCTCTGTCATACTATCCTGTATTATTTTCTTCACAGTACTCATCAATATCTGAAATTATCCTATGAATTTCTTGCTCATTGTTTGTTACTCTCCACTGGAATATAAGGGCCACAAGGGCAGGAATCTTTTCTATTTTGTTCATCACTATAGCCTTAGCATCCAGAGCAGTTCTTGACATATAGTTGGCGCTAAGTAAATATTTGTTAACTGAATGAATGAATGTGTATGTGAGACGTTCAACTTTCTGACGAGTCATCTAGAAAGTGTTTGGAGGTTGTTCATATTGAAAATAAGGAAGCCAACTCTAATATCTTAAATTAGCCTTCTTGGGAAGCAGACTCTGATATTGAGATTAGCACACAGGAAGTTTATGAGGGAGTACTCTGGGGATCAACACCAGTGGAAAAGAAGGGAAGAAAGTAGGATTGGATAGAGAGAAAAGTGTGGCTGTGATAGTCCCTCAAAAGGCCAAAGTCAATCCCAGTGGGGACCTCAAAGCTAGGATAGCTCTTCCAACTGGGTCCAGATCACAGTGGGTGGGACCAAGACTTACATTCCCATAATAATCGGTTATTAGACATAGGTTACCCTGGGTAGGAGGTGTGCAGAGACCAGCCCTGCGGTAGGTCTCAGGGCTCCAATCAATAGTCATCGCTTCCTTCTTCTACTGGCCATCTATTTTAGCCTTACCCTCAGGTAGCACCTTTTGTGCTCCTGATGACTTACCTGGTAATAAAAACCAGACCTTCGGGGGGCCCCTGGGTGGCTCAGTCGGTTAAGCATCTGCCTGTGGCTCAGGTCATGATCTCAGGGTCCTGGGATCGAGCTCCATGTTGGGCTCTCTGCTCAGTGGGGAGTCTGCTTCTCCCTCCCTCTCTGTCTCTCTCAAATAAATAAAGTAATTAATCTTAAACAAACAAACAAAAACTCCAGACCTTCAAATCTTAAGGGTCCGAGTCCCTGGTAACTATGCCATTCTCAGGCTGTAGCTACTACATTTGTATATTTATTATCAAAATTAGAAATGAGAGTACTAAGAGGTGCTCAAATGGATCACCTGAGAGGAAGACATCCTCTTTTTTGTGTAACAGCAGCTTTAATCTCCTCCTGGTGATCAAGGCCAATTACCTTTGCCAGGATGGTGATTCCTCTTCCTGCCCTCTGGTCCCTTGGCATGAGGAGCTCCGAGAGCACAGTTGACAGCCATGGTGAAAGTATTTCCTTTTAGGACTCTTAACTATTCAGAATCCAGAGTTTCAGAAATGGGAAGTACAAATTCCCAAAATGGGCCATTAGAAGTGAAGGAAGGTGGGGATCTCCTTCTCCCACCTTCTGATTCCCAGACCTATGCATTCTACCTATTGGGGAAACAGCACCATATAAAAGTCATTTATTTAGAATGCGCATTGCATTATGGAGGAAGGCATGCCATCTTCATAAGATGTTGTCTCTGAGCCAGGTATTCTATCATGCAGGTTACTTCTGGTTATTGCAGTATGTGATATGAGCAGTGTATCTCCTGGTCGTATGTCTGTTCCAACACTTCCTCTAATGTTGAGTAGGTCCCTTTGTCTGACACCGTGGTATATAGAATCTCACAATAGAGGATTAAACATTCCATGTGCTTGGATAATGGTACTGGCTGAAGGATTTTGGATAGAAAAAGGAAATCCATACCTAGAATTTGTGTCTATTCTTGTCAAAAGGAATGGCTACCTCTTCTAGGGGTGATAGTATCTGATGTAGTTTTTCTCTTGGAGGGATTGTATCATATTGGGCATCCAGCATTGGTTTCTGTTGTGAAAAGGTTGGATATTCAGGGCTGGTGGTAGCTAGATCAGTCTTGTTAAGTGGGACCCATGCTGTTGTATCCACAAATAGCTTCCAACCCTGCTACCATGACAACTCCATTCACGTGGCCATCAAGCAAGCACTGGAGTGGCTGATGACAGAGGCCTATCACTGGATGGTATGTGGTTTGCTAGCGCCTCTTCTATGATGGCTATTCTTTGATGGGCATTGGCCCATGAAATAAAGATCATCACACTCTGTGCCCATTTCCTTATGTTCATCTGTGTGGCTTTACCCTAATCCTCATTGTCCTCCAATCTTCCAAGCTTTCTGCTTCCACACCCCTGGCCAGATGGCCAAGTTATTCAGCATGCCCATGAATCCCTGTGTGTTCTCATTTTAGGCCACTTCTCTTTCCACACAAAATGGCGAATGTTTCAAGATCATGCTGAATGACGCAGCCGTGCAGGCACTGCTGAGTCATTTGTGATCCATCTCAGGCTTTTCCCTCTTACATCAACTGATCATTGAGATGTGAGATGAGCAGTGGTCTACTGGTAAATATTTAACAACCAGCTTACTGAAAAGGAGAAAAAAATATGTGATTTGTAGCATTCGCTCATTTTCATGGTATAAATACTTCTACCATGGTCAATTTCAATTATCCATGTCATGTCAACAGGATGGTAACATTCTTGAAAATTTAACAATGAGCTCTCATGAGCCAGTACAAACTGGCCCCAGCACAGCATTAGAGCTGAGGGAGAGGGGGCGTCTAACAGTGGTGGTTGATTGAGCTACATGCCTACTACCTGTGCTTACACAGCTTGCTTGTGCTCTCTAGTTTTATTGATGTCTAATCCTAGAGGTACCTCTGCCATCTGGTCCCATCCCACCTTATGGCTTGGGGAATGTGATAGAACCTAGCACATGAGGGGCAGTTCTAGTGTCTTGGTCACTTGATGTTCAATGATGAGGTACCTGTCTCAATCAGGGCTTGAGAGTACTCCAAAAGCTGTTTTTTGAAAGGTGTATAATTCTCTGCTGCAGTTGATATGGCTTTGATCCAGAACCTATGGATCTACATTGTGATTCTCCAACTGGGGTTACAGAAAATCCACATGTCATCTTTTTCCATCACCGACACCCCTAATACTGTAGGATCTGCTGGGCTGTATGGTCCAAGAAGCCAGCGGTTTGCCCTCTAGCCTGGACTTGTGGCAGTCCTTTCTTACTATGGACCCCCGGAAAAAAGACATCCATATGTGTCACCTGGTATGTGAGTTAGAGCAGTACTTTTGGGAGCATATTGCTTCCAGAACTTGAAGAGACCTACCTAGCAGGCACTGTGCTTCCTTGTACACGATGGCAAGGAAGAGATGTCCCCGCACAGCCAAGATCACTAGACTCTAAAATATTACTTATGTGGAAGGCTCTCTCTCTCTCTCTTTTTTTTAGAGAGGGGCGTGGGGAGGGGCAGAGGGAGAGGGAGAATCTTATGTAGGTTCCATCCCCAGCACGGAGCCCAACACAGGGCTCCATCTCATGACCCTGAGATCATGACCCTGAGATCATTACCTGAGCCAGATGCTCAACCAACTGAGCCACCCAGGCACCCTGCTCCTGAATCTTTTAAGGTTTGTCTCCCTCAAGAGTGCATGTGAATTACCAAGGCCTCCAATCTCCTAGTCACTGTTTATTTGGTCTAGCTAGTATGATGTCATCAATTTCCCAGACCACTGTGGAATTCTGTGGGAGGTCCAGCTGGTTCATGTCTCTTTAGACTATGTTATGACAGAGGACAGCAGAGTTTTAACATAGCACTGGAGCAAATCTGTAAATGAATACTGTTGCATGCTCCAAAGGAAGGTGAATAGTTTCTGATTTTTTTTTTTTTTTGATAGGGATAGAAAAAGTCAATTTGCCAGATCATTGCCACATACCACATACCTGAGTCCATCTGCTCTAGCAAAGATGACACACCTGACAGAGCAGTTACATTTGGGGATGCTATTGAGCTAGGTTAGTGATAGTCAATTGCCATTCTCCAGAATCCGTCTGGATTTTGCAGAGGCCTGACCAGTAAATTAAATGGAGGTATGACATGGACTACCACCCATCCATCTTTTAGATCTTTAAGGGAGGCAACCATTTTTACCTTCTTTCTCTCATTTCTTTTTAATGTGGTAAAATATATTCAACAAATGGTTACCATTTTAACCATTTGTAAGTATATAATTCAGTGGTATTAAGTATATTCACATTGATGTGCATGTACTCATTTCTAGAACTTTTTCATGTTTCAAATGGAAACTCTGTTACCCATTAAACAAGAAATCCCCGTTTCTACCTTTTCCCACCCTTGGCAATGACCACCATTCTACTTCCTGTGTTTATGAATTTGACAACTGTAGGTACCTCATATGCGTGGAATGATATAATACATGTCCTTTTGTGTTTGGCTTATTTCACTAAGCATAATGCCTTCAAGGTTCATCTATGTTGGACACGTGTCAGGTTTTCATTTCTTATTAAAGTTAAATAATATTCCATTGTATGTATATACCACATTTTCTTTATCTACTCATCCATTAATGGACATTTGAGTTGTTTCCACGTTTTGGCTACTGTGAATAATGCTGCTATGAACATCAGTGTACAAATGTCCATTCGAGTCCTGCTTTCAGTTCTTTGGGTACGTACCCAGAAGTGGAATTGCTGAATCCTATGTTAATTCTATGTTTAATTTTTTGGGGAATCACCATATCGTTTTCCACGGTGGCTACCCCATTTTACATTCCCAACAGCAATGCACCGGGGTTCCAGTTTCTCTACATCCTTGCCAACACTTGTTTTGTTTATTATAATAGCCATCCTAATGGGTGTAAAAGTGGCTCCTCGTTGGGGTTTTAATTCACATTTCCCTGATGATTAGTGATGTTGAGCATCTTCACATGTGCTTATAGGTCATTTGTGTATTTTCTTTGGAGAAATTTCTATTCAAATCCTTTGCCCATTTTTTAAGTCATTGTCCTTGTTTCCCTGGGTTGATTTTGTAACTGTTTTCTATTCATTATCTTCTTTGGTCTGCCTTCTCTGGTTTTCACTGAGTGTTTTATATGGTTCCATCTTATCTCCTCTCTTAACATGTCGATTACACTTAAATGTAGTGGTTGCCATGTATACTGTCTTGGTTCCTGTGGTACCTGTGAGCTACGTTCTACATCTTCTTTGCGGTAGGGTCACCTTCCAATATTATTGGCCCTAGAATGTCCCTGGAATATTATATGTTGTGGCTTCACTTTAATTATTACCTAGTAATCAGCAGGGGAAGTGTATGAGATTATTATCCTGAGATAAGTGCATTATTATCCCACAGAGAGGAGGCTTTTCATTAATTCACAAGCAAGGAGGATGGGGAGGAGTGGGGCATCTGGGCAGGCTCAGCAGGGTGAAGGGAATTTAGGGATTCAAGACTGAATGAACCTAAATGTCCCCATCCCATGTGTCACAGTTCTGCTCTTTCCCAACGAGGGTCTTGACCTTGACATATCACCCCTGCCTAAGTGGAGACTTTAGTTTTTGCAAGTTTCCACCTGGCTTTCGTACTGTTACGTTTAAGTCCTGGGACTGGTCCTCAGTTTTCTCTGTCTTCCCACTGCAGGAGATGAGAACCTCTTTACATGCTCCCAGAAGGTCTTCTGGCTTTCACACTTCATTTTGAATTGCAGAACTACCACTCTAATCATTGTTACCTCTTCCCAGCATCCATTCCATTTGGCAGTAGCCATGTAATCCTATGTGCTTACGGATACTATCTCCCCTGTACTTTGACAGCAATGCCTGTTCTTTCATTATACACCACATGCTCTTTCCTATTACACCACAGGTGAAACTTTTAACAGTTGCCTTGCTTTCTTGTGGTTGTTGTGTTTTACCCATCACCAGTGACTCACTGTGGCCCTGTGACCAATGGCCAACCCCCAAATGCAATCAGAGTGTCTGCTCTCTTGGACCATTCCTAGCACCAAATCTTCTAAGTTGGGTTCCATGAAAAGTAAACTGAAGCAAAGATGAGTGTTCAGGAAGTTTATTAAGGAGTACACTTAGGATCAACACCAGTGGAAGGGAAGAAAGGACAGTAGGATCAGACAGAGTGAAAAAAACGGGCTGTGACACTGTTATATAATACTGTTCCTGGTTCCTGAGAGGTAACTTCTAAACCCTTTGAATTTGCCAAGTAATAGGATTGTCTTTGCCATTTACTAAAAGGGTCTGGCCCTTTTAGCACTTATCAGCTGTAACAAACCACATAGCTTTTTTTGTATTTAGCTGTTTAACGCCTCTCTTCCTCTGGTAAGTGAAGGCAGGAACTATGGCTATTTTGTTCTCTCCCGTATCCCCAGAACTAAACTCAATGCCTGACATGTAGGTTTAATAAATACTCATTGAGTGAATATGTAAATGAAGTAATTAAGAATGATAATAGTGATAAAGTATAGTGGTTAATAGTGTGGCTCTGTAATTAGGCTGGGTGCAAACCTTCCAAATCCTAACTTGTCCATGAAGAGCTCCGTAAATGAGTCCTCCCCTTGCACAGTGGACAAACTTCAGTTTATCAGTCCACATTGAGTTTGCCAGACTGGTAGAACTTATCCTCAATAACCAAACCCTAGGAGAACAAGGTGGAATAAGAATACTATTTATCAGCTGCAGCAGCAGAGCATGGCACTTAAGCACAAATACTATCTGGGAATCCCAGAAGGGTCATCTTGACCACAGTACTTGCCCTGTTTGTACATCAGTTTCCTCACCTGTGAAGGAGTCTAACTCATAGCATCTAGCTGAAAGCTGTTGTAAGGGTCAGGTAGGTTAAAATGTATAAGAAACAGTGTCTGGTACCCAGTAAGTTCTTTATATGTGTTTGCTATTATCATGATTATTTATTAATTTAGGTTGGAAGACATCTCTGGCTGGACACCTGGAGCTGGTTAGCTGCATAAGATATTCCCTCTAGGTGAATAAATTCATGCCATAAGCAAATAATAGATCAGAGGGTTGTCTAGCAGAAAAAGAGATGGTGTAAAGGAAATATTCTCTGGCATTTCCAGGAAGCTATAGGGATCTGGTGGGTGGCTCTTCTCTATTCTACGGTGGATCATCTAGGCACAGAACTCTGCCCCTCCCCAGCACTGTGAACATCCTGGCAGATTCTGGCCCTTTGTTCTCCTTATTATAGATTCCAGAAAGGCCACTGTCTTTTGGTAAGTATGGCTTTTCTTCATTCAGATTACAACATGATTACAGTATAGTTTTTAGATATATCCTAGGCCCAAGGCAGAAGCATCATCATCTTGATTTCAGTCCCTCCTTTACCAAGTCTCCTTGCACATACATTTATGACAGGCTGGTGCCTCTTAGGGTGAGGCACTTTTCTTTTTTTAAGATTTTATTTATTTTATTTGAGAGAGAGAGAGCAAGAGAGAGAGAGCATGAGCAGGGGGAGGGGGAGAGGGAGAGGGAGAAGCTGACTCCTCACTGAGCAGGGAGCCTGACGTGGGGCTCGATCCCAGGACCCTGAGATAAAGACCTGAACCGAAGGCAGACAATTAATCCATTGAGCCACCCAGGCATGAGCGAGGCACTTCTGCAGGTACAATTCTAACCTTTTCCCTCACTATTTCTCCAAAATTTTAAAGTACTTAATAGTAGCCTTCAAGCTGGGAAACTGACATGCCCTGGCGGCAGAGATCCACAAAAGTCGTAAGTAAGAGTCATTTCACCCCAACAATTTGCTATGGCTTTAGGGACAGCTATTACGACTATGTGACTTATCTTCCTCAGCCTTAGTGTCCACATTTATAGAATAACACCTACCTTGCAGCGTTACTGTAAGATTGAGGACAGAAGTAGGGTTAATACTGTGGAATCACATAACAGGCTCATAGAGGGAAAAAAAAAAAAAGAAAATTATGCCCTTACTGTCAATTTTTTCTGTTCCAGTAAAAAACATCTACAGAGCATGTTGCCTCTGCTGGGTTAAAAAAAGGGCAAAATGGATCATGGCAAGTCTTGATATTTTCTCACCTCAGTTTCCTTAACATAATTGAAAGGGTCCGGTCAGTGGCTGCAAGTTCAAGATTGGGAGTTACAAAATACTGGATTCCAATTCTGACTCCGCCCCTTATCAGCTAGCTGTATGATCTTAAGTAGTTTCTCAACCTCTCATGGTGTCAGATTCCCCTAAAGCCAGGATAATAAAGATGGATAGCCTTTCTTCTCTCTCAATTTTCTTTCTTCTTTTTTTTTAGTCAAAGGGGCAGGCAGGCCATAGGGGATTACCCCTCGGAGCACCCGCACAGAAAGCACAGAGAGCATGTAGGAGGGACGAGGGCGGCGAGACGGAAGGAGGGCGGGCCAACGAGGTGGCGGGCGGGCGGGCGGGGCTGGAGTTCCCGCCTCCAGTGCGTGCGCGCGCTCCACGCACGCATGCACGCACGGCACGCACAGCACGCTGCGGAAGCGCGCTCGCAGGCCCAGCCCTCGTCGCCGCCGCCATTTTAGCTCCTGGTTCCGGCCGCACGGTGTAGGCTGTTGTAGCGGGAGGGGTGGGGGTCCTCCAGAGTTAAGTAGCTGCCCTCGACTGTACCGATACAGCCGCCGGCTTCTTTTTTTTCTTCTTCCTTCATAACCGCCCGCTCGCAGAGTCCGAAGATGTCCAAGCGGCACCGGTTGGACTTGGGGGAGGATTACCCCTCCGGCAAGAAGCGTGCGGGGACCGATGGGTAAGCCAGGCCGGGGGCGCGAGGCAGCGGCTTGGGCTTTGTTGGGGTCCTGGAGGAGAGCGGGCCAGGATCGGCCTAGCCACGTCGGCCCTGGAGCCCGACCCTTTGTTTCCCTGTGGGCTCCGCTCACCAGTGGCGGGTCGGGGAAAGCGGCGCCACTCCCGGTGTTTGGCTGGGCAAGGGCGCGGGGAGATGTGTGGCGCGGCCGCCGCCCGGCCCAATCGGGAGGGTGGAGAGGCCTGCGTGGCCACGAGGGCGCCTCCGAGCCGAGCCAAGCCGGAGTCACTTCGAGGGGAGCAGGCGGGAGGGAGCCGCGGACCTCGTGGCCTGGGTTCCCCGGTGAGGTCTGGAGCCGGGGGGAGAAGGTGGGGGAGGGCGCGGCGGGAGTATTCGCTTCCAAGGGCACCAGGTAGTCTTCAGGCAGAGCGACCGCGGAGAGGGCCTTGGGGGACGGCTGGGTGCCCCGCAAGGAGAAAGGCGGAGAGCAGAAAGTGAGGAAAGCGCGTGGATTCTTGTGTAGGTTGGGATGGGGGTGGCGGGAGTTGAGTGAGGCGTGCAGACGAGTTCTCGGGGGAAGGGAGAGTAAAGTAGAGGGCCTGCTGGGAGAAAGGAAAACGTGGAGTATACCTGATGGGCTGGAGGGCTGGTAGTTTGGAGCCGCTGCATTTGTAGTTTGGCGGGAGAGCTTGTGCCTCAGTCCATTCAAACACTTCAAAGTAGATACTAGGCAAACTTCCGCTCTCTGCCTACGCTCCCGCCATCTCCTTTATTTCCTGCTTTGGCTAAAATAGTGGTTATTGGGCAGTCCCGGGATGGGAATTAGAAGGCATTTTTTTCCCCCCTATAAGGTCTTGTTTTATATCCCCCCTCTTTCATAGGTAGCTTTGGAAACACGCAGACACTTTTCAAAAATGTTTTTAGTATTTTTGGCAAAATGTCGCCCGTGGGGAGGTTGTGTTTGGGAGTTGAAATAGTTAGACTCGTGGTGTTTCAGATTGCTTTCCCTTAGCATTTCCTGAAAGCTACAGAGGAATTTAACAGTTGATTTAGCAATTTCATCAAAATCACTTCTTGTCTATTGTGTGTTTTCATTCCTGAAGTTCAGAGATTTATTTGGGTAATTCAGGCTAGAAAACAGAAGTATGCATATCCAAATACTTTTCATAATTTTATTTTGTGTGTATAAGGAATGGAAGGAATCACTGTGTCGAGTTATCTATGTAAGTTCTGTGGATTTTTGTTTGCCCAAAGTCCTTCATTTCCCTTGGTTTCCAGGTATCTGTTTAGTGTCTGTGGAGTATGAGCCCGGGTAGGGTGTATTGAATGTGGAAAGCAGAATATGTAACATTTTAATCTTGTAGAATTTTTAGTTTACAATGTTAGACATTAGTTTTCTTTCTCTTTAGGATATTCTCCACCCCGCCCCCAGCAAAACTTTAGCACTTTCAGTTAAAGGCTCCTTAGAGCTGAAGAGTTATCTATCATCAGCTCCACTCAAGGGATAACAAATGGAGATGCAGAGTTGTTAAGGTGGCTTGTGCAACCTTAACACAGTTTACAGCTGGATCTAGAACCTTGATCTTTCATTCTCACTCTTAGTCTCTTGCTTTTTTCCATTACAACACAGAATATGGCTGTAGTTAAGTCAATGCAGCCTATTTTAATGACATTTGTAATGGGTTGGTAAAGTAGGGAACACTTGGTTCTTGGTTCCTGTGAGGTAAAAATAAATTGGCATGTCATCTGCCTAAGATGCAACTGATGTCTCGCAAGAGTCAAATTGAACAAAAGACACTAGGATGCAATGAATTCATTTATTCATATTTGTATGTATGTGCACCATTAAATGCTTTGGGATTAGTGGCCCCATGACAGACATATATATGGGGTTGCTCCCTTTTTCTTGCAAAACAGATAGCCTTAGTAAAAATGTGGATTTTTTTAGGTCTATGATGGTGACCTTATGATTCTCTTGGTATTATATGATACCTACCTGTTGGTAAAGGAGAGTTCATCTTTGGAATAGAGCCCAAGTTCTGAGATAATTCTGGAGAGGTTTGTATACACATTTCTGTATCACTTCTCATACAACTAATTCTTTAGCAGTGGGTTACAATTGTTAATAGTGTTTGGGTTTTTTTCCCCTCCTCTCTTCGATAATTTCGAAAGTCACTTTTGTTCACTGCCATGCAATCTTGAAGTTGGGGTTTTTTTGTTTGTTTTTAAGCTCTG
Source organism: Neomonachus schauinslandi (assembly GCF_002201575.2). Lineage (NCBI taxonomy): Eukaryota > Metazoa > Chordata > Mammalia > Carnivora > Phocidae > Neomonachus > Neomonachus schauinslandi. The sequence goes on from NC_058404.1 coordinate 184,108,810, forward strand.
ATAGTTATTAACAAGTGGTTTTATCTAAGGGAGAGAAGCTTGCCAGTCCACAATGAACTCCATTACTGAGAAGGAAGGTAATTTGGTGGGAGATTTCATTTAGATTCAGGTTCCCAAACAGTATATGGCGTTACTTATTCTTGCTGTATTTTTATTTGGAGGTCAGGTAGAGAAGTTGAAGGTTTCTGTTACATACTGACCTTATTACTTTTTTCATCATACCACAACATTTGCTTTATATAATTATTAACAAGCCAACTGAAGTATGGAAAAAACTTTGCGAACGTAAGGACACTTTCCATTTTGATGTTTGTTTTGGAGATTACTTCCTAATAAGAGCCTTTCTCCTCAAGTGTGGAAAAGTGAAACAAATACAGCATATGTAGAATACATACTGTGCTCCCAAAACTATTCTGGGTGCTAGATATGTATAACCACATTTTCACTGCAGTCCTATGATATAGGTGAGGTTAAGTGACTTGCCCCAGGGAAGACAAGAAATGTCCATACAGAAAAAAATAAAGAAAAGCAAAAAATTTCCCTGAGATCTTCATTCTCATCTTTAACCACTTGATGAACATTGTTTTTAGTCTTTGCATGTTTATTCACAAATATAAACTAATGTTTAGTATCAGTGAGATGTTTCAATATGGGTTGTTTTGTGTTTTGATTTTCATTTACTAAGAAATGTATCATAAACTAGAATAGATATGCATTATCCTTTTCATTGGCTGTATAATATTCCACTCAAAAAGGGTATCATAACTTATCTACCCACTTTCCTGTTCTTTGGTGTTTAGGTAGTTTCCCAGTCTTTATTGTTTTACAAGTGAAAGGGATGAAGAACATCCTCATGTATACATATTTGCATACTTACATCCTTTGAAGTTCCTGAAGTGAGATTGCCAGATAAAAAGCAATGCGTATTTAAAATATTCTGATTTTGATAACCAGTTTTTACATCTTCATTAGCAGTACTGTAGTACCTGTTACTCCATGTAGAATTTTAACATGGTATTATAAATAAACAAACAAAAAAACCCTTCAGTGATAAGCAATATTTATCAGGCACTTACACTGTTCCAGGCACAACTTTAAGCACATTACATGTATTAACTCATTTAATTCTTGAAATACTGCACAAGATCTATGAAGAGCCACATTTTATAGACGTGGAAAGAAATAACTGTGGTCATATAGTTAGCTTAAGTGTTGAGCCAGGATTGAACTGAGACAGTTAAGAAACATGTGCTTAACAACTGTGTCATAATTGTGTCTACCTGCCAGGATTGTGGCTGTGTGATCAATAAAGCACTGCTTTTTACTCAGTGTTTTTAACAGTAAAACTCCTGTCTAATGAAAGTGCCTGTTTAAAAACAGAAAACAGGCGGGGTTGCCCGGGTGGTTCAGTGGGTTAAGCCCCTGAGTCTTGATTTTTGGCTCAGGTGATGATGTCAGGGTTGTGGGATCCAGTCCCGAGTCGGGGTCTGCGCTTAGCCAGAGTCTGCTTGTCCCTCTGTCTGTCTCTCTCTTAAATAAACTAAAAAAAAAAAGAAAAGAAAACATACACATGGTAGTCTACACATTATTTATGAAGTAATGAGTTTGAGAGATCCCTCAGCTGTCTTTTATCCTCCCTCCCCTATTGAAAGTAGATAGTTTGAATCTTGGGCAACATTTCAAGATGATTGGATTTGCTTTCTGCATCCTTCCTGTTGCCTTATTTTAATCTCAGACTATTTTATTAATACTTGTCTCTTTGCAGATAGTAAATTGAGGCTTACACCCAGCTGTGGTCTCAGTGCTCCTTTTTTTACTCTTTTTGCCCCCATTTTTTTGGTCGACAGTTAAATTTTTGTGTCCTTAGAATGTATTTTATGCTCCCTATGCTGTAGTTGTTTTTGGTAATGAAGTTTCTGGTGAAGTAGGCCCTTGAAAAACATCTTTGTATAGATATTACTGTAGCAAAGCAAAGTGTTATGATTTACTTTGTCGATCACTCTCCATCCCCCATATTTTATAACTCTGGAAAGGTTAGGTTCATATATGTTAAGTGCCTGGTGCTAGGAGTATAGAAGTTCATTAAACTTCTATTTTTGTCCTGTTGTCTCTTGGTGATCATATAATGGTCTTCTGTCCCACCCCACTTCTAGAGTACTAGAAATATGAATCCTTTGCATTTAGACCAGATGTTCTTTAAGGGTTCTTTTATGTTCTGTGACCTTTAAGATGCATGGTCTTTGAACCATTCATGGCTACAGTGCTTCTCACTTTGCTGGGCACATTTCCGTATACCCTGTTAGAAACTTTCTCATTCATTTTTGGGGCAATATAAATAATTAATGAGCACCTTAGACCAGAGGCAGAATGAGAAAAGCAAAGATGGTTGATGGCATATTTCAAAGATAGGCCAGGAAGCTGTGAGTTCTGAGACTTGATTTTTTATGTTTATTAGGTTATCCTTTGGGTTTTTTTTCCCTTTGACTTTCTCGTGCGAGATAGGATGAAAGGCTTCAATCCTAGCTTGTGTGTCCTGTGATTCTGTAGAAGGTGAACAGTGGGATTGGAGAAAGGAGGGTCACTTTTCATATATGTATTTTATATTTATACGAAAAGTATGTATGTTGTTATATGAAAGTATATATATGAAAGGTGTGTGTATGTGTTTATACACATGATAAAGCTTTTCTTTAAATTCCTATGGAATACAATTATATTTTAGGAAGGACAAAATAAAATGCAATTGGTCTGCTTACCATTTCTGTAATTGGAACCATCCTAACTCCTGCTGGCTCTAGAATTTTAGCTGTATTCTACCAAGGGTTTTCTGTTGTCCTGCTGATGTGCTATTATAGAGAATGAATGGTCTTTCCTACTCGCTACTGATAATTGGTACATGTAAATTTGTATGTCTTTTGTGTCTTATAGATAAGGAATAACGACATGTTTAGTGGCTTGTCTTAACAGCTTTATGTTGCCTCACTATTTCAAGTCTGGGTCCAGATACCTTGTGGCAAGTTTGCTATAGGATTTGGTCTGAAGTAAACTGGATTAGTAGAATAAATAAGCAGAGATTATTTATTTATTTATTTATTTATTTATTTATTTATTTATTTATTTTTTTTAAAGATTTTATTTATTTATTTGAGAGAGAGAGAATGAGAGAGAACACATGAGAGGGGATAGGGTCGGAGGGCAAAGCAGACTCCCTGCCGAGCAGGGAGCCCGATGCGGGACTCGATCCCGGGACTCCAGGATCATGACCTGAGCCGAAGGCAGTCGCTTAACCAACTGAGCCACCCAGGCGCCCAAGCAGAGATTATTTAAAAATTATTATTGTTTCGGGAATCATGTCTGGTAACTGGAAGTAGATACTAAAATTGAGTACTTAAAGTTGACCTAGATTTAATATAGTGGCCATCTGCATTATTTTGACATTCTAAAACAACTTACTGTTGTTCAGTGGAGCTTGTTTTTAATGGTTATGTTTCACTTGATGGATGTCCAAAGTATACATAGGTTTACACAGTTTTGCAGTTGCTCTTGAGGATATTGTGCAGATGAAAACAAAAGAATGAAGATGTTTTTAATTTTAGTTTTTCAATAGGACAAATATATGCTTATTAAACAAAATTGGGAAAGTGCTGTAGAGTGTAACTTGAAAGCAAACTCACCTACAGTCTTTTAATTCGTGTTTATATTATCGTTAGTGAAAGAGAATTGTCTTTGTGTCCAGAAGCAGTTTTGAATTTTGAACATACCTTTTAATGTAACTAAAAAGAGAGTCTGGGGAAAATTGTGATGGCATCCTCTTTTTGCTTTATTTCCTCCTACCTTTTCCCCACCTTGCCCTCAGTCTTTAACTTCTCCTGTCTAAGTAGGAAGGGATTTTACTTTACTCAATCTAGTCTGAGTTCTCAGACTTGTGTTCTCTCAGCTGGTGGTTAAAGGTGTGGAAAGAGACTGCCCCTTAACAGAATTTGAGGTCTCATCAAAGAGGGAAAGATGTTTATGGGTGAGGCATGGAGAATTCTTGATTATAAGGTCTTTTTCATTATTGAGTTTTTCATTGGTTTATTCATTTGGCTGTTGGACGTTTCATTCTTTGTGACTATAACACTGCCAAGAACATTTTGCGTAAAATTCAGAATCTGAATTCTAAATTTTTATTTTTAGGAAGGATCGAGATCGTGACCGGGATCGTGAAGATCGGTCTAAAGATCGAGACCGAGAACGTGATAGAGGAGATAGAGAGCGGGAGAGGGAGAAAGAAAAGGAGAAGGAATTGCGAGCTTCGACTAATGCTATGCTTATCAGTGCTGGATTACCACCTTTAAAAGCTTCCCATTCAGCTCACTCAACCCACTCTGCACATTCAACACATTCGACACATTCTGCTCATTCAACACACACCGGCCATGCAGGACACACATCACTTCCACAGTGCATTAATCCATTTACCAACCTACCCCATACTCCTCGATACTATGATATTCTAAAGAAACGGCTTCAGCTCCCTGTTTGGGAATACAAGGATAGGTTTACAGACATTCTGGTTAGACATCAGTCCTTTGTACTGGTTGGTGAGACTGGGTCTGGTAAAACAACACAGGTGAGTTACTACTGTTTACCTTGGTACCTACTGTATTAATGTTCATGTTTACTAAATGTTGCTTATTTGATCCTACTAGTCCTTCACCTTGTCTTCCTGGTAGAAACATCCCGAAGAAGAGCTGCTTAGACGCTTAGCACTTTTTAGTGACACCCAGAGTGGGCATCTTGTAGGGAGTGCCTATTTTCCTGAGTCTAGGGGAAAGTAGCAGTGCTGTTAACTTTAAGTATGGCAGAATGATGCTTTCTGGCCACTTTGACTCTGGGGTGGTACAAATTTGGAGGTACAGATTTTGTTTTCCATTGCTCGAGTGTAGAGATTTGAACCATTGGGGCAGTTTTGTTTTTGTTATTCTTGTTTGTTTGTTTGTTTTGAACCATGTGACGATTATCCTTTTTTTTTAAAATGGAAGAGCTAAATGAAGTCTCTTTGCCCGTGACCTCCACATCCATCTAGTTAAACAGCCCCGGAGACACATCGCAGTAAGCACTAGTGTCTTGTTAGTAATAAATCTAGGATATTTTTCAAAAATGGATGAACCATTGTTTACTGGGCCCATCTTACAGACCTCTAGGCTGCTTCTAATGGTTGTTTTTCATGAGCAAGTAGATCCAATAGAGTATACTACGGAATTTGAATTTTTATGAATCTGATACGTGAAAAATGGTATTTTGGTGTAATTTTTAATTTGCATTTCCTGTTACCAGTGAGGTGTTAACCATATTTTCGTATGTTTGAGCCTGACCACCAGTTAAGAATTTCTAAGAGATTACAAAAGTAGTAGTCCCTGGCCATTGTAGAAAATCTGGAAAATCCAGGAAGTGTCGAAATGAATTTAATAACTCCTCTTACCATGTAGAGGTCATTATTATTATATTGTGTTTCTTCCTGGCTTGTTTTCCATGTTTATGTTCCTGTGATACATGTTTATAATTGAGCATACTGCATATACAAGTTACCATTTTTTTTTTTAAGTTACGTATGCCACAAACCTATCAATTTGGGTATATCATGGAGATATTTTGAAGGCTACAATGGCAGCCGGAATAGAAAGCTTTTAAAGACTGAGCATTAGTGAATATGGTTGTTCTTTGTAAGTGAAAAAAACTTAGTGTTGATGTTAGGAACTGAAACTGATAGGTTTATTTTTATCACCGTGTGGAAATTTAAATAATGTATGAAAAGATATAATTTTAAACTTATTTTAAAGATTTAGTATTTTATTTTTTTTTTTATTTTATTTTTTTTTTTTTTAAAGATTTTATTTATTTATTTGAGAGAGAATGAGATAGCGAGAGAGAGAGCATGAGAGGGGGGAGGGTCAGAGGGAGAAGCAGACTCCCTGCCGAGCAGGGAGCCCGATGCGGGACTCGATCCCGGGACTCCAGGATCATGACCTGAGCCGAAGGCAGACGCTTAACCGACTGAGCCACCCAGGCGCCCAAAGATTTAGTATTTTAAAGAATTATTTCAACTGGTTTATCTGCTTTGCGTAGTATTTAATTAGCAATTGGATAAAGCTAGGTGCTATGTCCTTTGTATGTATTTGTTTCAGGAACACTACAAGGAAGTTGTTAATCACCATTTTACAATGAGCAAAATGAGCCTTAGATTCATAAGAATCTTAGAGGTTTAGTGGGTTGCCTGTGGTTACATAGTAGATTTAGGTGGGTTCAGTATTTAAAGCCTTGTCTCTTTGTTTTATAGCCAAAGTTATAGTTACTTCATTCTGCTATTGTTTGATCTTACCCACGTGGTTAACCTTGTTCCAGAGACGAGTTTCTTTAGTAGCACTTAATTTAGAAGGTCAAGTCAAATTCAAAATGAGAGGTTTGTGATTATTTGGATGAATATTTGTGGTGTTTTTTATTGTTTGTTTTTGTGTACTTAGGATTGCAGGGCAATTGGGGAGTTCAGAGGGAAGCTGAACAGCTTAAATAGTGAATTTCTTACCCAAATGTTTTTTTGGCATGCTCCTATTAAAATTTTTGACTCAAAACCATTAAGAGTAAGCCATTTTTGGTTATCTTTTTGTGCCTGTCAGAAAATGAGACCCTCCAAACAAAATCTCAGGTATTGACTCTTTTGACTGAGACTCACAGTAAAAGTCATTTTGCATCGCAACTTGGTATATTCATACTATATCCATATATAAGAAACTAAAGCCAGTTCAGGGTGAACGGAGGCCCAAGTTCAGAGAAGAGAAGGCTTTGTATGCTCCGGCCAGCATATAGGGTGTATGAAGAGGGAGATGGGGCAGGTGAGACTGGAACAGCAGGCTGTGCCTCAGTGTATCAGGCGGTAGATCGGGGAGCCGTCAGAGCTTTTTGATAGGGATTTTTACAAAAATGTCCTCTGTGTAGTGAGAATGTTGATGACAGACTACGTAGGAAGTCATAACAAAAATTTGACTGCATATAAGGTAGTAGAATGGAGAATAAACAGTAGATTGGAGTTAGGATGTTAATATTACTGATGGGACATGGGAGGGATTAATAAGTATTGGAGGAAGGTGTGAAATGGTTTTGTTTTTGAACTTGTTGAATTTGGGGTATCAGTAAAATATTCATTCCTCACGTGGAAATGACCACTAGGTTAGGATGGGAAACATAGTTAGGATTGTCACTGTGTTATAGGTAATAGTAGAAGTCAGGAGAATAAGTAAGACCAGTCAGACTAGAGGGCTGAGGATCAGTTTTTAGGGAGGTAGCCTCAAATGGAGGAAGAGAAGAAGCTGAAAGGAAGGAATGATCCCTGGCTTGAATAGGTTAGTACACTGCATATTTCAGTTCCTGCTTCCCTTCTTAATGCTGTTCTTAGACATGTGAATAGATGCATTGACTGCGCCGTTTTCCAAATATTGTCCGGGAACCCTTGAAGGTTCCTGAAACTCTTTCAGAGAAAGGTCCTGGGATTTTCTTTGTATACTTCCAACAAAACAAAAGTAGTGCAACACATTCAAAATTGAAGCCGATAAGAGAATCCAACAGTCTTCTATTAAGCTAGACATTAGAGATATGCAAAAATGCAAAACAATGTACTCTTACTGCTAATTTTTTCTTTTTCTTTTTTTTGTTTGGAAGATGTAATTATTTTTTCATAGAAAATGTTCCTGTTAGCATAGAATGGGTTTTTATTGTTAGGAATTAATAAATATTCTAAAAGTGTTTCGGTTTTAATTTCCTCATATAGTAAGTCTATTAGTTATTTGTGGCCTCCTTGGTTATTTTAAGAGTTTAAGAAGTCCTGAGATCAAAAGTTCAAAAACTGCTGAATTAGCCAAAAGTGTTTATCTTGCTTTTAAAGTGGGAGTAAGTTGTCCATTTCACTGGAGTGAACTTAAAAAACTTTGAATATTCTTGCCTTGAGAATTCCAAAATAGTTTTAAATAGTTTTAACTGAATGGTAAATGTTTCTTTGAATTTCATTTTGTTTGGTCTTATAAAGTACATTTTGCCTTTGTAAGAGACTTGTTGAAATGAAGATAAATGTATAAAACTTTGCTGGAAAACCACTTAAACTTTGGTTTGTGGATTTACAGACCTAGAGAGACCCTTCTCTTTTAGGGTAGTATTTATTTCTGTTCATTTTAAGTCCTTTAAAGATACACATTGTTAATTACATTCTTAGAGAAGCCACATAGTCACCCCTCCCCTTTTAGATATTTGTAAGTGAAGACAGTTATCCCCAAATTGCAGAAGTAACCTAACTAAAATGTAGTAATGGTATGGCAACCAGTGTTCTTAAAAGTGCCTTTGTACAAATCTGGTACTGAAACCCCTGCCACTCACATTTTCTTTAGCATTTGAGTTTGACAGACTTTTGGACGCTTTGATGGAGACCCATCATGACTTTAATGCAGTGGATTCCCATGTAATGTAGTGATTACTTAGATTTTTCCCATGGTTCTTACCCAGGTAAGTGAGTGAAGAGCCATGAAATTAGAGGTTCTATTAGCTTCTGTTGATAATGGAACAAGGAGGAAATGCGCTGTTGTCATGGCAGCCAACCAACTTGTGCTTGTTGGTGTGTTTTCTTGAATCTTTAGGGGCCATTGAATTTGAGATTGACAGTTACTGAAATTGACTTTTAAGATGGCACCTAAGGTGTTCTGTTGTGCATACCTTACCTCTCCTGAAGGCAGAAGAATAGGGGTCAGATTCTGCTAGCTTACAAACCAAATTTGAATTGACTTAAGAAGTCATATCTCTGTAACCACAAGGGGTTGTGATCTATTTTCACCTGCATTTTGTAATTCAAATTGTATAAGAATTTAATAATTTCTGAGAAAATTTGTGGAAACTCACATATATTATAAAGTAGAATTTTTCATAAGTTGGGTTTTTTTCCAGGGTATAGAGAAATGTTTAAGGATGGAACAGTTGACGCTGTAGAGCGTATCCAGCACAGCCTCAGTGGGCCTAGCCTGCTCAGGAGTCATATCAGTGTATGACCCCTCCTGGCTTGGAGAGTTCATGATATGCTCTAAGTTTGAGTCTTAATACTTTGTGGTGTGCCTAATTGATTTTTGTTTTAAATTAATTGGAACGCAATAAAATACTACATGTTAAATATACCTGATATGCAGGCAGACTAGAATTAATTTAAATGTGAAATTATTTGATAGATTCCACAGTGGTGTGTGGAGTACATGCGATCATTACCAGGACCCAAGAGAGGAGTTGCCTGTACCCAACCCAGGAGAGTGGCTGCAATGAGTGTGGCTCAGAGAGTTGCTGATGAAATGGATGTAATGTTGGGCCAGGAAGTTGGTTACTCCATTCGATTTGAAGACTGCAGTAGTGCAAAAACCATTCTTAAGTAAGTACTCTCTTTAAAAATGCATACTTTATTTCTCTACTTCTAGTTTTCTGCCACTAGATAGAGGGCTTTGCTGGGGGAGTCTCAAATCATCCAAATTTAAGATAGTCCAGAGAAGACCTTCTTAGACTTATAAGTGACTTTTTAAGATGGATTCTCTTTTTTGCTAGTAATATATATAGCTGTTCAGTAGACAATGAGCTTCAGAGGTCAGATTTTAGTTACTTGGTGCTGTGTCTTAGGTGAAATGTTCTAGCATTTAAATGTGATAGAAAAGTGATACATCTTAGTAAAAGTTATTTTTAGAAAGAATGATGTGTGGGATGGGATAGAAATTATTTGGGGGATAGGGCTTTTAATGTTAATTATATAGCTATTACTGTACATATGTTATGAGCTAAAAGGAGGAATCTTTTGTTGTGTAATATACTCTTGGGAGTCTCCTCAAAGTCCTTTACCTTTTCATTTATGGCTGTGGTGCATGATTGACTACCACATTGAGCTTCTTTCTAATACTTTCTTTAACCGTCCTAATTTTTTTCATCTTACACTTATATTCTGCGTAAGTTGTGAGACATGTTGCCTGACGGTAATTCTTTTGAAAAATCTTCCCTTTTTATTGCTTCTATTTATTCTGTATATATATGTGACATTTAAATCATTTTTAAAAAATGATTTCTTTCTCACGATGTCATCTCCCTGAGGTTTTTAAAAGACAGTTTTGGAACAAAATGTTACATGGGCAGTGAAATGAGTCATTGATGGCAGAAATACATACAGTCTTATGGGGGAAATAATATATTACAGAAATTTTCAAATGTATGCAGAAGTACAATAGTATAATGAACTCCCACATGTTTATCATGCATCTTCAACCATGGCCAGTCTTGTTTCATCCATATCCAACCTTTCCCTGTCCCATATAATTTGAAGCAAATCTTAGACATTATATACTTTCATCTCTAAATATTTCAGTGTACGTAAGTCAAAGATACAGTTTCTTATATAGCTGTGGTATTCATAACTTTAAAAATTTCCTTAATCAAAACATCCAATCATGGTTCAAGTTTCATGTCAGTTTTTTCTAGTTTCTTTGATAAGTATTATTAGAACTTCAGGTTAAAGAATTCAGTATTATTAATAGCAGCTGGACAATTATTTAAATCAGCTTGTCTGACTTTAAGGCATGTTTTTGGTTTATATCTTAAGCTTCATTGAGTACATCTTTTTAGTTTAGTGATAATCATTATTCACTTGTAACTACGATATAATTGATGACAGAATTACATAAAATCATAACTTAAGATTTCATACTAATTTAAAATGCAGATAATGTCAAAGACTTGAGGGACAGTAAAGGGCAGATTTTACTCATCTTTAGGAGAAATAATTATTTTGACATTTGATTCACTAAGTATTAAATGTTTCTTGGCAAGCCACAGTTGAGCAGGGAAAACGGAATTTGGAAATTGTGAGAGGAAAGTTACATGTAATACTGGGTCAGAGAGAGAGAGAGAGAGAGAGAGAGAGAGAGAGAGAGTGTGTGTGTGTGTGTGTGTGTGTTAGGAAGTGGTAGGCTTTCAAAAGATGTATGCTTGTGAAAGATTTTGGCTCCGTTAATAGGGAATGACGAGTAACGTATAAATGGTTTCGATAGATCAGAATGAACGTATTTTTGGCATTGTGATGTTTTCTTATGAAATGGTTCCCAGAGGCTATAACTAAACTTTAAACAAAAAAAGCATACTTAATTCTGGACAGGGCAAACTTACTGGGATATCTTCTAGAATCTGAAGAGCTAGAAGCTAACCTAATGTTGTATTTCAGTGATACTAAATCCTATTTAATAGTATGGAACGAATGATAGTTTTGACAGTAGGAATGCTTCACCAAATGGAGTGTTGTTATGAATCCCTAGATGTATTTTATATTAAAGTCATCTATCAGCTCCTTTCTTGAGAACCCCAGATATTAAAAACAGCTAGAACCTTATCTTAAGGAGGATCAGTTACATAGTTAATTGGGTAGGAAGAGTGAATACTTATGACAGCTATCAGTCTCCTCCTTTAGCTATTCTCATACACAGTTGACCTTTGAGCCATAGGGGTTAGAAGCAAACCCCCCTCCCCTGCACAAATCTGTGTCTAACCTGACTTCCCCACAAGTTACCTAATAGCCTGCTATTCACTTCACCAATAACAAACAGTTAACACATATTTTGTATGTTATGTATGTATTATCTACCATATTCTTAGAGTAAGGTATGGGAAAAATCATAAGAAAATAATTTACAGTCCTGTACTGTATTTATTGAAAAAAATCTGTGTATGAGTGGATCTGTGCAGTTCATACCTGTGTTGTTCAGGGGTCAGGTGTGGATATTAAAATGCCTAGGAATCCATTATTTAGCCGGAAAAACAGGCTTCTCATTTTCACCATAGAAGAATGGTAAAGAGGACTAACTTCTGAGGATTCTGCCTGAGGGACTCAATTCAACCATACTCCTCCTGATTTCGTTGTTGAGAGTAAACAAATACTTTTTACTAATTAAATTTGTTTGAGAGTACTTAGTTAAATTAGTGTATCTTTAAATCATCTCTATTCACATTAAGAGTCCAAAGGTACTTTTTCTGGTGTTTGGGATATGTATCCATAAATTCTAGATTCTAGATCTAATATTGTGCTATTTTCAGATAATTGGATGTAGTATAAATTAGTGCACTCTCTGTTAGGCTAGCCTTAAAAACCTGTCCAGTCCCAGTAGACAAGTAGTTTTCAAGCCGCCACAGGTGTAAATCGTTTTTATATTTCATTTGTTACGATTTTTGCCTGCTCCCACCACTTTTCTGAAGTATTCCTTTTGCAGTATGCTTAATGTTCCATTTTGGCTTGGAAATTATGAACAAAACCCCCCCAAAAAACAAGTGAGATAGCTAAAGAAGAGCACACCAGTCTGTGCAAGATGTTGCCAAGTTTGTGACTTGTCAGTGACAAATATCTTAATTCACTTTAAGAAAGAAGAGATGATATACTCTTGGAGTGGATTTTAAGCACTTTGGAGTTGTGACAAATTTTAAGAAATCTGTTCATTTATTTTGAGGGGGCTGATAATTTTTTTTATGGAATAAAACAGTTTGATAGTCTTGAACCCTCAGGCAGATATACTATTTGAAGTTGGTAATTTTGTACTTAATTTAGTTATTTCCTTTTTGTACCCTCTCCCCCAAGCTGCAAAATTCTGAGATATTTTGATATTAAGGGAACCCAGTGATGTACATAAAGTAATGTTTAGTTAGTTGTACAGTTAATTGAGTGACTTCTTTGTGTTGGACAGTGCTAGCTAGATACAGTACTAAAAAGCAGATCTGGTTCTTGTCCGCATAAAGTAAATACAATTTCATACTGTGATTAGGCTTCTGAAAGAGAATACTGGGGTTTGTATGAAGGCATGATTTGACAATTCAAATTGAAAAGAGAAGATGGAATAAAGGCCTGAGTTGAAAGTAATGGTTTGCCAGGGTAGGGATTGGGGTACAGGGGGCAGAGCTTTCTTGGCAGATGGAACAGCATTTTTTTTTTTTTTTTTAAGATTTTATTTATTAGAGGGGCGCCTGGGTGGCTCAGTTGGTTAAGCGACTGCCTTCGGCTCAGGTCATGATCCTGGAGTGTTGGGATCGAGTCCCTCATTGGGCTCCCTGCTTGGCGGGGAGTCTGCTTCTCCCTCTGATGCTCCCCACCCTCTCATGGGCTCTCTTTCTCTCATTCTCTCTCTCTCAAATTAGAGTGTGCACATGAGCAGGGGGAGGGGCAGAGGGAAGAGGGAGAAGCTGACTCCCTGAGCAGGGAGCCCGATGGAGGGCTCGAGCGCAGGACCCTGGGATCATGACCTGAGCCGAAGGCAGACACTTAACCGACTGAGCCACCCAGGCGCCCATGAAACAGCGTTTTTAAAAACTTTCCTGAAGGGGGTAAAAACGGACTTTTTACTTGAGGAGATACTGCAGTTTGTGTATTCTTTAAAGTATCCAAATGATTTGTGTAAGTCAGCATTTCCGTGCCTGATCCCTCGAGATGATACAAGACTGGTTTATGGACAGTAGAGATAATTAAAGATGGGTTTCTTTCTCTTGCCTAGTTGGAGTGTAAATGTAAACTCTTTGGGAAAGAGTTTGCGTCTATATCTGTATACTTGCCTTGTGCATGGAACTTCAAAAAAAAAAAAACCTGAGATGGAAAAGGCAACAGAGGAGTGTGAAATTTGTCACTACACTGTAGACTGTGGGTGAATCCTCAACATAAATGTGAAAAACGGGTAACTTTTTCATGAAAAGACATTTTTCCTGATTTCTTGGTGGAGAGGGTATGATGATAGGGTGATTTGGTGTATATAATTTGTAATTTGCCTTCTATTCTGAATCTTTTGCTTTTGGGTGTCAGATTCATTTCCATATTGGGACCTGTCACAGGCTAAGGAATTAATCTGGGGTAATGTTTATGAAGCAGAAGGTGTTGTAGCTCTTTTCTTCAAGGACGCATCTTTGTTTTGTAAGACCTGCACCTTCCTGAGTTGTTTATCGTATATATATAGCTTCAGGACAAGCAGCTGGAAAAATCAAGAAAAGTTAAGGACAGGACATAGTTTATATCTATAATCAGGTGATAAGGAGAAACGAACAGAACTTGGGGTCTAAAGGTGTGATAAACCCCTTGTTAAAGCTTAAGGGAGAAAAGTTTTGAACTAACGAGCCAAAGAAGTGCTATTCTACATGATACGAATTAGAAACTTTACACATTTTTTAATCTCCAAAAGGCAACCTAGACAAGAAGATGAAAGAAAATCTAAAAATATATAGCAAATACGAGATTCCAGTACGAACACTGCTACAATAAGGAGTTGGCTGGTACAGGACCTTTAAGGTTGACACTGGGGAGGATTTACCAGGCATTGCTGTAGCACGTTCCCATAGCAGATTGTTTGGGGCCCGAGTTAGAAGCACCAACTGCATAAGGACCACTTAAGAGATGCCACAGTGGGTTTCCAATAAGGCAACATTGTTGAAAAGTGTATGAGTTGAGAAGAGAATCAAAAGGAAATACATCCTAAACCACAGACTAAGATTACAGGGCCGGAGTTGTGTCCCAGCTTTGCCACTTATTAGCTGTGATCTTGGCAATGTTAATTAACCTCCCTGTGTTTATTGCTTTTTTAGAAGATAGAGCTGATAATAACTACCTCAATTGGTTGTTCTGAGATGAAATACATTTATTTGTGTACAGCCCTTAAAGTAATTCCTATCGCCCAGCAAGTGCTAAGTCAACATTTCTACTTTTGCTGCTGCTGATAGTGGTGGTAGATTTCCAGTTTGAGAAATTATTGGATCTTATTAACCAGTTAACCCAGTTAATTAAAAAGAACAAAAACTTGATAAAGTTCCTTTTAATGCAGCACATGAATTACAGTTTGGGGGTTTTAACTTGAATTAAAACTTGGACATTACTTGTCACTATGAAATGAATGAATGAATCCAAATATTCTTTTAGGGCTGTAGGTAAGCTGTGAAATAGGCCTGGTACTTTAAAGACCATGAATTATATAAACATTAATTATAAAGTAATTTATTGAACATCTGTTGTATAGTAGGCTGTGTTCTAATTCAAGTATAGCACTGGGATTAGATAAAGGTAGTTTTACTAAATCTTTAGAAAAGGGGTGGTAATAAAGAATAAATGTGGTTATTTTCCACTTAAGCATTTCCTGTCAGATTGAAAACTCATCGCCGTCACTTAGTATTAGAATTCTTTGTTTTTTATTCATTCATAAAAGCTAACTTGATTTCCTAAAGGTATGCATATATTACATTTGATCTTTGTGTTTATACTTCACTACTTGGCAAGGGTTTAGTTATTAGGAGGCTCTTTGTTTATAGTGCTTAACATCTTAAAAAATATTAAATCAAATGTATGCATTCATACTAGCTTTCTGTAAATTCTGTTGTGAGGATGACAGGCATTTCCTTCAAAACTTGTGAGAACTTGAGGAATGGGCAGTCTGTTTTGAAAAAGTGATTTTGGTTGCCTTCTGTTAACTTCTTAGCCATTTCTTTGGCTTGATTACATAGCTAACTGAAACATACCACATATATTTTAGCTGTTTGCCCAAATAAAGCTGTATGCTTTGAATGCTGATCTCAGAACTATGAGGCTGTCTACACAGGTTATAAGTGGGGTTTGCGGTTTTCTGTTTGCTTTCTTTTTGTCCATTTTTTTGGTATTATAAATGCATTGAAACATGGTAGATTCTAAATTATTCAAAACACTGTGTGGTACCTTTCCATGTGACTGTTCACATCTAGTAGTTTGTTGTTTGTAACCGATACTATGTATAGGTTGTTGTGATTGTAGTAGTAGTATTGTTCGAGTGTATCAAGTTGAACTTGGCCCTATATAAATGTTTGCTTATCCCTTTACAAGTGAAAGGAACATTAAGTATGCAAAGGAACTGTGTTAGTGTCACTAGTTCTTCTCTGACTTGGTTGGGGACTTAAGCTGTGAAGCAATTAAGAACGTAGTTTGATTCAGTCACATGAACTATATAGATGAGCTGAGAAGGGTGGAGGGACTTGCAGATTAACTCAGTGAGCTAGGTTTTAGGGAGAGTAGAAGTTCCTGTGCTACCTTGGTTCACAGCTTCATGCTTAATGTTTCAGTAATTTTTTTGGTACCCTAGGCCAGAAGAAATGACTCAGAATTCCATGTATTTATTGGTTCAGTCATTAAGTATTTATGTCCTAAATTAGCCCTTTAAACAAATACCACACACACATTGGAAGAAAAATATTTTTATTTCATTCTTAAACCACCGTTATCCTCTAGTGTGGTATCAGTTTTTTAAACTTTGGAGTTGGTTTGGACATTGCCACCTTTACTTACTGTTCTACACTGATATTTGCCTTATATTTGCTTTTTATTAGAGCGACTAGCAAAAATTTAGCCTTGCAAAGATAGTATCTCTGAAAGGAATATGCATAATGAAGTTCCTCTGCTAGTTGTGCTGTGGCAGCACATGTTGAGTATGGAAAAACGGTAATATAAATTGTTTTGAATCCTAAGGCAAGAACATAATTATTGTTCTCTGGAAATAGGGTATCATTTAACAAATTGAATCAATTTACTGTAGCAAGTTAATATATCTGTTTATACCCAAAGAAGGAAGTAGTTTACTCTTCTCTTGACTGGATATATAAATAGATGTTAAAGTTCTACAGTAATCTAAACTTGGACTGTGCTAGGGGATTATACATAAGCTGTCCTTTAGGAGATCTTAATATTAAACAACCAAATATCTTTTTTTTTTTTAACTGCTGTGTTCACATGTATCAGGTTTGTAGAGTTGTTTTTTTTTACATCATAGAACTATATAAATTGAGAAATACAGTGCTAGCATTGTGGACACTGAAGACTTTAAGTTAGTGATGAATCCAAAAATAGCTAGATTACCTAAAAGGGGTAAATAACTTCATTTTAAACTGACTTATGCTTCATTTTTGTACCTATGCCATATAGAAATAACTGATATTGGAAGAAATTGTTGGAGGAAGGTAATTTGATGACTCTCAGTAGTTACTGAATAAGTATAATAGCATTCTCTGTGAACATGTTTAAAAGTTGGTAATTGACCATTTCATAATGTTGGCATTGTGAAGTATGGGTAGGGTGTGGGTGTTCAGGCTTCACTGTATTTATAGTAGTGAGAAGAGCTGTATTTTATAAAGTCACTAATACTATATATAGTTCTTTTCTTCTGATATAGTTCCTGCTAAGTGCAAGCTGTTTTAGCTTTGTCATTCTTCTGTTTCTTTTACTGTTGTCATTCAAAAAGTATTCCACTGGTTGGTAGGAGCTGCTTTTATTTTTTTTAGAGATTTTATTTTTAAGTAATTTTTACACCCAGGGTGCCTGGGTGGCTCAGTCGTTAAGCGTCTGCCTTTGGCTCAGGTCATGATCCCAGGGTCCTAGGGTCAAGCCCTCATAGGGCTCCCTGCTCCACGGGAATCCTGCTTCTCCCTCTCCCACTCCCCCTGCTTGTGTCCCCCCTCTCTCTCTTTGTCTCTCTCTGTCAAATAAATAAATAAAATCTTAAAAAAAAATAATAATTTCTGCACCCAACATGGGGCTCAAACTCAGAACCCTGAGATCAAGCGTTGTATGCTCTACCTACTAAGCCAGCCAGGCGCCCCATGTACTGATAGGGGCTTTAAACAAAAATAGGTTATATGGTAGAGGGAAAATATATATATTTTTTGGTTATGGTCTATTTCAGAAGTCTTGCTCCATTGTAACTTAAAGAATACTACATACTGTTTGTGCAGGCATTTTAATATGCGTAGTTTTTCTTTAATAGAGGCACTCATAGGACTTGATTGGATTGTAGTGAGTTAATCTAACAGTTTTAGTAGTAAATAGTAAAAATTTATACAAACCTTAAACTTTTTTAAAATTTTAATTTAAAACCTGTACATTCATTCATCAGTCTTTTAATGTAGGATGAACACCATTTTCTTGAATATGGGCCCTTTGTTTGGAGTTCACTTAGGCAGTTAAAATGTCTAGATCTTACAGTGGTATTTAAACTTCAGACACTTGGAAAATACATATGTGTTACTTTTCTGGAATTCAAGAGAATTGAATCTTGAATTCTGGAATTCCAGACCCCTTTCACTTTTTTATAGTTACGTCACACATCTGATACTGTGTGTGTGACTTATCTTTTTCGAGCTTTTCTGAAGCATATAACAGGAAACATCTGTACAACTCTCTTTTCTACACTAAGAGCTTACCATTTCATGTCAAATATAATTATGTTGATCCAACTGGTAGGGACAGAAATGTGGCTACCACAGTATGTTGTACAGAGGTAAGGTTATCCCAAGGATTTATTAGGTAAAGGTTAGTTAAGAGCATAGCGTAGAATTCTATATAGGGTATTCAACAGGTGCCCAACAATTGGTATACTAGGTGCTCTAAATACATTCTTTTAATTTAAACAAAAGCCACCATATTCTCATTTTACAAATGGCGTATTAGAGAAGTTGATCTTGTTTAAGATCAGATGCCAAGAAGAAGGCACAGACTTGAACCTAGGTTTGTCTTGCAATAGGGGTGTATCCTTAACCACTGTATGTGGTGTTACTCCTCATCTCCATGTAATTCTTTTATGTGTAAGTATTTGTAAAGTGTTGCTAGGTAATTTGGAAAGCAGTAAATCTAATTACTCAGATTAAACAGTGCCAGTCATTTATAATAAACTTCGAAGCAGTTACCAAGAATTTCTTTGGGTCATGCTGAGTCAAGTTTTGGATTCTTTAGAAATACAGGTTTTTTTTCTTAAAAGATTTTATTTATTTATTTGACAGCTAGAGAAGGAACACAAGCAGGTGGGAGTGGGAGAGGGAGAAGCAGGCTTCCCCACAGAGCAGGGAGCCCAATGTGGGGCTCGATCCCAGGACCCTGGGATCATGACCTGAGCCAAAGGCAGACGCTTGACGACTGAGCCACTTAGGCGCCCCATAGAAACACAGTTTTGATTTAGCTGCATGTGCAGTTATGCCAGAATAAAGCCTGCACTTTGAAAGGTAACCAGGTCCTAACAGTATTGCAAGAGCACTACCTATCTAGGATTTTCGGAATATATTAACTTAATTGTTATAGCAGGGCTGGTTCAAGACATGGCTGCTGATTTCACTTATATTGTTCTAGAACAGTAAATACAAAGTTGCCTTATTTTTTTTAATGACTATAGTTTGTTTTATTCTATTGATGGGCACTCGGATTTGCAGTTTTTGCTATTAAAAACACTTGTTGGGGTGCCTGGATGGCTCAGTCAGTTGAGTGTCTGCCTTCGGCTTGTGTAGTGTTCTTGGGGTACTGGGATGGAGCCCCACGGAGGGCTCCCTGCTCAGCGGGGAGTCTGCTTCTCACTCCCCCCCCTTTCTTTCTCCCCTTCCCCCTGCTTGTGCTTTCTCTCTAATAAATAAATAAAATTAAAAAAAAAAATACTTGTCCTAGTACCCTCCTAACAAAACCTTGTACACACATTTTTTCACACATGCACACGTATATATCTGAAATGAATTCCCTACAAATGAAATTGGTTGGGTTACAGGGTATGTTTGAATTTTATTACTGCCAGATCGCCTTCCGTAGAGATTTATCTACTCTGACCAGTAAGGAATGAGCAAATGAGTGTCTTTCTGTATCCTTGCCAACATTGTATTGTGGAACTTTTTTATTCTTTGTCAGTATTGTAAGTGAAAAATGGAATATTATTATGGTTTTAATTTGCATTTCTTTTGTATGAAATTGAGCATCTTTATATGTATTTATGAGCCATTTGTGTTTCTTTTTGGGTCTCAGACTATTGCTTTTCTCATCTTCCCGTAAGTATTGCTACCTGCTTGACTGTCATTTGTAAGGTGCTATTTTAAAATGCATCCCAATCACAGAGAAGGTAAATTTGAAAAAATGTACAGTATTACAGGATTAGTGAAACTTGGAGTTTGTCCATCTTTCTGTGGTCAGTTGGCCTTTTTTATATTGATTGTAGGAGCTTTTAACAGAATTAGCGTTCTAGATATCAGTTGCAATTTTCTTAACAAAATTGGCCTTCTGGATTTAAGTTCCAATTTTTGCTCACTTTGCCATGTTTCTTTGCTTTGTTTATCACACTTCATGCCATGTAGAAACCTGAATTTTATACAGGTGTTTTTAATTAATTGAATTAGTTGAAGAAGTATTCAGTGTATTGAACAATTATTTGAATCCATGTATTCTAATATTTTGTTTTTGTTTTACACATCTTTGATCAATTTGGAACTTTTTTTAGGGTGATATAAGGTTTGAGGTAGGGATTTAGGAAGGTTTACACTCTATGTCTCTCTTAATACATTCCTACACCAGAGAAAATAACACTAAGTTATTGGGGATTGTTTCTCCACATAGACATAATTTTTCATTACTTTTAACTTAGGCATTAGTTACTGACATTCATTAAAGTTATGAATAATCTGATAACAGTTTATTAAAAATTTCTGGTATACATTTTGGGAAACATTTTCACCATTCTGTGCATCTTTTTTCTTTATGATTTTTTTCTTTGAACCAGACAACTTGAGAAATTTTTCAAAAAATTATAAATATATGTAAACACAAAACTAAACAATACCTTTGCAGTCTGTAATGTTTTGTCATACTTTATTCACATTGGAATTGGTGAAATTGGCTAGGGATCAGGGTTGGCAGTTGGCTTGTAGTTGTACTATGCCATTTGCATGTGCGCACTGCAAAAAAATACTCAAGCTAAGTTCATACTACTCGGCACACTGAATTTTTTTTTGTTTATTTTATTAATTAAACAGTCATGGTTGAAAATATGAACTGTGTCTGACTTACTCTTCAGGAATCTTTTGCTGCTTTAGGCATGTATTTAACCTGCCTCTTGTTTAACTTGATTTAGACTGGTGCTTCTCATACTTCAGCAAGCATCAGAATCACATGAAAGCTTGTTTGAACAGATTGCTATGCCTCATCTTCACAATTTCTGATTAAGCAGATCAGGGGTGAGACCCAAGTTTTGTATTTCTAACCAGTTCACAGGTAATACAGATGACTCTTTAGGCAAGTTTTTGTTTCAAAACAGAAGAACACTGGATAATAGGGTATGCAGTCAAATGCAGAGTTTGACTCTCCTATGCAGTTTTTGATTATTAGCCTATTGTTGAAACTTCAAAATTGGGTGATCACAGTTTTATTATTGTGACACCCTGATGCCTTAGTCTGGTTAAATATTCCATTAGTACTAAGGAAGGTAGTAAAACTTAAAAGGAAAATGGCTATGGCTTTTATAGGATCATCAGTACCCTGGTTTTGCCTTTTTCTGTGCTTTGTGTTTGGTTACCCTTTTTTTTTTTTTTTTAAGCAGAGGGCTTCATATATCTAGTAGTATAGCAAGTCATTGGGTGACTTTTCTTTTTTCTCAGGATTAATAAAGACCTTAATTTCACACACACACAAAATTCCATGCATAATTTAAAAAAGAAACGAAAACAAGGAAAAACCATAAAGGATACAGGGGAACAATTAATACACAGATAAAGTGCTGTTCCGTACAAAACAACAGAAAGAATCAGAATCAAGTCACTCTAAATATAAAGAAAGAAAATCACCTCAAATACTGTGCTAAAGTTGCCAGTAATTCTGGTAGTGGCTTAATTAGGCAAAGTGTAGGACCCTTCCTTCTGTTTTCCTCTTTATAGCATAAGTAAACAACAGTGACAACAGGCTGGAGGAGTCTAGATGGAAGGACAAACCCAGAGGGGGAGGGAAACCTGGGGAGGGATAGGTGTGTGGTCTTGCTCTCAGCCTCGCCTCTGTTCTTGACATAGGCAGGTCAGTTGATTGGTCTTTATTATTTTGACATTTGACCTATTGAACTTGGGTCTTAATCCAGAGCCTCATTCCCTCTATTTTTTGCCAGTGAACATGCCTGTACTTCAAGCCTATTAATGTACTTTAAGAAAAGTCCAATATTCCTAAAATCAACTGCTTATGTTCATACTGGCACACTTTTTGTTTAGAACTTCAAAACTTCAGACATACGGCACACATAGAAAGAAAAATTTACTGTGTGTAAATACGATAACAACGGAAAAGACTACCTGAAATCTAGTATTGAAAGCATGCCATAAAGATTGTTGGTGACACACAGCAAAGAATTGTCCCAGAACTCTGAAGGCCCAACAAACTGTAGTTTTCCAATAAAACAAAAATGTATGTTTTTCAGATGTTAAATAAGGTATACTAATAGAGACAAAATTAGAATTTTGAGGTGACTCATGAGAAAGATGTTGGATGGCAGAAATCTGTTCAGTTTTGGTACACACTTAGAGCATTACTCAGTGTTACAGTAAGATAGGGAGGAGGAAAAGGACATACCTGTTTTGGGGGGACACTTATGTGACTTGCATCTGGTACTGGGTTGTTGAGTTTTTTAGAAATCTCTCTATATAGAAGATCCAGATGTACTTGGGGGGTCTAGCTCTGTTTCCCTGATTTAAAAGGCTACCTGGGGCGCCTGGGTGGCTCAGTTGGTTAAGCCTCCAAATCCTGGTTTCGGCTCAGGTCAAGATCTCAGGGTTGTGAGATCAAGCCCCACTCTGGCTTCACGCTCAGTGTGGAGTCTGCTTGAGATTTTCTCTTCCTCTGCGCCTCTGGCTGTTGTTTGTGCGTGTGCACACGTGTGCTCTCCTCTCTCTCTCAAATAAATAAACCTTAAAAAAATTAAAGGTCACCTAAGGTTTGGGGGTCAATTAAATCAGGGCAAAAAAAAAGTTTGGCTGACTAAAAGCATGCCCTGCAGTCATTTCAGAGGACAAAGAAAAGAGCAGTAGTACTTAATATTTGTTTTAATATTACCTCTTTTCAGTAGATCACAAATGAGCTTACAAACGATTTTTTTCTGTATGTTTCCTTCCAACCCCCAACCCCACACCAGGTAACTTTTTGCTATTGTATTTATATGTACATTTTTCTTGGACTTTGAGGAGAGTGTGTTTGTATAGGAGGGGCCCAGGATTGGGGATCAGTACACTGATACTTAGTCTTAAGCTATTTAACTGCTTTTGAGACCCTGGGAAAGTTAACTACTGATAGTGAATTTTCTACACTGGAAAAGCGGCAATATTGATTATATTTTTAAGAGACCTTTCATCTTTAAAATATTTTAGAGTGTGTGCACACGCAAGTGGGTGGGGGACAGTGGAAGAGAGAGTCTCAAGCAGACTCCCTGCTGAGCGCAGAGCCCAACTCGCCTTGGGGCTCCATCTCACAACCCTGAGATCACTACCTGAGCTGAGACCAAGAGTCGGACGCTTAACTGACTGAGCCACCCAGGTGCCCCTACAGATGTAATTTTTCCCGAAGCTCTCTATTGCATACAACAAGCTTCCTACATTCCTGTGATGCAGGAGAGATCACTGGGTGATGATCAAATACTGAGACAACTGTTAGGAGTCTGTCTCTGGAGTCTGGAAGTCAGAGGGTTTAGTTGACCATTTAACTTAGTACATATATTATGCATACTTTCTAATAAAACAAGGCAAATAGTAGTTCCATTAACGTGCAATATCTCTGTTCTGCCATTTGCAACACTTCCCTTCAGAAAAATATAAAAGAATGAGTATTTGGGTTAGCTGTGCTTTTAAATGCCCTCTACACTGTTGTGGTTGTGTGAAGCTTGAGGAATGTAAGAGGAAAAAGATCAAAATAAAGAGGGTGGCTTTTTTTTTTTTTTTAAATGGGTTTTAAAGGAGTTTTCAAGTTAAGCCTGATACTTTTATCAGTTCTGTGACTTCACCTTTTTAGTACGTGAGATTGAGGTACATTTTTTTTTTTTTTTTATTGAGAGAGAGAGAAAGAGAGCATGAGAGGGTGGAGGGTCAGAGGGAGAAGCAGACTCCCCGCTGAGCAGGGAGCCCGATGCGGGACTCGATCCTGGGACTCCAGGATCATGACCTGAGCCGAAGGCAGTTGCTTAACCAACTGAGCCACCCAGGCGCCCGAGATTGAGGTACATTTTTACAATCTGAGGGTCTTAAAACTTGTAGCGGTTTGGTGGTGGGTATTACCTGGGAATGCTTGAACTTGATCTAGCTGTCCGTATTTCACTTCAGATAAGTAATGTGCTATTGTTGGAACTATGTGTACTGGGTTTCTTTGCTAATTAAAATGTCTTCAAAAAGATTACACTGGGAATCCATGTTGAAATGAGTAAGCTTGGATACTGAGCAGCATGGTGTACATTTGATGGTATTTAAGCAAATATTTATTGTTTGGAGAGTGACCAGTTCATTTTTTTTCCCCCCTATGAAAGAACAGACAAGAGCTTTGTGGAATCTGAGGCAAGTTACTCACAAGCAGATGAAACTGTATTATGTTTTGCTACTGAGATAATGTGCAAAAGGATTGCCTATCTCATGTCAGTAAGCTGAAGTCAGGAGAAATTACTAAATGTCCTCAAATAGATCAGAGATACTTCAAAGCACCTAGAGGCTATAGTGTAGCTGATTCATGTGCTGTGCTACACTGTCGTCAAGCCATTGAGTCATAGTTTAATTGGCACTTTTTTCTTTCATGGTCTTAATATAAAATAATCTTCAGGTAATTCTGGGCCAACTGCAGAAATGTAGTTTATTTTAAAAAATATGGCCAAAGAAGAAAGAAGCCTATTAAAATATATAGAGTAAGGATGGGTTTGTTTGCCAAAAGTCTTACTAAAT
Source organism: Neomonachus schauinslandi (assembly GCF_002201575.2). Lineage (NCBI taxonomy): Eukaryota > Metazoa > Chordata > Mammalia > Carnivora > Phocidae > Neomonachus > Neomonachus schauinslandi. Next base: position 184,133,575 of record NC_058404.1, read on the forward strand.
TTAGAAGTTCAAGTGAAATAAGGAGAACGATTCACTTCTGTACATTGTCAATTTGGTGAACTTCACTGCGCCAACAATCGCATTAGCTAAAAATACCAAGTTGGTCCATGAAAGATTAGGTTAGACTCATGTGTGAAAAATAAAAACCCAAAATAATGAAGTTAGAAATGATGACTTCACATTTTTATACTGCTTTTAAATTTGTAAATAAAACCATGAATTGAATGAACTGTGACTTTAGCCTCTGCAGGTTGACTTTGTTTTGTTCCTGTGCCAAACTCTGGGGATAGTTGTTTTGTGTTAGTGACAGTAGCAGCCAGAATAGCATGGCTAGGAGATGGCTGGCCCGTAACACCGTTTGCAAACCACCCTGCATCTGAGTGCTGGATTAGCTGTTTCATCTTGAGCCATCTTTAAACCTGGTTTCCCTCTCTGCTTCGTTGATTTAGTGGGTGTCCTTTGCCTTTTCTCTTTCATATATATTTATCAACATTTCTAGTGCTAATGCTGCTCCTTATTCCATGAATGTATTCCTTTTTGTGCTTCTTTGCCATCATGTCATTGAATTGGATGGGACTGGGGCAAACAGAGATGGAAGACTTTTGTGCTCTCTCAGCCCTTTTGAACCAAGGAAGGCTATTGTTAGCTTAAGTGGAGAATTACTAAAGCTTTAGAGAAATGTACTTTTGCATGTGGTAACATTTTAGTGATGTGTGGTTATAAAACAAAGTGGCTTCTTAGTTTTGTTTTGCAGGTCGAACATATTTACGTTTTAAATTTTGTTTTTAAGAAACTCATTTAAGTGATGCATTTTGCTTTGGCATTTGTATGAAACCATGTGATCATTATATTCCATAAGCACATTTAATCTTGTTTTCTTAATGCATTTCAGTATTACAGTCTCAGTTGACAAGATTTGATAGTGTATAACTTGTTTGATACTCTTAGAAGTTTTTCTTCATGTTTAATTTTGCAATTGATTATGAAACAATAGTACATTTGTTTCGGGGAAAATTTAATTTTGATTTTCCTGATGTCTTTGCATGTCATGAAGTTTAGTTTTAAAATGTTCTAAATGAACCTTGACCAACTGTGTTATGTGAATATAGGTATATGACTGATGGGATGTTACTTCGTGAAGCTATGAATGATCCCCTCCTTGAGCGTTATGGTGTAATAATTCTTGATGAGGCTCATGAAAGGACTTTGGCTACAGATATCCTCATGGGTGTTCTGAAGGAAGTTGTAAGACAGAGATCAGACTTAAAGGTAAAGTAATTTTTTTACTCATTTGTTTCATAAAAAAAGGTATATATAAAAAACAGGGAATACATGCCAATCATTCTAATCAACTATAAAATACCAAGTGTAAAATAAGGAACCAGTAAGTACCTACATTGTTGTTATTCTTCGTTTCTAATGTACGTAGCTATGTCTTCATATGTGTTCTTGGTATGATTCCACTTTTTAGTAATGTATTTTTAAGCCAGATCTTTTCCATTTCTAACCCACCTGTGTTTTCTTGTGATCTAATAACATGGTGGTTTTATAACCCTGCTGCTCACCCTACCCTTCATTAAATACAGAAACCTCAAATCTTTGTCCTGTCCCAACATAAACACACCCATTATAACTCAGTCATGTTGGGTAGTAGGAACAGCTATACCCAGAACAAGCAAGCCACTCCTCAGAAATGTGCTCACTTAACCTAGTTTGCTTGGTTTTTTTTCTGTCTGTTATACTGCGACTACCCTGGTCAGTGTTAACTCTGTTGATAAGGGCCTAAAACGGACTGAATTTTCTGACTTTTTTGCCTCCCAGAGTTTGTGAAGTGCCTCTTTGCTGTGTGTGTGTACTGTTTATTGGAGCTTAGACTCATTATTCGGTTGTTAGTATATGTGTTATAGGGATTGTACACTGGGCAGAAAGATTCTGGGTCTTAAAAAATTATCTTAGTATGTTTTTGCTTGTAAATTAAATTTATGCTTTTAAAGAATGTATTTAAAGAATGAGTACTGTTGGGGCGCCTGGGTGGCTCAGTCGTTAAGCGTCTGCCTTCGGCTCAGGTCATGATCCCAGGGTCCTGGGATCGAGCCCCGCATCGGGCTCTCTGCTCTGCAGGAAGCCTGCTTCTCCCTCTCCCACTCCCCCTGCTTGTGTTCCCTCTCTCACTGTGTCTCTCTCTGTCAAGTAAATAAATAAAATCTTAAAAAAAAAAAAAAAAAGAGTGAGTACTGTCATTATTGATTAAACCTTATGAACGATTGAAGTTTTTGTTTGATTTTAATTGTAGTTGACAGGTTATGTTAGTTTCTGATGTACAACATAGTGATTGGTAATGACAGCTCTATATGTTATGCTGTGTCACCTTGAGCATAGCTACCATCTGTGACTGTACAACGCTATTACAGTACCATTGACTATATTTCCTGTGCTGTACCTTTCATTCCCGTGACTTACTCATTCCGTAGCTGGAAGTTTGAAACTGCTACTCTACTTTATTCATTTTGCCCATCCCTCCACCCCCCTCTTCTGGCAACCACCAGTTTGTTCTTTGTATTTATGGGCCTCTTTCTGCTTTGTGTTCTTTAGATTTCACATATAAGTGAAATCAGGTGTGGGCTATTAAAGCTTTTAGGAAAGAAAGTCGAAGTAGAAATTACTCTGTAGTAGAATGTTTTATGGGGTGCCTTCTTTTTAAGTAAATTTTTAATGGGTGCTGTAATGTGTGATTACGTGGAGGGAGGGTGACTGCACTGTCCTGTAGCCCTGCCCCTGAACAGCCTTTTGTGGCTGTGGCTTTTTACAACAATGTAGAAAATCCCTGTGTAGGAATTTTTCTAAAGAAGTCATGCTTATTAAAAATGCTTTGGAAGAAGGGGAAAAATTTTTTTTTTTTCCATTTTTTTTTTTTTTTTTTTTTTTGTCTTTTTCACATTTCCTGTTTTTTCCTGTCATGGTATTGTTTTAATAAACATGGTAGTAATCATACTATTTATTAATAATGTTTCGTATCAATCCCCTTTACATACTGTGTAAACTTTATGTAAACATAAATATGTTAGCATTTTATGGACTTTGGGTTTTAAGATATTGTTTCATGAAGATATATTGTAGTTTATTTATTGGGTATTGGGTTTATTTCTGATTTTTTAAGATGTCAGTAACTCTCTTACTCTGTAGCTCAGCATTTCTGTATTTGATATAGTTTTTAAAGATTTATTTATTAGAGAAAGGAGTATGAGCGGGGGCGGGGGGGGGGAAGCGGTTGTGATCTCAGAATCCTGAGACCATGACCTGAGCTGAAATCAAGAGTCAGACGCTTAGCTGACTGAGCCACCCAGGTGCCCCTGCATTTGATTTTTTTAATCACTTTATTTGTATGAAGATTTTTGTAGTTTTTTTAAATAAGTGATATATATAGAACAATAAACATTACTTGTTTTTTTTCCTTAAGACCATGTAAGAATCCTTGAAGACAGCTTCAAATAATTTACTGTTTCTTTTTCCAGGTTATAGTTATGAGCGCTACTCTAGATGCAGGGAAATTCCAGATTTACTTTGATAACTGTCCTCTCTTAACTATTCCTGGGCGTACACATCCTGTTGAGATCTTTTATACTCCTGAACCAGAGAGAGATTATCTTGAAGCAGCCATTCGAACAGTAATCCAAATTCATATGTGTGAAGAGGAAGAGGGAGATCTTCTACTTTTCTTAACTGGTCAAGAGGTATAGTCATTATTTTCTTATTTAGCCTTTAGCATATTAAATTATACAACAGCTTTTTAAACCTAAGAACTTGGTGTATATTAACCATGTGTTTCTTATCCCAAGTTTTAAAGATTTTCTTCAACTTGATTGTATTTAAGTATGAAATATATAATATACCCTTTGTCTATGTACTCTGTGAATACCCTTTTATACTGTTGGTGTTTGTTAATTATCGTAAGAATGTTAAATGCTTTTAGAATTTCAAGATTTAGCAATTGCAGTCTCAGCTTTCGAGAGACATGGGTGGTAAGAAGTGGTGTGGTAATTTGCAGTTTTGCTGAAGCAAGAATTTGAACCACACAGCTGCTGTGAAGATCAGATTGTCCTGGTCAGTTAGCTTGTGAGTGAACTTGAGTCACTTGGGTGCCCATTCAACATCAAAACAAATGTTTGTGTTTTGGTTTTGTTTTCCATGTGTTCACTGAGGATTAGAAGGAATCACTGAAATTTCTTAGTTAGAATTTAACTCATTTTAAGATACACGTTTTATTCTCAGGTGCTACATTTTTAAAACTTGTTTCCCACAGTAGGTTTATAGGTGTGCTATGAAATTCTCAAGCTAAAGTTCAGGAAAAAGCTGTCTGGATAAAACAGTTTTAGAGAGCCTTTTACTGGAGGTTTTCTTAAGAGCTTGTCCTTTGTTTCAGTAGATTTTATGAATTTTCTAGAATGTGCTTCTCAAACTTAACATACACGCAGATCACTTAGAAAATTTGCGGATTCTGATTCAATCGATCTGGTGGAGCCTGAGATTCTGTATTCCTAACAAGCTTCTAAGTAATGCTGAAGTGCTCCAGGTTTGAGTGGTGAGGTTCTAGAGTAGCGCTGTCCCATTAGACCTTCCTTTCTTTCTTTCTTTTTTTTAAGATTTTATTTATTTTTTGACAGAGAGAGAGAACACAAGCAGGGGGAGTGGGAGGGGGAGAAGCAGGCCCCCCAGCGGAGCAAGGAGCCTGATGCGGGGCTCAATCCCAGGACCCTGGGATCATGACCTGAGTCGAAGGCAGATACTCAATGACTGAGCCACCCAGGCACCCCGCATTAGACTTTTCTTCAGTGCTGGACAAGTTCTGTGTCTGTGCTGTTCAGTATAGTAGTCACCAGGAATGTTAAGGCTTTTGAGTATTTGAAGTGGTGGCTGTGAGAGGAGGGATTAAAATTTAATTTTACAGCATTTTAATTAATTTAAATTTAAATAGCTACATGTGCCAACCCTCCTGTTTGTTTTTGTATGGCCCACGAGTTAAGAATTGTTTTTACATTTTTAAACAGTTTTAAGTAAGAACAAAGAATGTGCAGCAGAGATGATCCATGGATGCAAAGCCTAAATTGTTTTGGCCCTTTACAGTAAAATGTCTGACCCCACCCCAGAAGATTTTTTCTCAAGTGTGGCCAGTGGACTGAGGAGGGGAGAGTTTGTTAAAGCAAGTTCTTGGCCCTGTTCCAGACTTGCTGAAATAGGTGAAATCTGAGGTGCGATATAGGAATCTGCATCTTAAATGAAGTCTACGGGCCATTTTTGTATTTCCCTAGGTTTAAAGGTCACTATGCCAGAGAATGTTTAAACCAGTATAATTCCTATAGTACATTAATGACACAACTATAAACACTGTCGTGGGGGAATTGCCCTTGTTCTCCCAGATAGCAAAATCAGAAGTCTTCTGTGTGACTGCCTGCCTCCATTGGAATGTGAATTATTTTATTTGTATTCAGTTTCTACAGGAATGCTTGATAACACATAATATTCCGGCAAATGCTATTGTTTTAAGAGCTATAAATATTGCATAATTTTTTTATCCTTGCATTTCTTCAGTATTTATGTGATCTATGATTTGTACCCCCATTGGCCATCGTTCTTTACTGTAGAACAGGGTTTTTCAACCTCAGCACTATCTACATGGTAGGCTGATCAGTTTTTTTGTTGTGGGGTAACCTGTGCATCGTGGCGTCTTTGGTCTTTACCCATTAGATGCGTAACATTCTCTCCCCCCGTGGTAACAACGAAAAATGTCTGCAGACATTGCCACATGTCCCCTGGGTTGGAAAATCATTCCCAGTACAGCATCACACTTGCTCTTTTGGGAAATAAAATGTGTTGCAAATTCAGTTTTACAGATAGACCTATGTTGGTACTAGTCTTCCCTTTTATGCATTTTGAATGGAAGAATTTTTAAATATTTTGTAAGCAAGAGTACCAGATGCTTTTTTGATGGCATATAAACGATATTTATGCACTAATGCAGTCTTTAGGCAGTTGAGGTATTTATTTTGTCCTTTTGTGCCTTGTCTCTAGTTTCTTGCTTCATCTAGAGTGCTGCATAGTGTATTTTTGTAAATGACTTAAAAATAGCCATTATGTTCAGGTAACTAATGATATTAGAATTTTATCAGAAACATCAGATGGTCTCATGGTGAGGACCTGAAAGGCTTTTCTATGATTTAACTTCTTGTATTTGATATTTTGGCGGCTATCCCGTAGTTGGGGAAAGGAAGGGAACAGGCCCCATGGTTTTCAAATGTGTGGTAGAGTATATGTTTTCCGATAAAGTTATTAACTGTAATTGTGAACTAGGTTTGCATGTGTCCTCTTACATTTTTAAATGACCTTTAGATGACTAGTCTTGAATTTGAAGATCTTTAGGGTTAAAGGAGCAGAGTACCTAAGTAATGTATTTTGTTTCACTGATTGTGTTTAGTAGAGCTGACTTAATATAATATAAAATATTACTGTTTTTCATGTCTGTGAACCTGTGTTACTTTTACATGGTCAATTAAATGGTAGATCTCAAATTCAGTATTCTTGTTTTCATAAATTTGAATAGCACCTGTAAAATTTCGTTTTCTCATGAAATTTTAAAATGATTTTTAAGAGCATTTTACCATTTTGTCTACTTAAACAATAATGCATCTGTAGTAATCTGAATGAATTTGGGAGTAAGAAATCAATCTTAATTGGTTAGAGGTTGGAAAATATTTGAATTCTAGAATATTTTTTATGTTGTAATATGTTAATGCATAGAATCTGGACTTGTGATTAAAATTAAGTGTTGCTTAGTAGAAGTCCTTAGGGGAGCTACAGTTCTGAATTAGATTAAGAATGATTATAATTGAAATATCAATTGTTTGTCAGGGGTTACATGAAGATGTTAAAACCATTCTTTAAGGGTGCCTGGGTGGCTCAGTTGGTTAAGCGACTGCCTTCGGCTCAGGTCATGATCCTGGAGTCCGAGGATGGAGTCCCGCATCGGGCTCCCTGCTCGGCGGGGAGTCTGCTTCGCCCTCTGACCCTCCTCCCTCTCATGCTCTCTGTCTCTCATTCTCTCTCTCTCAAATAAATAAATAAAATCTTTAAAAAAAAAAATGCAATAGCTTAGGGCGCCTGGGTGGCCCAGTCGGTTGGGCGACTGCCTTCGGCTCGGGTGGTGATCCTGGAGTCCCGGGATCGAGTCCCGGGATCCAGTCCCGCGTCGGGCTCCCTGCTCGGCAGGGAGTCTGCTTCTCCCTCTGACCCTCCCAACCCTCCCCCCTCTCATGCTCTCTCTCTGTCTCTCTCTCTCTCAAATAAATAAATAAAATCTTTAAAAAAAAAACAAAAAAAAACCCCATTCTTTAAGCAGCACATTCTTTTATCTTTAATTTTGCTGAGTAAAATGTCTTTTCCATATGCAGTGAGTTCAGCCTCTTCAAATTAGTAGTCCAAATTTATTTACTCACATATATTAATACTTTTGGAGCTGAAAGTCTTAAAAACTCCTGCACTTCTGTCTCGATAGTCAATATTGCTCATAACTAAGCAACCCTAAGCAGATGGTTACTTTGTGCTGCTGAATGTCAGTGAGCTTTGTGCTCCTCTGAACTTAACATTGTTGGCTATGGAAATTTGGTAAACTTTAGGGAAAAATTTGTTGCAGTTTTAAAACTAAATATTTAGAACCTTGCTTGTGTAAAAAAACAAGTGGTGTTGGGATTCCCCCCGCCCCATCTTCAGAGATGTTTTTATACCATGCAGTAGTGATTTTGTTTTAGCTGTATACTTATTTGGCAGATTGGAAAGTCTAGTCCCAAGTATAAAGTTGGAATTATCTTGCTAAAATTCTGGAACCTGCAATGTACCATTTGGGGCACTTTGTTTTCTAGTATATGAAATCTGGATGTTTGGTGACTTTGGACCTTTTGTTTTCTGGTCAAATATATGGTTAAGTCAGCTAAATTAAAAAATATTCTGAATATTGGCATCAGTTTTCCTGTGTTTATCTTTTTATTTTAGAAAAATCTAATTTGGAGTTTATATTCAAATCTTTTTGATTTGGAAGAGATCTAATTTTGTATTTGCATACCAGCAGGGGGCATTCTAATCTAGATACAGCATTTAAATGCTTTTTTTTCTAAAAATACTTGTTTTGTTATATTTTTTCTATCAATAGCATTCTTTCATTTTCTTTTAGAAACTTCAGATCTCAGAGGGAACTGTGAACATCGAATCCTTAATAGTAATTTTCTGCATGATAATTTTCAAGACCCTTAATCCGTTTTTTAGGAGAACTACTATGTTTGAAGGAGAGGGTGAAAAAAGTTTTTGTTCTTAAGTATCCAAAGACTTTGTATTTTTTAACACGGAAACAGAATTGCCTTTGATTTAAAATTATTTCAAGGAAAATAATTTTAGTTTAATATAATAAAAATACAGACTACATTTACCTGATAGATTTTTTCCATTTTTTTCTTTAATCATTCTGATTTTTGTGTAAGAGATAATTTGTTGATAAGGATAGCTTCTGATTGGGTCGTGCCTTGGACAGGCTGCCAAATCATTTAACATACTTCTGAATTTAACTGAATTAATGCTTCAGTAAAATTTAAATTTGTTGCTCTCCCCCCTCCCCCCCCCTTTTTAAGTCCCTTTGCCACTCATAGAGCCTCCACCCACCTCTCTTTCTCGGTCTCCCATACTCTGAATATTTATTGTGAGTCCTCTCTTTAAAACCTAGAGATGAATGCAAATGTGTTGGAATTATTTCCTGTGGTCGGGAAAGTTTTGAAGATGCTGTAAGTTATTTGGGTTAGCCTACTTCTTAAATATCTGTGTTGATACTGTAAAGGTGTTTGTTCTCATTAGGCACAATGAAGCAAATCTTCCATGTAATTACATTAGTGATACGTGACATTAAAGCCTAATTGGCTTATTTAAAATACCTAGCACATCAGTTTCTTTTAGATTGTGAACATTTAAAAGGTTATGAGTGCAGTTTAATATTCCTGCGTGAGAAATTTTAATTTTAGTACAATTTGTTGAGAATTAATTAGGACGTCTGACTAGAAGAAAAAGTGTGGAATGCCAATAGATAGTTGACTTTGAGTACAGAAATCAAAATTTTTCTTCTATAGTTTTGGAAATCCCGGTGAAGTTTACTAACTTAGTTTTGATTTACCAAATTCAAAGTAAGCTTCATAGGACTAGGATTATGATAAATACTTAAATGTTCCAGTGTGCGTTTGTTTTGTTTCTACATTCAGCCTTTTATTTTGTAGGAAATTGACGAAGCCTGTAAGAGAATAAAGCGTGAGGTTGATGATTTGGGCCCCGAAGTTGGTGACATTAAAATCATTCCATTATACTCTACACTTCCTCCTCAGCAGCAACAACGCATTTTTGAGCCTCCGCCTCCAAAAAAGCAGAATGGAGCAATTGGAAGAAAGGTTAGCATAGAAATACTCTCTATAAACGTTTCATTAACACAGAACTGTCTGAGAGATATGAAACTATATTGAATTATTAATGACTAAGTTATGGGTGGTGGTGATCTGAGTTGCACACTACAAAATGATCTGTATTTCAAAAGTAAATAGAAAAAATTGTATTTTGGTGGAATTTTGCTTATCTTTTGACCTTAGAGTAAGAGCATGTACTGTTTTCCATCCCCACAGGAAGCAAGCACCTCCTTAGTAAATGGGTGGTTGGTTAGGGTGGGTCAAGAAAAGCAGGAGATGATCAAGTGTCTTTCTCTCCTTTAAGTCACTTGGCAAAAGCTAAGCACTTTTTTCTTCAGTGCCTTGGCTTCTGCCTGCAGTTTTCTTAAAGACCTAACCAGATGTCATGTCATGTCTATAGGTATGAAATATTGACTGCACAGATCCCTGCAATAGCACTCATCATGCTGCATTGCATAAATATGTGGGTTTCTTTAGGGCAGGAATGCAGATTCTCTTAATGTGGATGTCTGCCTGGCATAGGAAAGGGCAAGGGTTTTCTAAACCTGTTTCTGAGCTCTTTGTTGGGATGGGAAGGGGATCTAAGTTGAAGTTTGAAACAAAACAGCTATTTTTTTATTTGTTTGAGAGCTGGGGGTTCTAGTAGGTTCTTTGATATTAAAATTAGATTGTTTGAAAAGGTTTGAAAAACATTAGTATAGTGGAGTTAATCATTTATTAGGTTAAATAGTAGCTGAATATAAATTTTGGCAAGATTCTTAATCTCTGGTTTTAAAGTTTTCATTTTTTTAAAGTGGGTATCATTTACTTCATCACTTTTGAGAGATTATCATCAAGGATTAAGCTTTGTATATACAGGGTCCTAATATATCTAGAATAAACTAGTCCCTCATGGTAACTGTTATAAGTTCCTTGAGTATATTCATGTAGAAAAAACTCTTACTTGAAATATTACTTAGGTATGATTTACTTGTCAGATTTGGAATTTATTGCTTTCTTATTTCTATATTCAGGACTAACAGATTCTCACCTTTTTTCTGCTTTTTATTTCAGTCTTTTTGCTAATGTTTATCATGATTATTGAAAAATTACACATTATAAAGATACTTAAATATATCAGGGCTAATTATTTCTTTACATGGCTGTGTAAAAGTTAAGTGAACCAAATACATTTTTCGACCTGAAGGAACTTACCAAAAGGATATATACAACACCAGCCTAGTGGAATGTAAACTAACAAGAGATTGATAGGAAAAAAACAAAACAGCTTCTGAGTTTCTCATTGATGAGTAGTGAATATGACTTTTAAAAAAACAGTGTGATCATAGCTTCATTATGTTGAACTTACCAATTCTTTTTGTCATAGTGCTATCTGTAGAATATGTTAAAACATTTTCCCCTGTTACTTTATGTGCATTCTCAACTTCGGGGAAAACTTACATTTTAAGTGATGAGCTTTAGTAGATAATTTTGAAGTTGATATGTTGACTGAAACGTACTTATTCTCTGTAGAGTTCTTAGCTTAATTCTGTATCAGTCGGTGTATGTAAATAAAGTAGTTGTTTTCTTAAACATTTCTATAATAAAGAGTAGACTGTAGGCAGATAATTTTTCTTAAAATCATGTACACTTTGTATATCTGCATTTGTTTTAATTTTAAGATTTTTTTTTTTTTTACCACTGAGTAAAATTGTTATTAAGCAAGATTTGCCATATTTGTGTGTCTTTTCATATAGTTCTTTACATTCCATTTTTAGGTTACTTTGAGAAGTATGGGCCTGAACTTACTGAAATTATTTCACATCTGAGTTCTTTGCTCTGTTAATTATTAGTTTATTGGAAATTTAGGTTCAGTCTGGTGCCAGTCCAGTACATAATTTTGTAGGATCTACAACTTAAGCCCATGAAGTAGAATTTAACTGTATTGCTTTTTGTGTTCTTGTAAATCCTAAGGATATTGAGGAGAATTTTGTCTCACTGAAAAACGTAACTCAGCAGTAGTTGGATATATGTGTGGTGATGGCTACGGATGATGAGGGGACCACTGGAGTCCCCAGGGCATGGGCTCACCTTGGGATCCCATCCTGGGCTTTCAGGTCAGAGTCAGACCAAGGGCCACAGGGCTACTTCATCCACTGACGGTTTTCATTCAGCTAACTACAGGACCTCTTGCTGGGAAATCATGTTCTCTTTAGGCATGAGTCAGCTTCATCTTAGAGGCTGAGAACATTGTCACACACACAGATGCACGCGCTCATGCACACACACACCCATCCACCACCACCCCCCCCCCCCACACACCTATGATCCCAGCAGAGGGAGGGAGGACTTCTTGGCACTTGGTGCGACAGTCTCATTATGGGGGGTGAGGTGGGGGAAGCTTTGAAGCCTGGCATGTTTAAGGAAAAATGAACATTTTTATAGAAGCCTAGTTCACAGGAGGATTCACTCATCCGATCATGGTTTTGGTGCTGGACAGGCAAGCTGCCTGGAAGAAGGTATTAGGAGTGTCGGCTGAGAACCAGAGAGAGCAGAAACACATTCTGGCCAGGCGCTGACTGGCGCTTGAGAGGAGCGGGTGACTGGCAGAGCCACGGCTCTGGCTGGGTTAGACAGAGCCGTCTGAAGGATTGGTGGGATTGTGGGGAAGGAGGAAGGGTTAATTCCTCATTAAGATGCACACAGGTTATGTGAGGGAAAGTGGCTGCATACGGGAACAGGAAGAACTGGCAGTTGGTTGCTATTTTCCTATTGTCTTCAAAAAAAAAAATGCCACAACTTTGATAATATCCCGTTTATATTATAAAATAAAGAACTGGGGCCAAGGCTTGCTTCTTCTGTTCTGAATTCGTTATTCTGCCAGTTAGTAGAATGGAACTTTCATTCACGAGTGTTAAACTGTCACTGGTTGATATTCACAATTGATTTAAAAGTACAAAGGAATGTTTAGGGATTTATGGTCTGCTTCCAGTTGTGTAAAACCAAATACAATTTGATTCATTTTTTGTTAAATTTGTTCTAGTACAAGGATAATAGCTAGCATAGAGTAGAATGTAAGAAGTCAAAATGTTTGGAACCAAAGAGAATATTTAATGTTTTTTAAATTCTGCCAAGATAAGTGTAATTCTGTATTTATATTTGGACACCTTTTGTGAGGTAGGTGGTGCCTTATTTATCTTACTCATTGTATTAATTTGTGCAAAATAGTTTATAGTATGATTGTGGTAAAACTAACAAAACAGTCTTATAATATTAAAGTTTTAAAATGTAGGCTATATTAAAGGTAAAGCTTTATGGGCCTGGGGGACTTAACTAGCATTCCTTTTACGAATAGTTACTGAGTTCTTTTTATGTGGGCTTCTAACAGCACTACCGGTAATGATCGAGAAAGGTTGAGAATGCATGTATTTTTGTGAGGGTAGATCATTTTATTTGTTTTGATCATGCTTGACATTTATTCAGATATTTGAGTTTAAGTTCAAGGTACAGTTTTGTATAAGCATTGAAGTATCATCAATAAACTACTTGTGTGCATCTTTTGAATAAGTCTTATAATTGCTGTTTTATAGATTTGGTGTTATTAAAATCCAGCAACTATTCTTTGATTTTATTTAGTTTTCATTAATTTTGTCCATACAAATAGCTGATTTTTCTGTAGCTTATGTTACGGTTTACTAATTAACATGGCTCAAAGCATACACTGCTCCATAAAAAAGAGCAATGGCCCTTGTGGAGATGGTTCTGTAGTTTTAAAGAGAGGCTTAATGATCCACTGTCTGAAGATAACTTAGTGTGGTACTGCTGGGACGTGGACAAATAAAGAAGTTAATGTCCTTACTGAATTGGCGACCCCCACAGAGTTCCTGGGGACTAAAAATCCAAACTAGTTGAACCTAAATGCATTATTGTGTCCAAATAGAATTGAAGTAGAGCAACGCAAGTACTCTCAATTCTACCATTTTGAAGTGGAATTATTGAAATAAAGAAGATTTCATTGTAAGGCATGTTATTGAGGGGGAAGGGGATAAATCTAGATGAAAGTTTAATCTTAACACACTTAATATAAACACACAAAATTGGCAGTGGGATGTCAGACTTTTTTCCACAGGGTTTTCTATTTCAGGTAAATAAACCCCTAAATACAGATCTATTCTATATATCTATATATAGATAGGGGTTTATTTACCTGAAATAATTGCTTGGTCAATGAGATTTGAACACTTTTTAAGGCTCTTTGAACACTTATTGCCATGTTACAGTCTAGAAAGCTTGTACCATTTATATGTATATTCCCATTGGTCATATGTAGGTCCCTTGACAAAATCAGGATCACTTTGTGTTCTGACCATTTCCTAATTAGATCATGTGCCACTTAACATCTAGAACATATTTATCTGAGGTTTCAAGGGAGCTAGATAACTTTTATCATCTCATTTATTTGTTCTTGTGCATTATGTATGTGTGTTTTCTTTAGCCTTAGCTAGTATTACTTCTCCAGCTCTAGTAATAGAGTCATTAGAAGAAGCACCCTGAAAGTCATACAGTTTGTTATTACATGAGTTTTTCCCTGTTTTGTCCCCAAACCTACCTCCTATGGTTTCAGAACCCTGCCCTTTTTCTCATAGACACTCTTAATAATTGTCAAATCAGTATGGTAGATAAGTCCTATTCAGAAAAATTTTTATTACCTTAATGCTTTTTAACCAATTTACTTTTGATTTTGGAAAAAAGCTTGAAAGTCATACTTCTCTAAGGTCGATAATGACATGGGGTTTGCCAGGTTGGCATAATCCTGTGATTGTTAAACACTTGTGGAATCACAAATCCACACTTCCTTTTAAGTGTTATATAATTTGTCACACACACACCCAAAGACGCATGCATACCAAGTGAAATTATTTTGTAAAGAAAGTGATTTTTAAATAACTCTAAAGAATTGATCGCATCGGGCGCCTGGGTGGCTCAGTTGGTTAAGCGACTGCCTTCGGCTCAGGTCATGATCGTGGAGTCCCGGGATCGAGTCCCGCATCGGGCTCCCTGCTCTGCAGAGAGTCTGCTCCTCCCTCTGACCCTCCCCCCTCTCATGTGCTCTCTGTCTCTCTCATTCTCTCTGTCTCAAATAAATAAATAAAATCTTTAAAAAAAAAAAAAAAAAGAATTGATCGCATCAAGAAATTTTTATCATACTAATTGTATTCTGTTCTAGAAGAAACATGTGAAATGTATTTATTTCTTCCACTGCTCTAAATATATATCCAGAACTGTAACAGTTTCACCCCAGAATTCCAGAAAACCCTAAGACTTCTTATATAATCACAAGCATGTAGCTGGCTCTGTAATAGGTTTATGAGGACTTTCTACATTTATTATCTAATTTTATTAACAACTTTGTCCTTGCTAGATTAATATGCAGGAGTTATAAAAGGAAATTGAGGTTTGGGAGTCTTAGAACCTTTCCACTATAACTTAGCTACTTAGGTTTGCTTCCTAGCTCTGTCCCCTACTCCTGAATTCATTGCTCCTTCCAGCACAGCACACTTGCCTTTATAGAAGAATATTAAGCTCAGGATATTTATTCAAATTCAGCTGTCAACCTTATATACCTTGTTTATGTTTGCTTTGGTTCTAATTATTGAACCGTGTGTGTGTCGTCTAAATGTACTGAAACACGTATTTCAGTAACATCAAATGATCTGTGTTTCTTACCATTTGCTAGTCCGCGGTCTTTGCAACTGCAACTGCCCGATACAAAAAGGAAGGATTTTGGTTTTAAGATATGTGAACGATTCTGAAATATTACCCTGTCAGTGGCTCTCTAGTAAGTTTTGGCAGTATACGTCCTTTTCATTTCTTAGATGTGCCTGTGGGCATTTTTGCTTACATGCCCTAGTTTAAGCGGAACCTTCCGCTGTTAGTGTTCTTCCCTTCTCTCTCGTGGGAGATCCCACCTTACCCTTGCCAACTCGTTTAAGTGCCTTTTTCTTGGTAAGTTTCCTTGGTCTTTGTTGTGGAAGTAAACCCTTTTTAAGTCTCAGAGTGAGTCTTTGGTGTCATTTACACTGTCCATGTCTGATCTTCCTTTACATGCTATAAGAGTAGGCCCTGTATCTGATTCATTTTCTATGTCATCTGCTTGCATATACAGGCATTTTCACTTAATGGCAGTTTTCTGTTCCTGAAAATCAGATGTTCAGGGGAAAAAGTACTAATGAGAATCCCATTTTCTTATTGTTTAATAAGAAAAATTATGTGACATGTCATTCTCAAACCCCAACCAGTTTCCTAAAATAGATCTAAAATATATTGTACACTTAACATAAACCAGCGATCGTATTAGTATGTAAATGCTGTAAACATTTTTCCCTGGCAGTAAAAGGTTCAAATGATTAACAGTTGCTTGGTATGCCATGACATCTTCTTTTAGACTGTACACTTTCTAAAATACCTGCATTCGATTTTGATGATCTGCCAGTTCTTGGATTGTAACTTGAGATTTTCTCTGCCCATGCCCTCCTGTGCCATTTTGTTTAAAATGTTGAGTTTTGGTGATATAAAGTTTCCTTTGTAAATATTGCCAGAAAATACTGAAAGTTACACATGTTGTGTAGACTTTGGTAATAACCAAAGTAGTGTTCTGTCAGGGAGACATTGTATAAGTTAAGCTTACACTGTTTCATTGATATTTTTCTTTTGATGCTGTCCTTACATTTAAGTAATCAAAACACATTATGTGATTGAGTGATAACCTGAAGTAATAGCTTTCTTTGAAAAAGGAATTTGCCATGATGGACTAAATGAAATTTTGATTTAAGATCTTAAAGACTGATTTCTTTATATTGCATTGGCCATTGAGGATAAAACCTTATTTTTAGTTTACTTACTGGATTGAAATTCGTTTTTGAAAATTCATGGCTACTTATACTGTTATTTCAATTTTACTTGATTTATAATATTTATATACTGCTTATTTCTTAACAGGTAGTTGTGTCAACTAACATTGCAGAGACATCTTTGACAATAGATGGTGTGGTATTTGTGATCGATCCTGGATTTGCAAAACAAAAGGTATATGCTTTAGTACTTTAGTTGTATACTTTATTAAATTGGTGTTAGCTTAAGAGTACTTACTGCCTATTCATTTAGTGACTGCAATTTACTTTTTAGAATTATTTTTCTGTTGTCTTGTGTTTTGTTTTCAGACTTTGGTGATAGGAACCCTTTTTGTTCTTAGCTGGCTCTCATGTATTAAGCCCATGCATAATGTTTAATCCTAGGCTTCCCCCCCCCCCCCCCCCTTAAGGTTAATTGGTTTTGTTTGTTTTTGTTGTTGGGTTTTTTTGTTTGTTTCTCTGTAGCAGTGGCAAGTGTTTTGGTTTCTGTGTTCATTTAAGGAGTGTGGGGGTAGTAATAAGAGGGATAGAATTGTCATTGCTGTAGATTGGTCACTTACCCAGGGAAATTAGAGTTTCTGTTATGTGCTGGGCATAGTGTCTGAAAAGATGTTAACGTTAACCTCTAGTTGAACAGTGCTGAATACCAAGCAGTTTGGTCAGAGTAAGTGACCAAACTTAAGAGTAGGCCCTGTATCTGATTCATTTTCTATGTCATCTGCTTGCATATACAGGCATTTTCACTTAATGGCAGTTTTCTGTTCCTGAAAATCAGATGTTCAGGGGAAAAAGTACTAATAAGAATCCCATTTTCTGAACATCAGGAAATACTGGGAATGTTGTATAATTCACAGATCTTTCATTACATTTGGTTACATTTTGTAGGTGTAATTGGGAGAATTTGTTGCATGTAGTATTCGTGTTTCTGATGGAAATTTTTCTCTTTAAACTGGCAGTGTGTAACTGACTTCTTCTGGACTAAGTTCAAAATATTTTTCTTAAAATTGACAGGTTCTTTTCAGGCAAAAGCCTGAAAAAAAAAACGGTCCACTCTATGAAAGCAAAGTAAAATTGGTAGAACTGAAATTATTTTCAGTTAGGAAGAGTAAAGGTATTAGAAGCTTTGTGTGTAATAGGTAAGAGCCTTTCCATGTTAGCTTCTGAGTCTTCAGAGTGATAGAACGTCTGAAAGAAAGTTAAGGCATAAGGTGACCAATTCTCAGTTTCTGTCTCTGTGATTTACAGCCTTCATCAGTACTACTTTGTTTATTTTGAGATTAACTATGGACTTTGTGTACTTCTGTTACAGTTTTGTGGTTAACTGAAGAGAAAATTCTTAAATTATTTTCATTCCAACAGGTGTACAATCCTCGAATCAGAGTTGAGTCTCTTTTGGTGACAGCCATTAGTAAAGCTTCAGCTCAACAGAGGGCTGGTCGAGCTGGGCGTACCAGACCAGGGAAATGCTTCAGACTTTATACAGAGAAAGCTTATAAGACAGAAATGCAGGTAAGGGATTTTGCTGTATCCTTCCTGTGTGTTTGGAAGGTTAAGTTGAATTTGTTAAAAGAAAATTGCTTTATTTACTTCATCTTGCCTTTTGGCACCATAAGCTCCTTACTTTTTCCCTGAGTGAGATTTATGGTGTAATCTACCAGTACAGCTCTCTGTTACAGTTCTAAGTTGAAATGAACAGTGGCAGTAACACTTTGAGCCCTCTAAAGATAGTTCACAGAAAGTGCCTGATTCCTTTCTGTTATATTACACCAGTATTTTTCTCATGTAGATCGGTGGTTTAGAAGTAATGCCAAAGTAAATAGCTGAAGAGGCAGAGAACAGATACGTTTTGTTTTCTGGAGCAAGAGGATTAAGGCATGTTTAACAGAATAAACATTTTGTTTTTTTGCTAGGATAACACCTATCCTGAGATTTTGCGTTCTAATTTAGGATCAGTTGTGTTACAATTGAAGAAGCTTGGTATTGATGATTTGGTGCATTTTGACTTTATGGATCCACCAGGTATGAATTCTCAAAGCATATTTTAGCAAACCTTTTAATCAGAATTCACCATCTCTGCATCTTATTCATTACACACACACACACCCCTTATTATTTTTCTTCTAGTGTATGCATCAAGAAAAGTCTCATATGTTAGCATTAAAACTAAAAGAGTGACAACTATCTGAGAAAGTTCTTTTTAATTTGTTTCTTTCCTCAGAATAAATTATTCTGGGAATTACTGACTGGGCAGGAAAATTAGAAATCTCCGAATTTTTTTTTTTTTTTTTTTTTTTAAGCAGTTACTTAATTTATGTAGGAAAATGACAGTTTTTAACCACTGTGCAGGAAAATTTTGCAAGTTTATGTGATTCATTGTTTGCTAGATCTCTAACTGAATTTGATGACTGTTTGCATTTTGAGTTTGGTCCACTGTAGAATGAAAAATGAGATTGCTTCTAATAGTTTGTACTTTATCACATTTTTTGCTTATTAAAGCAGTTTGTCTAATAGATTGCCTTTTCCCCCAGCTCCTGAAACTCTGATGAGAGCCTTAGAACTTTTGAATTACCTGGCTGCTTTAAATGATGATGGAGATCTGACTGAATTGGGATCCATGATGGCAGAGTTTCCTCTAGATCCACAGCTCGCTAAAATGGTTATTGCAAGTTGTGACTACAACTGTTCTAATGAGGTCCTATCTATTACTGCTATGTTGTCAGGTAATAGAGGGAAAGGAACTAAAAAAAGCCCAGCTCTTCACAGTTTGGGTGGACTTCACATTTGGTTTTGTTTTTTAATATTTAGTATGATAGTGGATTTTATAGATGGTTTTTTCGAGGAACTCATTTTGTTTCCTAAATATCTTGTAAATAGATTTATAAAGACATAATATTTACAAAAGTAAAGTAATTGTGCACAAAATATAGTTAAAACATTGGCTCTCTTGAGTGCGAATAAAAATTGCAATAAGAAAAAGAACAAGTCTGAACACAATTGTAACAGTTCTTTGGTAGGTTCATCAGTTTTGCGGTTTATTACTCAAAGTACAAGAAGAACTTTGTTCTAGTACTTGGCACTATTAAGTGAGCCTGGGACAAACCCAAACTATCATTTAAAGAGCTTTCCTACATGTATAAATACGTATTCTAGTGGCAGTCGAGCAAACCTGAGTTTCAAACTTAGTATCAAATAAATAGAAGTAGTAATGTGTACTTTTAGGCTTAAAATCTAACCAGATGATAATTCTTTTACAATGGCAGAAAACACTTGATAAAAGAAATATACCTAATAGATACAATTGCTAATTTTGGAAATTGGAGTATTAAGCTGAACAAATCATGCTGTTTTTAGTAGCAGTAAAGCATAACCCACAAATGAATTATAACTTGGAAATTAGATTTTCCAAAAAGAAGAAATATTCTTACAGCTAAAAATAGAGGACATTTCATGTTTTTACTGATGATCAAAGTACTTTATACTACTAGTTCCAGTACTGGGGAGAATGACTTCAGTTTCAGAGTGGTTTCTTAGTCTTAATTATAACTTAATGCCTCAAATAATTGAAAATCTTATTTGGAATTAAAGGATAAATTGAAAAATATTCTAAATATAAAATTTTGGCTTAGTTTAGATGTATGGTATGTTTTAATGGTTTGAATTTTTTATTTTAAGAACTAGCTAAAAATGTTTTTTTGCAGAGTTATGACTGATCAGACTCAGAGCAGATGGGCAGGGCAGTATCGAATCATTTTAATAAAATTGTAGTCTCACTTGCGGAGGTGGTGGTAGGTTGTTGTCTGCCTTTCTTACATGTTTTTGTTAGATGCTCCCAGTTGGTATTTACCCAAGATTTCAGTTTGCAGAGAAAGTGTGCGGCAAGAATTAACAGATTGTTTGTGTATTTATTTGTTATCTGCTCAGTTTTTATTCTTCCTGTTTCTCTTATCAGGCATACTATATAATTACCATCGTTTGAGTCTAGATTACTAGCTCTTTAAAAAACTGGTCATTGTGACACAGTTGAAATCTTCCAACTATATCTCTTATTTGTAATAAGGAGCTCTACACAACACGGGTTTATTAGCACATCAAGACAATGGACATTTATGTGTAGCGGTTATTAAGCATGGCACTTGTGGGGGGGGAAATGTTAAAGGGTGAGGAAGAAGTCATGGAACAACAACAGTTTGCTGAGCTTATACTGCTTTGTTTTTCATTTTAAATAGTTTTTGAAGTTTTCAGGTCCTGATATAAATAGTGCAAATCAAGGGCCTTCTAGAGTGCTACTTATTCCCACTGTTAATTATGGGAGCTAGTTCACATTTACTTTCACATCTTTGAGAGGTTTCTGTACTTCTATGAATTACCTTGCTTCAGTTACATTTAAGCAAGACATTTAATTAATATTTATTGTGATCATGTGTCATTGTCTCTATTTGGCTTCTTTGGTATCTTTTTAAAGGGGAAACTGTATGGGAAAGTAATTTGATACTGTATTTGATCTTGTTGTTGATTATTCCCATTATCTTCTATCTGGACTGATCATTTATACTTTTTTATATTGACAAGGTTTTAAGAGCTTTAAAAATGTGTTGACAAAGTCCCAAGCTGTTAAGTATTTTTACCTTCATACTGCTTTTATGACTATGGAATTGCTAAAGTGAATTAAGGAAAGTTGTATTTTAAAAATGTAGTGCACGCTTTGTAACAACTTAAAGTTTTATGTGAATTAACCTTGAGGCTCTAAACAAATTACTGTAGTTCTATATTTTGGTGACCCTTGAAATAATGACTGTTTCAGACTAATTGTCAACTTTTTAAATATTGGATTTTGCTTTTTATATTGAGGTTTTGATTCAAATAACTTTTTTTTTTTTTTTAACTTGGGACGTCATTTTCTAATCTTTTTATTAAAATGCTGGAAAACTAGGCTGAATATCCCCAGCCTTTTTGAATTTTCTTAATTCAAAGGCGGTTTAACCTTCCACCACTACTGCTATCATCAAAACCCAGGATTTCATGATATTTTTTATGTTTACATATGCTTCTGCTCACCGGTGCTAATAGTGATACCCACCAGTTGGTAATAGCCATAGCACTAGGGGAAAAATTACAGTAGAAATGTGGCAATAGACTGGTTAGAAAGTTGTTTTTAGCCCTGTAGTGGGCAAATATAGCTTCATAACTTCCATAGCCATTCAGTGGATTCAGTGGATGGCCTTTTGAAAAATTACATTTAGCTTAAAGGCTATTGACACCATAATTCTGGTTATTGGTAGAGCTATCGGCACTGGTTTTTGAAATAAGTTGAGCTTTCTATTTCTAGTATCTTGATGGCCTTCAGAATAGCTGTTTGATGCCTACTTTTAGATCTAGTTAAAATAATCAGGTACTCTGTAGCTTTGAAACCCTCTTGTCTTACAGATGTGGTTAGGTGTTGATGTACCAAATCAAGGTAGTAAACAGTCCAAGATGCAGTTGGAGGCCATCCTGCCCTGCCCTATGCTCTGTGAACTGACCTAGCTAGGCCTTGTTCCTCTATCTGTGAATGCGTGACTCATCGATATGGGCGTTTGTGTTGGGCCCATACCAACCTTGTTTAGTCCCACAGTGTTTTGTTCGCCCCACGGAGGCCAAGAAAGCCGCAGATGAAGCCAAGATGAGATTTGCCCACATAGATGGAGATCATCTGACACTGCTGAATGTCTACCACGCTTTTAAACAAAGTAAGTGTAAATTAGGTTGAAGGCACTCTTTTGTCTAAATGTCACTTGCAGCATATAAGACGTTTCTTCATCTCACTTTCATTTATTATCTGTGACAACTTTACATTAGAAACCCAGAGGTACTTTAGAAAAAACTCCTGACTAGCATTTAAAATAGAAATTGTCTGTTTTTTCCAAAGTTGTTTACTTTTATAATCGGGGAAAATACCGATTATAGAAAGCTCGAAAATACAGAGCAATAAAAACAAAATACTAGTACTATCTTTACCACTAACCTACACATTTTTATATACTTTCTTTTCCTGTTTATTTTCATTCGTTTTATGTGAATAGTTTTGTATCATTTATAGAATCTTTACTGCTTAATAATTTTACTAATAAATAGCTCTTAAATAAATATAAAAGTAACAGAATAGAAAAATGGACTGCAGATGTGAATGACCATTCTCAGGTTACAAGTGGTCCATAAACGTGAGGACGAAAGTCAACTCTGCTTGTAGTTCAAGAGCATTGTTATTGAGAGGTACCATTTTTTCACCTATAAAACTGGCAAAGGTTATAGAAAAATAGTTCTTAGCTCTGAAGAAGTGGGTTTAGTGAAACAATCCTAACACCAGAGGTGGAAATATCAATTGATGTGGTCTTTATGAAAAGCAGTAGATTTTATGTCACCGAGACCTTAAGAAGTTTCATACCCTTTGACCCAGAAATAATCTATGAAATTATCCTTCGGTATCCTGTGGACCCAGATATCGTTAAAGATTTCATCCCAGAATTACATATCATAGTAAAAAAAAAAAAAAAAGTATAGGGGGGAACTACCTTAATGCCCACCGATAAAAAAGATGGTTCAGTGATTTATGTATGCCTTGACCATATGGTGAAATACTGTTCTAGCCTATTTTATTTTATTTATTTGAGAGAGTGAGACAGAGCACGAATGGGGGGCGGCGGGGAGAAGGAGAAGCAGGCTTCCTGCCGAGCAGGGAGCCCAATGGGGGGCTCCATCCCAGGACCCCAGGATCATGACCTGAGCCGAAGGCAGACACTTAACCGACTGAGCCACCCGGGCACCCTGTTCTAGCTTTAAATCATGTTTTCAGAGAATATTTAGCAACATGAAAAACATTTTCCATTTGAGAACAAGGAAATGCAGGGGCTCAAATTCAAATTTTTCACCTCTTGTTTTATTTGTAACTCATTTTGTTATCTCCTAAAAATCTATTTATACTCCTAAAATAATCTGTTCATTTTGGCACATCTCTTTTGGGGTGGGGGTGAGTTTATTTATCTCAAGAGTTCCAGAAGTGCTGCAGAGCCAGTGAGTGGAACAAAGAGCATAGCTGCCAAGGTGCTGCACGTCTGTGCCTTACACATAAACTTCAATGTGAGTTGAAGAGAATTGATAAATACCAGGTTAAAATAAAAAATGAAGGCCAGTACACAGTTTACTTCAGAACATTTGTTTTATCCCTCTTGTGTCCAGTGTATCGATAATGCATAATGTTAAAGCCTATTCCCGATAGGTTAGGTCAGTCCAAGAAATATACTATATTCCTGTGTGTGCGAAACTATGTCGTGGTGGTGGACTGTGTGACCACCAGACACATAACCTATTAACTGACATTGAGGACTGGCTACAGAGGGGAAGGTCTTGAGAAGGAGCAGATTCATGTCCATCTTGGTTCTCAAAATCCTTTGATATCATTAAAATACTGTTTTAAGTGGAAACTAAAAGGTTTCTAAAGGAGCAGCATGGATTTTTACCATGTATGTCTCACAAGACATTTTAATGTTCTTCTAAATTAGGAGATTGTGTTATTTTGTTATTTAAGTTCTGATAACTGGCACACCAGTCAGTGTATCTGGATTTCGTAAGTTGCTTTGAGAATAAAGTTTAGGTTTGATAGAATTGTGTATTTGGATTTTAAGTATGAATGTAACAATTCAGTCCTTGAAATTCGAGTTTAATGTTTCACATGATAAAATTACTAAATGCTTATTCTTTATGTACATATTGGTAGTTGGGGAGCTTTCTATGAAAATATTGAACAGTAGGTATCTATAAAAGCTTTATCCTACCGCTTCTTAATAGGACTAGCAGGAGTGTCATGCGTTAGAGTGGTAGCATCCATTCTCTAGATGCTTGTTTCTTGTCTACTGCATGCTTCTCACTGCCATAGGGATGGTAAGCTGTTGGGTGGTTTTAGACCTTTTACTCTGTATACATGTGATAAATAAGGTCAAAGCAAACAGAATCATTTGATAGAAGTGTTCCCATTAATCAAAGGATTTAGCCTATTAATTACTGCCTGTCATCTTTTCAAATAAAGGGAGCTATTCAAAAAATACCAGACTTCCAGATCTCTGCGTACTATTTGGACATTTCATATCCCTTTATTGAATTTGGAATGTTTTCACTAATGATTTTTAAATGATGCTATGTTATGTTATGAATTGAAACATTAAATATGTTTGAAAAATAGCAACTGTGTTTCAAATACTGGTCAAGAGGAACTATTTGATTAGAGACAATGGTTGATTACATAGAAAAGCTAAAATTCATCTTGATATACTATACTGTATGTTGAAATAATAGTTTTAAAAAAAGTTTTATTTTAGAGAGCGCACTCGTGCACACATATGAGCAGAGGAAGGGGAGAGGTAGAGGGAGAGGGAGAATCTTAAGCACACTCCCCGGTGAGCTTGGAGCCCATTCTGGGGCTCCATCTCAGGACCCTGAGATCAAGACCTGAGCTGAAAATCGAGAATCACATGTTTAACCAGCCGAGCCACCCAGGCGTCCCTGAAATAACACTTTTGAGAAACAACTAGATTTAAGTTATTTTGCAACACCTTGATTTCTTTGTAGGTCTGTTTCACTCTGAAATGGTTTTACTTTAGATCTTAAAAGTAGGTTTACTGTATTGGTTAAGAAATTTATAGCTAGCATTTTAAGAAAATATTTCCATTTTTAGATTTTATTTCTCCCATTTATCAAATTATTTCTCACAAATTTAGAAAATACAATAGTACTACCAGATAGTGTTTGTTTATCTTGACAACTTAAAATTGCCATTTTGTTACTCTTTAGGGTATGAATTCTGAAGTTTAGAACTTCAGAAAAGCTATACTTCAGATAAGAGTCTGCAAATCAGCTGCCCTTTTCAAAGGGCCCCCTTTCTTACTGTCTCAGTATGGACATTTCCATTGCCTTTCAGCTCCGTACATTGTACCAGCATAAGCAAGGATGCCTCTAAAGCATACTTTCTTCTCTTTGTGTTATCTCCGGAAGATATTTGGTGCTTTGTTTTAAATGTCAGTAAGTTCAGATGGATACTTCTTCTCATTCTAGATGGGTTAATTAATAGACTTGAACACATCAGTTCTTTAATTTAAAAGATCCATTTTACTACCTCACCTACCCACCCACCCTTTCTGAAATGGTGGCTGCATTTTGTAATGGGCAAACCTTTATTAATATATTTGTTGCTCCTTTGAAAAGCAGTTAAGAAAATGTTGTATGTTATAATTGGTAGAATCCTAGAACGAAGATGCCAAAGATTAGTGTATATTACAGAAGCTGCAGAAGGATCAACATAATTCTGATTTTAAGACCCCCCCCCCCGAACCCCCCATTTCACAATAACCCTCTTAGGTTTATTTATCAAAAGGCCTATGAAGTAAATGATCAAGTTTTCCATTGTGATTCTCCGGGACATAAAAATGTCGCTGTATAATATTTTATATTATGCTGCAGTTTGAGCTCTTTGCTTAAATGAGCAAACAGTGGGTTGGTTGGAAGCTTATCAAGGATTCATCAGTGGGGAAATATCCCTTTGATAATAAATACATGCAGTGAAATTACTTGAAGTGTTTAGTTTTGTTTATTAATAATAGTAAGACTTGTTTATTAAACATGAGTGGGGATTCCAGACATCCTTATAAACTACTTTACTTGTATTTTAGTTTTTGTTTTATTTTTTTACTTTTATAGTCTAGCTCTTTAGTTTTTTATCCCAGTTTTTATTTTAATTCCAGTTAGTTGACATACAGTGTTACAGTAGTTTCAGATGTTCAATATAGTAATTCTCATCGCTATTCAAGGGGATACCTGCATCCCTATGTTTATAGCAGCAGTATTTTACAATAGACAATATATGGAAGCAGCCCAAGTGTTCATTGATTGGTAAATGGATAAAGAAGAGGTGGGGTGTGTATGTATATGATGAAATATTAGCCATAAAAACGAGATCTTGCTGTTTGCAACGACAAGGACGGAACAAAACAAGCAAAGGGAAAAAATAAGATAGGGACAAATCAAGAAACGGACTCTGAACTATAGAGAACAAACTGATGGTTACCAGAGGGGAGGTGGTAGAGGAGGAGTTGGAAAAATAGGTGGTGGGGATTAAGGAGTGCACTTACCACTTGTGTTTTAAATCTTGTTTGTCCACCGTTAAGAGGCACCTGGGTTGCAGTAAAACTTTTAAACGTTTAGCTCTAGGTTTGGTGCTCTAGCTCAGGAGTAATTAAATAAAAATTACGCAGTAGTCATTTGAGTTCTGTTTTAAAACTTCTAAATTGTATTTGGTAATCTTAATCTAAGGCTGTCCTTTCTTTGAAAATGAGGAAGACATGGCATTTTATCAGATTCCCTCAACCCATCCCTGTCTTTTGGACTATATTAGAAGCAACCAGGTGGATGTTCATGGGTAACCTAACTTTAGTTCATTAAAAATGGTTTATTTAAAAATCACAAAATCCAGTAACCAGAAACTTTAGTGCTATTTCTGATTTTGAACTTTACTACAGATTTTTAGGAAAGTTGATAACATTGTGATTCTTTTATAACACTGATGTGGGTAATTCTCCTTTCTGGATTACTTAGTTTATTCTTAATAATGATTTTCCTTTTTAATTAGATAATATACCTATATAGATGATTCATGTCCCCTCTTTTTTTCCCCTCCCTCCAACTTTGTAGATCATGAATCGGTTCAGTGGTGTTATGACAACTTCATTAACTACAGGTCCCTGATGTCAGCAGATAATGTACGCCAGCAGCTATCACGAATTATGGACAGATTTAATTTGCCTCGTCGAAGTACTGACTTTACAAGCAGGGACTATTATATTAATATAAGAAAAGCTTTGGTTACTGGGTATTTTATGCAGGTACGTGGATAATACATGCATGCATAATTAGATGTTTACATAATATTGTTTGCTTTCTCTAACAGCCCTTTGAATCTACTTCAACAAGTTAAAGAATGCCTCTGAATATTGATTTTAAATGTTATGTCCAGATTCTCGAATGAACTAATATTCTAAGAAATTTTATCTGTCTAATGAGTAACAGATTAACTCGTTAAATGACAAAGTTAGTAATCCAGTTATGTAGAAATCAATTTGGAATTAACTCTTAATTAACAGTCTTTTTTATACCAGATGATATGTTGGCCATTTTCAGGTGGGATTAGCAGCTATTTCTTCAATGTAAATTTCAGTTCTTGGCTTTTGAAAAGTCTGTGAATCTAGATTGTGAGTGGAAGTTGTATAATTATAAACTGCTGAAACAAGGCAGTTGCCTGGGTGGATCCGGAAGTGCAGTTCACTTTTCTCTTTATGTAGAAATTAAAGACTCCAAAATCAAATATTCAAACACCTGTATTTCATTCACAGTGCTGTAGAGTGATCATTGATATTTGTAACTAAGAAACTTGGGTGCTACAAAAGCCAAAAATGTCTTTTAAGTGATAATGATGGAAAGTAATTTAAAATGTTAGTTTTAAGTGTGTTATGGTGGGGACTGTACTAACTGACGTATAGGTTGTCAGATAAACGTAGTGAACATTTATTTTAAGGGATTTTAAACTGTGTTTAAAAACTCATTCTCTGGTGGTAAAATTGAAAACAAATCAATCCATTACTTGGGATTGGATTGATTTTAATGATCTCTTCTGTTGCCGGCTTGTTTTTTCATTCTCTGTTTTGGCTATGTCTGTTAAGCAAGATGTGGCCTGCCTTAAGGCCAAATGAGCTGAATAAATAGAATTGACCCAAATGCACAAAATCAAAATAAGAATTGATGGGTGCATAGTCTGTAGTTGAAATAATACTAACAGTAAGAATTTTTATTGTGGCATCTTCTATAAGATCCCATGCTCATTGGAGTTAGGAAAATAATAGAGCAAGGTATGAAAATTCATTCTTTAGACACTTTATTCTTAATATTTGTTTAATATGTACTAGTACCATGGCTTCTTTTTGACATATTCTTAAATTTGCTAGTAATTCAAAAAAGATTGACAAAGCCATATTCAAACATTATAGATTTCTACTTCTCTGAAGATTAAACTTTGTTAGAAACAGGGCATGCAGTAAGTACCTGGCACCTAGTAGGTGTTCAGTATTATTGAAGGAAATTGAGTTCATTTTCTGTTATTTATTAATAATTATTCATTTCTATCATTCATACACATTTTTCATATTACTATAGTTCTAGAATTGGAAAAGGCGTATCATCATCTGTTTCAGTGTTTGCTAATTACATATTAGATAAGTTCCACCAGTTGATGTGTTTGGTTATAAATAGAAGAAATAGAGGCAAGAAGCATGTGCACCTTTGTCCGCTCCATTCTTTTTCTTGTTCTCTTTTCCCTGTAGACTACCTTTTGCTTTATTTTTCCATCTTAATCATGAATGTTGTAGTAATTGTTCATCTAATACACAGTTGCCACCTGGCACTAAAGAACCCACTCTAGATAGTTTTAAGGAAGGACCAGATAGTGTATATACAAGGCTCTGTGGGCCCCTTATGTCACTGTTGAAACTGCTTAGTCCTGCCTGCCCACGCAGTGCAAATGTGCAGCTCTGTGTTCCAGTGAAACTTTACTTATGGACCCTGAAATTTGAATTACATGAGTTTCACTCGTCACCAAATTTTTTTTTTTGGTCCCCCCCCCCCCCCCCCCCCATTCTTTAGAGATGTATGGACTACTTTTGGCCGACAGGCCTTAACAAATGCAGGCAATGAGTTGGATTTGGCCTGCAGTAGTTTGCTGATCCTTGCTTTTATCAGGCAGTGATAAATAAGTGAGGCCATCGGATAAAAAGCAAAAGCTGAGGTCTGCCCGTTTTAATTATATAGGTAGCTTTACACCACTTGTGCTTTACAATGAGCACATCACAAGCATTGTATTAATTGACTGGGTTTCGGTTTCAGGTGGCGCATTTAGAACGGACAGGGCATTACTTAACTGTGAAAGATAACCAGGTGGTTCAGCTGCACCCCTCTACTGTTCTGGACCACAAGCCTGAATGGGTGCTTTATAATGAGTTTGTTCTTACGACGAAGAATTACATCCGGACGTGTACAGATATCAAGCCAGAATGGTAAGCACCACCCTTTGTTCTAACAGATTTTGTTAGCATTTTTGCTCCGAATGGAATCTGACTTTGTTGCACTAGTCCTGTCCTGGACCTTAATGTTCTTTCTCATTAGCTCAGGATATGTGCTCCCGTGTTTAGGTATAGGGCTTTGACCTGATGGTATGGTTGATCTCTTAGAATCTTTGCTTTGCTAAGAGGACAGTGGGATTGTTGGTATGGGCCTGGGCAGGATTTGAAGCCAAATATAAAATTATAGTTGGCTAGCATCAGGAGTGTCTTTGGAGCTATTCTCTTGTTGTGATCAACTCAAGTCTCCTAGTACTGTACTAGAAACAGTCTTTTATCATTAGCTCTGAACTGTTCATAGGTTGATGTTTTAGAAAGAGTTAAGCAAACATAAAAACTACACATCTCGTTGTATCTTAGCATATTTGATTTACAAATTGTTACCGGAAATGATTGTGTTATTTTAAGCAAAATTACCACCCCTCCCCTTCTGTATGTCTGGTTTTTTTGTTTTGGTTGGTTGGTTGGTTGGCTGGCTTGCCAGAATCCATTCTGTAACTTATGATAGGAGACGTCAGCCAAGAATGGTGGGACTGAAAGCACTTATTTTAGTTGATGTCACTTGCTAGATATTGTGAGGCTTCTTTCCTACACAAATTTATGACTTTTGACACTTGTGTAGGACATTACATTTTATCTTGAATGCTTTGTTGAGAAAAAATTGTATGGCTAAACATTAAAAAAGGTTCAGTCAAGTGAATTCTTTGGGGGTATAGATCTATATTGTTACTAAACTTCAAAAATGAGAAGATACAATCATTTGAATACAAAGATATTTCTCATATAGAACCTGTATTACTATAACCTTGGAGAGGTTGGTCTAAAAATAGTGTTCTATAGTGAAGAAATTAATAACCTTATTTTAATATCTTCCTATTAATGTAAAAAAGTGTTTTTAAAAGGATTTGTCTTGAGTTTTTTTTTTTTTTTTAAGTTATAGAAAGTCCAACATCAGAAAATTTACAGCTTAACGAAAGTAATGCACTTCTAAAAGTAGTGTTCGTATGGATTAGGTGTTTGCAGTTGTAATGTTGATTTGGATTTGTAGATTTGCCTTTGTTCATTAGTATATTAATGAGTAATTCCTATCCTATTAGCAACTCCAGTCTTTAATCAAATGTTAATTTGGTAATTTTTCCCCCCCCCCTTCTGGACAGGTTGGTGAAAATTGCCCCTCAATATTATGACATGAGCAATTTCCCACAGTGTGAAGCAAAGAGACAGTTGGACCGCATCATTGCCAAACTTCAATCCAAGGAATATTCACAGTACTGAATTCAGTGCTTAGAACTGAAGTTATTCAGAGGACAGCTTTAAAAGATGAATGAACTCAAAAGTTCAAGTTGTGCTCTTCACGTTGGTTCAATAATGGCCTTTATTTGAAAGCTTTTTAATTTTTCTTTACAGTAAATATTCCATTCTGATTTCATAAATTAAACATTTATGCCTCCCTTTTGTGTTGACACTGTAGCTCATACTGGAAAAGTCGATCAATGTTTTGCAGTTTATTGAAAGTAGTTCTATATATAACAATGTTATAAGCATTTCTTTAGAAATGGTTGAAAATGCTTCTAAAATGTGATTATCGACCATGGTATGCATGATCGTTGTAATTGTTGACATTCCTTTTAGAAGTTGTGAAATGTTACAACTTGTGCTTATGTAGACACAATCTTCTGTCTCAGTACAGAGGCACTGACTTCAATAAAGTCTATTTATACTAATTTCAGCCAAAGCACTTTGATATCTTTGTTCTAGTCTAAGTATGGCTTCTTCTCTTCTCAATTGTGGGGCCTTTTTTTTTTTTTTTTAATGTAAGTATACTATGATTGCATCTTTCCACAAAGGCTACTACTCCTTAGATAAAATAGTCATTAAAGCAGTATTTTTAAGAAGATAGCATGGCACTTCGTTAGGTTAATCAGGGTGTGATCTAATGGGATAAAAGTATATAGTTTTCATTCAAAATTGGATCTCCAAGGACAGAATAATGAAAGAATAGCTTTCTCTTCATCTTAAATTCATTTCATAAGGCTGATTTGTTACCACATCTTTTTATTATACTTAGAGAAACCTTCTAAACACCCTATATACTTCTGAAACAAATGTTTATTTGTAGTAAATAAATATTAGGGAATGATGTTATATTGTAGGTCTTGGTTTTACTAAAATCTCAGATTTGGATATTTAATGCAGTGTACAGAGTGATTAGCAAAGTGTGTTAAAATGTGAACTTGACTTTCCGTTTCCTGTAACAGGTAGTAGACAAGTTAAAAACCCTTTTTTTAACAGCAGATGAGGTGTTTGGTGTGACCCCTCAAGGGGCCTATAATCAGTTCTTTTCACTTAAAGAGTAAATACTGCTTAATTTCTGGACTCCCTTCTCCTACTCTCTCCCCCTCCCCCTGCAAATATTTAAGTGTTAAAGGAAATTTATAGGTGTGTTTACTTGGAATTTAAATATATTTTGTAGCATATATCTTATGTGGTTTAAGGGAGTTAGTTGGGCAAATTAGAGTTTTTCAGGCTGTATGCTTTTTAGTATATAGGTAGCTGTTACTAAATGATGCTGGTGGCTTAAGAGTTAATACAAGAGTTCTCTAAGCACCTAATTCCCATGGGGTAATTTACATGGTGAAATAATATTTTGGGTTGAATTTAAATTGGTTAAAATTTATCCTACTTTAAGTATTGGTGAATTATCTGTTAGGATTTTTTTAGATTATTGTTAAGAACGTCTAGGCACTTGGTCAGACTATTTCCCCTAAGCAGGCAGCTTTTGCCAAAGTATTATGTTGCATTTTTTTAACAGTTGCATATTTTTATGATCTGACCATCTTTCTAGTTTTAAATAGATCTCGGTGTAGTGTATGTGTTGTTTAATCTTGTGCTTTTTAAAATTCTAAATTAGACCATTAGGTTTTCTTAAAGAGAAACTTAAGTTGCGGAACTCTGCTGTAAAGAAGGAAGTTTGGCAGAGTTTCTAGGAACAGTGAGTACTCTTTCCATCTTGTAAGTGATGAGTGTGCACTGGGAGTGGCCATGGAAACAGTGGAGTGAGCTGAGCTCTTTTCATTCCCTGTCATCACACTACCCCCCCCCCCCCCCGTTCAGTTTTGCAAGGCTGGCCATATCTGACCAAAGCTTTGAATCCTAAGCATTGATGTTATTGGCAAAGGTATGGCTTTTAAAAAATTTGTGTCCTCTAGCCCCTTCATTATAGCTTTGGTAGCAGAATACAAAAGTGGTTACAATTTCCCTTGTTTACATAGGTGGTTAAATCTAGCAAATGAATCCTCAGTGGTACTGTAGAACAAGAAAATAAAAATTTTTTCCATAATATTCAGAAAATCTTATTTGAAGATTTTTCTGAAGAGGTCTCCTCACCTCTCAAAATAGTAGAGCTGCTTTTTGTTGTGAACGTAGCATAAGAAAGAAAAGCCTTTGACTACAAGTTGAGGAAATGAACACAACTTGGGGGAATAGGACAGGATAAAATATACCCTACAGTCAAGCCACTAAGCCACAGTCCCACAGAACAAAAAGCATATGACTTAGTCCTAGAATTTCAGGTTTATAACAAACACCTTGAGATTCTCTTCTGAATAATTTTAATGGCTCAGATACTTTAAAGAAAACCATTACTTTCAAAGACATCCTAATAGTTCTGCTAGAAATGCTGAGCTAAAATTTCTCTCTCTGTGACTGATTGTTTCTAATTCTTGCTTCTAGAGCGAAGTTAGTTAAATAAGGATGTTTGTTTTACTGCATGATGCTATTTAGATACTTAACTGTCCTCTTCCTTTACTCTGATTTAGGCTGAATAGCCTGTTTTCCCATCACCCTTCTCTTCGATACAGTTTCTAGATATCCTGAACATCCCTGATTAACCTCTGCTAGATATTCTCTGGATTGTAGTCAGTGCTGTGGTCTAAACTGGGCAGAGTGTGGTGAAACTTGTATCTCTCAGGGGACCAGACACGACATCACTTCTGTTAATGCAGCTTATGATTACATTAACCTTTCAAACAACCACAGCGTACTTTTGGCTCATGTTAATCTTAGCATAAATTTAAGGCGTCCAATTATTATGTGATAGTTTTGGATGTGGCTCAGGGCTGGGAAAAGACCCTCACAGACCATGGACAGTGTACATCTTTATAGAGACCTCACCCCACGCTTTTAAATGCATCTCTGTATCGCTCATTAAGTAACATTTAAAAAATTACAGACATGAGAACAATTGCTTCCTAAGTAATTGGGATAGGAATATCTCAAGTACATGTTTTCTAATAGTTCTAGAATTCTTGTAGTGTGAAACTAACCTACACGTTGTTTCAAATGCAGTTTTTATCAGTATTGAATTTAAAAGGAAAGTTGACAGATTTGGTATGTACATATTTACACACTGATTTGAATTTTACAATTTCTTTTTATATTAGAGAAAGTCTGGGAGGAATGGTGTTCCCAGGCAGTTTTAGTGGTGCCCTAGCTAGTACTGGACCTATGGAGAAAATGACCCTGTAGACACCCTGTTGGCACCACCTGTGCCAACAGGGTGTCTACAGGGTCAGGTGGTATCTTGCATTGCCAAGACTAACATGTTTATTGAGAACTTGTTGCTGCGGTGACTTCTAATTCCTTCTGCTGGTATACACTGGCTAGATGATGGAAACTCTCCTGTTTTGCTTAACTGAATTCTCTGGCTTGGACTTCTCATTTCGGGGGTATTTGAGCCTAACTTGGCAAAAGCAGTTTTCTGCAGCCACCTCTGTTAGCAGGGGTGTGCTGAGGGTAGCCCAGCCTGGGAGTTGATGAGATTTGGCACGTTTCTTAGATTTGTTGTTGTTGTTGTTAATATGTGGGCCTCTCTTACTCTGTTTTAAAATGTGCTATTTCATGTAGAGTCTTCATTTGTAATTATAGTAGGTTGTGGTAAATGGAACCCAGTGGAGAACTCAAGTCATGAACTTGGGAAAACCACATTTAAATAACTTGGTTTTTTGTTGTTGAGTGAAAGGGTTTTGAAGTGGAAAAAACTTGCAAAGGCTACTTTTTACAAGAACTTACACGGTTAGGATGGAGATCAAGGAAGAGAAGGGGGGATACTTTTTTAAAGAAGGGGACCACCTTAACATGTTTTTAGGCAAAATTTCAACCAGTGTCTTGGAAGAGACTGGGGTTGAGGCCAAGCTTGGTGATGTTAACCTTGGAAATGAGAAAATTTCCTTAGATGAGGGCAAAAATTTCCTTAGGTTAGGACAGTTAAGGGACCTCAATTCAAATGGCCTCTTAGGGAGAGTGCCAGGGAATCAAGTTCAGGCTTGAGGGAGAGGAGTACTGTGTGAATTTGACAGGTTCCTCTCCTGTGGTCTATAGCCCGGGAGTGATGAACAGGGAGAAGGCTGCCCAGCTTGAGTATGTCTAATGAGGGCATGGAGAAAAGTGGTAAAGTCTTTAAGATCTTGTCATTAAAAAGAATCATTGAGGGGCGCCTGGGTGGGTCAGTTGGTTAAGTGTCCAATTCTTGGTTTTGACTCAGGTCATGGTCTCAGGGTCGTGAGATTGAGCCTTGTGTCGGTCTTTGTGCGGCACACGGCATCTGCTTGGAATTCTTTCTCTCTCTCTGTCCCTCAGAGTTTTGTGTGCACTGTGCGCACGCACTGTCTCTCTCAAATAAATAAATCTTTAAAAAAAAATTAAAAATCATTGATAGCTGTCCCTATAAACTCATCTAGTATCCCTGAGTTTTCCTTGTGCCTTGCGCTTCTGTGATGTTTGGCTAGTAGCATTGGTGAACATTGTATACACAGTACTAGTTGTGATGTCTTTGCTGAGAAGTATCTTCATTTCAGCTCATATGTTTGTTTTTCATATGAATTGTTAGGCAATTGAAATTTTGTCTTAGCCAAATTTGAGACATGATCAGAGTGAAATGAGACATGCTCTCAGTTTTAGGGAGTGACTTATTTTAAAGCCCTTAATGAATGGGAATTGATTTTAATGCTACAGAGGTGTGTGTTGTTTTATTTTAGATTATATAAAGAAGTGGAATTACTAGAATATTTTAGCTTTATGGCACTAGCTCTGTTTAGTGTCTTAACAGAGAACCTAGTCTTTGATTCACAGTGAGGATTTACCTACCAGTGCCGACATTCTTTAAAAGGGAAACATTTTAATTTTTAAGGAATAATAAACTCATGCAGTAAATTTTAACAAATGATTGGAATTTCATCTCTGAATTGTGATAGTGTATGTAGACATTGCTTTAGTATATTTGCTCTTAGTTGTACAGTCTCAGTTCTCCTTGGTACAAAAACATACAGGACGATTTTGTAAAATAACTTAAAAATTGTTAAAGCTTTGTATTTGGCTGTTTTGTGTAATCATTTCTTCCCAAAATTAATTATATTAATGAAAATTTTTTTGTAATGTAATATAGTGGTATGCTTTATTATTTACCTTTTTACATTTAAGAGGGGCTGGACTGATGATGTTAAAGGTATTTTTTAGGCTTTGAATGTCTGCACTTGACTTACCTTCTGGAACATTTAATTACCTTAGAGAAACATAGGACTTTGTACAAAAAGTAATGGCCGACTGCTTTAGAGTTGTCCTCTTAAAGTATAGTTATGATCAGGACCTCCTCATGTCAGTTTTGGTACAAGATATTTTGTTTGATGGGTAAGAGCACATTTCCCCATTTTTGTGTTATTAGTATGGAGAAATGTAATATTGAGTATCTTAGTATAGAGGACTTTGACATGAATTGATGGCTCTTGGATAGTTGTCATGTTTTCACTAAGAAACAATAAGGTAGACTGAAGGCAGTAGAAATGATCAGGCATGGTGGAGGAAAAGAGAAAGCAATCAATAGCAACTTTTAAAATAGTTTATAGGAAAGGCACTCTTCAGAGTCCTTTATCAGAACTTAACCTTGGGCGCCTGGGTGGCTCAGTCGTTAAGCGTCTGCCTTGGGCTCAGGTCATGATCCCAGGGTCCTGGGATCGAGTCCCACATCGGGCTCCCTGCTTGGCGGGAAGCCTGCGTCTCCCTCTCCCACTCCCCCTGCTTGTGTTCCTGCTCTCGCTCTCTCTCTCTCTCTCTGTCAAATAAATAAAATCTTAAAAAAAAAAAAGAACTTAACCTTGTAACTCCGTGGTATATTGCGTTATTTCCATTTTTTTTAATTAATTTTTTTTTTTTTTAGGGAGAATTGAGGTCCAAGGTCATGTGGCCACTTACCAGCAAAACTGGCTATTCCTCATTTTGCCTGAGGGCCTCCTGTACTAAATGTGTTTTCCCTGAGCCTGTATAGCAGGGAACTGGGATATAAAAAGCCTGTTTGGAGTCCGTGATTGGTTGCATGGTCCTTAGATTGTGGTGCTTACCATAAGTTTAGAACATTTCCCACATTAAGTATTAGACACATTTGTGACGGGGTGGGTCTAGTTTTCCATTTTGGTTTAATCTTCATAAGAAAATGGAAAGGGAACTTTACTGTATCCCTGGTCCTCCTCTTTCTTAGGTAGTACTCTACGGGTCTGAGGAGGATGGGGCGCCTGGGTGGCTCAGTCTGCTAAGCGTCTGCCTTCGGCTCAGGTCATGATGATCCCAGGGTCCTGGGATCGAGCCCCACATCGGGCTCCCTGCTCAGTGGGAGTCTGCTGCTCCATCTGCCTCTCCCCTTGTTTGTGCGCTCTCTCTCTCTCAAATAAAATCTTAAAAAGGGGGGGATCTGAGGAAGACACCTGTTTTAATTGGTGACCTACGTGTTTATTATTGTGTGGATTTTCAGTGCAGCCCTTTCTTGATTGTGTTTTTAGAATGGCTCAGTGAACATAATCTGAAGTGAAGTCTGAAGTAAACAATCCAGAAGTCACTTGTTCAGTTTTGGGATTAGAAATATTTCTAAACCAAAGTGAATCACGTTTATTTCTTCCTGCTTTTATTCACGCTAAACTGCTTTTCCCCATGACTCGGAGCCATGGTGAGGATAGATCATCCTTCCCACTTCTGTATTTTCGGTCTGCGTATTTGAGGCTGTTTTACTCTCTTGGGCTGTGAGTTCCTGAAGAGTTGGAGCTATGTCGCATGTCTCTGTCCCTGGTACCTAACTCTAGGCCTGGTATGCAGTAGCTTTTCAGCAGATAGTTTAGAAATACAACTGCTGTGGCTTTCATGTGTTTGGTTTTTTATATCATTGTTCCCTTCTTACTGATAGTGGTAGAACTTAAGACTCCCTACTGCTTTTTACCCATTAGGCTAAAAACCAGATTGTTCAAGGTTTTGTAAACAGAGCATCAGATTTTATTTTTATTTATTATTTATTTTTTTCTAGTCAGGTTTTAAAACCCATTTCTGCCCTTATGAGGCAGTGAGATTGTAGATTTGTGACTTACCTTACCTGCCTCTTCATTTGTAAGGGGAGGCTTGGTTACGATACTTTGCCCTTCAAAGGGTTTGGTTCACTAAATATAACATCTGGTCCAGTGGATGCCCATAATTGACAGCTTTTCCTGTTCCACTGTCAAAAATACGATTATAAATAGGTATTTTGTGGGACCTTAGTAAAGCTCCATTCTTTACATAGAACTTGAAATAATTATTGTGACCTTCCAGAGATCTCTCTTGCCTATTCCCTGACTCTTAGGATTCTTTAAAAGTCACTTGGAAAGAGGTTTCCCTGTATAAACATCGATGCTGCTGTGAGCAAGTCAAGCAGATCTGAGTAACCTGAATGCTTTCCCTGCTTGATTACATGCTAGGGGATGCTTGCAGGGAAGTATCCAGAAAGAAGGTATTGAAAGGAATCATGAGCTTTTTATGGATAATCCACATTGTATTTATGAATTGACAGAGTGTAGCATCTGTGACAGTGTTTATAGATACTGTGCTTTAATCTCTTGAAGTCATTATTTGATTACACATAAATGACAGAAGTATTGGTCTACAAGGTGCACTCGGCATCTAGTTTCAGTTTCCCAGGGAAGGCTTTACTCGTTTTGGCCTTCCTTTTTAGTCTCACGACAAAGGTTTTGGCACCACTAGGCAGGCAGGGGAGCTGGTGTTCAGACTTACAGAAGAGTTTTTGAACTATTTGGCATAAACAATTATTTTTCTTCTGTAGCATTTTTTTCAGTCTCATAAAGGAAGAGGGGGAAAATAAAACTTAAATGGCGTAAGGGAATTAGTTTGTTACATATTTCATATTAAAAAGTAATACTGATAGCTTTCGTGTGGGTAGATGTAGAAAATTTTTTCAAAATTCATTTACTTTATAAAAGGGAATATTAGGTGTTTTTGCTGAACTTGTTAGCAAATACAAACACCATCGATCATATGT
Organism: Neomonachus schauinslandi; assembly: GCF_002201575.2. Taxonomy (NCBI): domain Eukaryota; kingdom Metazoa; phylum Chordata; class Mammalia; order Carnivora; family Phocidae; genus Neomonachus; species Neomonachus schauinslandi. The sequence continues at coordinate 184,172,480 of NC_058404.1, forward strand.
TCATATTTATTATTATTAAGTTATATCTGAACAATACAAAGACTGCTAGTGACCTAAAAGTTTTCCATGGCCATCAGATTTCCCACAGAATTTCTAGGCCTGCTAGATTTATCTTTTTAAGTTAGTTTTCAAAGTTTCGCTCTTTATTTAAAAAAAATAGAAAGCTTAGGGAAACATAAGTGGCAGTTCATCACTTCCCAGGGCCCATCCCTCTTTTATTTCCAAATCATAATCTAGTTTTTGAATATGGCATTTCCACCTTGATTTTTTTTTTTTTTTTACTGTTCGGCACTAAAATATTTGAGATAAGTCCTTAGTGTTGAGGAAATCCTGAATCCTAGAGCCGGGGGGTTAAAAGCAATGCAGTGACAGGCTATGAAATAGTGTTGTCATAACTTATCAGTGGCTAGTAAATAGGGTAGTTGCCTTCTGACACCATTTTGAGTGAAGGCAGTTTAATTGCATTGCCTCTGTTTAGATAAGCATTTGGGATCCACAGTCAAATGTATGAATTCAGCTATGGTTTAAAGTATTTCCATTATATAAGATTTGATTTCTTAAGTGATTTTTCTAAGTTCCATTTTATATCAAAATTTATTTTGGACAATGTCTTTCACTGTGTACATGGAGAAAGAAACATCACCAACAAATGTATGTAAATCCAGTGACTGTAAGAAATTGGGAATTTGCAAACGCATGATTGACAGTTGGTGATTTACCCCCATGCTTCAGCCCTTCCTTGCCTGCCCCCCCCCAAATCCTGTGGAAACAATTAAACAGTTCTGATTAAGAATTTGTAATTTTTTAGTTGTGTTATTTTTCCTTGAAGAAGACTGCTTCCCTGTTGAGTGAAGATTCTAGTTTCTGGGCATATCACATTCACGCTTCCAGCCTCATTGCTTCGTGCAGCATAAACAATAAACACTTAAACCACTAAGCATTTGCCTGGATACTCCTAGAGGAAGGCTGCAGCTATTTGAGCTAATTTTTGCATGCTTTGTCAATTCAAATTTTCTACTAGGTTGAAAATCCACTTTGGTTTGCATTGGTGATGGGTTTTATCCTCTGATGATTCAGCCTTTTCGATTTTTGAAAGGAGTTTTAACCTTAGCAGACATGTAGCACTTTAAAATTCAAAACAAGAATTTGACTCTTAAAATGATACTGTGTGTTTTGTTTCTGTGGAATGGGAGGGCCACATGGATAGTTAGTTTCTGTTGCAGTAGCTGTCATAAAATCAAAGAAAGCGGTGGAAGGGACCTCAGAAGTCCTTGATTTTAAACCCTCATTTTCAAAGAAAACCAAGGCCCTGAGATAACCAGATTCTCTTCAGGGTCATTCAGTTGGTTACTTTGTCTCCTCATTCCAAGTCATGGCTTTTCCCCCCACATGGCAGTATAGACATGATGGTGGCTTTTAATTGTCCCTGATTTCCTGCTTTCCCCAAATAAACAAAAATGGCTTTTGAAATATGCCAGTGGCATTAAGAGAATGTGGATAATAGTGAGCAAAACTTGGGTGTGTGCATTATTTTAGTGATTTAACCATGGAGTAAGTTTAAAATTTTTTTTCAGACAGTTTTTTTTTTCTAATTATGTGATTTGGATCTGATAATGGCTGTAAAATCTTGGCCCTATATTATAACTAAAGATCAAGTTTGTTTATTTTTTATTAAATTTTTGGGCAATGCATACCATTTCTTGACTTTCTTAAAGAAAAATCTGTTGATCTCTGGAAGAACAACACATTTCAGACACATTTTGATTTGCCCTGCCATGTTTTAAACACTACTTTCATGTACAGGTCTTGTGCTAATTAAGCACTTAAAGTGCAATGAATTTAAATCCATTTTTCACAACAGCCCAGACAAGGAAAATGAGGCCCGCCCTGTGAGGTTATGTAACCTGCCCAAGGTCTAGGACTAGTGAGAGCTGGGTTTTAAACTTTGGTAATGGAGGTGGAGGATGGGAAGAGCAGACCCCAAAGGCCCATTAACTTACCTCTTCCAGCCGTGTTCTCCCCATGACCCACCTCACGCCACTCCAAGCCAGTGCGAAGCGGACCTTCATTGTCATATCTGTGTGCCACTTTGGCCATGGTCTCTTGAAGTCCCAGGCTTTATGTAGAAATAGAAATTTTACTCCACCCTTCCTCCCATCCCTCATGGCCCTGTCTTGCCAAGTTTGGCAAATGTCAAAGTATACCCAGCCACATCATCATTTGAATTTTCAGTCCCTTCCTCCTATCCCCACCCCAAGGATTTCCCCTATTTCCTGATATGCCCAGCTGTGCATTTTTAAATACCTTGTTTGGGGGTGCCCAGTCAGTCGAGTGTCCACCTATTGATTCAGGTCCAGCTCCTGATCTCAGCTCAGGTCTTGATCTCGGGGTCTTTGAGTTCAAGCCCCATATTGGGCTCCATGCTTGGCGTGGAGCCTACTTAAATAAATAAATAAAATAAATTATAATATCGTGTTGTATTTATTTTGTGCATTTCCAGGTGTTTTGTTGTAGGAACTTTGAGGTTATCTGTCTCTAGAATTGTTGGATATGGAAGTTGACCACTTCTTAATCTTTAATGAAGAGAAGGGATTGAGGTCCGTCCCATCATTGTGCTGCCTAATGAATTATTTGTACAGATAAAGAAATAGAAAAGATAAATATTAATTGATGTAATCAGATGAGTGAAAGTTTAGTAAACTCTCCCTGACATATTAACATACTAGGGCCAGCCGATTCTCTGTCCTTTAGCAAATCTCACTTGAGTTATATTGGCATAATTAAGTGGGGTTGATAAACCATCTGTATTTATTTTCTTTTCCCCTGAAGCCTGACACCCGGCCGTCAAGCTTTGAAACCAAAACACTTCTTTTCGGGGTTAACTAAGAAAAATAGAGACTGTTCTTAGCCTCCTGCCTCATACTTTTATCTCCACTGTGGAGGCAGTAGCTGAAATTCTGAGCCGGGGCCAGACCAGGAGAGCCACCCGTTCTTTGAGATTCATCTAAGTTATCCCTTCACAGGGACTTCCCTCGAGGAGATGGGGGTCCTGAGCCACTTCTTTGCTCATTGTCCTTGTTACTTGATTGTCAAGCCTCTGTTCATTCTCTCATCTGTTAGGGGTAGAGTGGAGTCTCATCTTTCATCCGGGGTCGGACTCTGAATAGACAGTCCTTAAGGCTAAAATCATTATATAGTTCAAATTAAATCTCCCCAAGAAGAGGAGATGTTAGAGATGCATGCTGGGCTATTTTAAGGGGGGCGAGAAATAGCCATTTTTCCCTTCAGTATTGGAAGATCACAATTTTTAAGCTGAGAATTGATAAAACGGGCATTCAGAGGCCATTTACAAAAAAAAATATCAAGGGAGAATCCCACTCATTATAGAAGACACACACACACTTCAAGAGGCAGGCAGCTCTTGAGGTAAGCAAATGGCACATTGACACTTCCTTTTCCATTGACTCAAGGCACTCTCATTTAGAATAGTGGGCAGAGTTGTCCAAACTTTTGATACCGCCTTCCCTCTGGTTTTGTCTTGTTTTTGGTGTTTTGTTGCTGCCTTATAATTGAATTATCACATTTAACTAATTAATTGCTATCTTGGATATTGTGAGAATTAAGTTGGGTAGTCATTGTGACAGATGCTTTGTGTTTTTTTTTTTTTTTAAAGATTTTATTTATTTATTTGAGAGAGAGAGAATGAGAGACAGAGAGCACGAGAGGGAAGAGGGCAGAGGGAGAAGCAGACCCTCTGCCGAGCAGGGAGCCCGATGTGGGACTCGATCCCGGGACTCCAGGATCATGACCTGAGCCAAAGGCAGTCGCTTAACCAACTGAGCCACCCAGGCGCCTGTGACACATGCTTTGTAAACTGTAAGATCCCTGTGGTGATATGAGTGCAGTCCTCCAAATACTTTTGGTTCCAGGCCTGTGGTCCATTTCCACCTTGGAAGTGAGGTGTGGTCATGTGACTTGCTTCAGCTGGTGGGATGGAGTGGAAGTGCCAGGGGGCACATCTGATGGAGGCTGTTGGAGCACAGTCAGTGTGCATTTTCCACGCTCCCTCTCCCTTGGCCGTAGCAACTTTCCAGAGCGAGGTGACACAGAGCAGTTCCCAGATGACCTCGGCTGGAGATGAACAAGAAGTAAACGTTTAGAAGCCTCTGAGGTTTGGGGACTGTGTGTTCTTAGAGTGTCCTTTAGCCTGTCCTGACTGAGGTGTACAGACACGGATCTTACTTGGTGTTGTGCTTTCTGATCTATAGACCTAAACCCACCAAGGCCTATGGTAAAGGCACAGTTGTGAGTTGTATTTAAAATGAAATCTTTTAGGGGCTACAGGCTGGCTCAGTTGCTAGAGCATGTAACTTTTGATCTTGGAGTCATGAGGTTGAGCCCCACGTTGGGCATGAAGCCTACTTGAAAAAAATTTTTAAAAAGCATAAAATGAAATCTTTTGAACTTGTAATGGAAGAAGATCCAAGATCCTTCAAGGAAATGTTTCAGTCATGGCCCTATTTCCGCTAACCTAACATCATGGGCTCTTGTTGGTCAGACAGACTTGCATTCAGTCCTGGGTCCACTGAGGAAATTGCTTACCCTTTTTGTTTTGTCATCTCAAATGGGGTAGTATTAGCATCTACTTCATACATGTGTATTAAGTATAAAAGTATGTAATGTATTTAAAAGAACATAGCCCCTAGCTATTGATCAGGTACCCAAAAGATTATTACTGTGGTTTATTTGTAAATGACTAGGAACTGTGTATCAAGTAGAGCAGGAAAGGTCTCCATTTGCAGTGAAGCAAATCCAACCTTGACAAAGTTTGAGAAGCAGCTAGTCCAAGTTCTCACGTCTAGGTGTAGGATCCTGTTTCCCTCTTTGCGATCTTGTCATTCCATGCTGACTCCCCATGTAAATGTCAGTTGAGTTATGCCAGACAGCATTCTTTAAATGAGCCAGTGGGAATGGGTTGGGGACCCTTATGAGGACAAGAGAAGCACTTTGGGAATGAAAACACTAGGCTATCTAAGCACCCCCACCCCAGATATGCCTCCATAACGATGCCCCCAGCTGTACCCAGTCTACTTCTCCCTTCTTAAAATATTCCATTGGGCAACATGGCTCAGGGCTTGGGGAAGTGAAGGCACTTTTCAAATAAAGGGTTATCTGGGCCCTTCGGTCTCCGTGAGGGCATTAGGGTGCAGTGGTGAAAGGGTGGGACATTTGGAATCATTCTTTAGGCCCTGGTTCCTGCCACTTGCACAGCTGTGTGACTTCACATCTATTCGGGGAGGCGGGCGGCTTCCAGAAGCTAGAGGAGCCAAGGAAACAGGTTCTCCTCTAGAGCCTGCAGAAGGAATACGGGTCTGTTGACACTGTGATTTTAGCCTGTAAGACCCATCTGGAACCTGTGACCTCCAGAAGCGGGAGATAATGCACTTGTTTTTTGTTTTATGCCCCTGAATTTGCCATACTTTGTTACAGCAGCAGTTGGAAACTAATACAGCCTGTATCGTGTGTTTCAGGCATGTGCCTTCTGGTCCCCCCCCCCCCCCCTTTTTTTTTTTTAATTAAAGATTCTATTTGAGAGGGAAAGAGAGCACAAGTCGGGGGAGGTGTGTGTGGCAGAGGGTGAGGGAGAAGCAGACTCCTGACGCAGGGCTCGATCCCAGGACCCCGGGATCATGACCTGAGCCGAAGGCAGACGCTTAAACGACTGAGCCACCCAGGCATCCCTGGGTCCCCTTTTTCTAAAATGTCCTCCCCCAGATACCCACATGGCTTCCTTCCTCACCTCCTTTAGCTTCTTAGGTCTCTCTGATCTCATATGCCACCTACTCAGAGGGACCTATTTCAGATAACACGCTCTCATCACTCTTTCCCCTGCTTAATCTTTTTCCATAGCACTGATCACAACCTGACCATAGATGTACATTTTTATTTATATACATACATATACACAGAAGAGCAGAGAGTCTAGGCTTTACTCATTTTGCCTGGCACAAAGTAGGGGCTCCGTGAAATATTTGTTGATTGAGTGAAGGAAGGAAAGATCTTGTTTGTGCTAGGACTCCTCGAACTTAAAGGCTTCCTAAACGACATTCCTCCTTCACCTATATTCTTAGTATAGTTTGTATATTTCTTCCTCAAATCTTTCAATAAAATGAGGGCACTCTGCTTAAATGACGAACGCTTCAAACACACAGCAGGTTGCCAGCAAGAAATTGGCATTAATTCTACATTGCAAATGAGAAAAACAAAAGTGCCTGGTCCAAGACCAGCAGCTTTTTAAAACCATAATTGTGGGGATTTGGGCCACTGTCCTGGGCGGAGGGCAAAGGTGAGCCCGATGGCTCACCTGGGCTTCCCAGGAGGAGCAGATTTGTTTCATCCTAATCACTCTCAGATCAGCAGAGCTGGGAGGGAGCTGGGGAGATCATCTGGACTCACTCCCCACCTTTGCCGTGTGAACTGCTGAAACAGTCCCTGGGCTCTGGAGTTTAAGAAAATAGTTCCCCTTTTCAGAACATTCCTTCTCCCGTTCCCATCTGGCCCCAAACTTCCCAGCCTTCAGTGAGCCACTTGACAGGTTTTATGATACCACTGGGGACAGAGAAACCCTGGCTGGCCTGGCTCGATGCAAAGGCAGTCAGTCGCATTGGGGACTGTCGCAGACCTGTGGGACTCGCTCCTGGGCCTGGTTACCCGACTGTGGGCAGGCTTGAAGAGGTGGTGGCCCCAGAAGCAGCTTTGAGTCACGCTGGGGTGGGGAAGTTTATAGATGAATACCTCATTCTTCTCCCCTTCACTGGGCTGATTCTCAAGCCTGTTCCCCACTGTCTCCCGGGGGTTCCCAGGACAGAGCCCCAGTTGCCCTGGCGCTATCGAGCTTGACGGCGGCCCTCTTAATTGGCTTCCTTCCCTTCCGTTCCCTTCCCTGCCCCATTTTCCTATCAGTATTTTCAGGGACCACATCCCAAATACAATACACGCACGGAATTGTTGTCTCAGGGTCTGCTTTTGGGGGAAACTCAAATTGGAGATCCACCCTCAGCTCCACCCTCACCAGTCGGTTCACTCCCTGGTTCTTCTGCTGGCACTTCTCATGGCGTTCCCCACCTCATCCTGTCTTCTCACACCCCGCCAGCCCATTCCTTCCTCAGCACCTAATATCCCTCTTCGCACTTGGCACATGGTCACTGCGTTGGGGCAGCTCTGATACTCAGCTTCTGGTGGAGTCAGGTGGAGAGGGTGGTGGGCATCTCACTCCCAGAGCGACCCTAAGTTCCTGGTGGGTAGGGACTGTCTTAGACTTGTTGCTCTCCCTTAGGAACTGTAGTTTGGACCCAGATACCTAAGAGGTTCTCAACAAAGACCAGTTCAGGGACTAAAGTATCCAGAAAAAAAGGATTGTGGTTAGAAATTCAGTTACAGTTTGGTTGCAGATGACAGAAAACCCAACTCCTACAGTTCAGTAAAACTGGCAGTGTATTGGCTCATACAGTGGAAGAGTCTACGGAAATGACTTCAGACACGGTTCAGTACAGGGCTCAGACAATGACATTGGGACGCAGTCCCTCCCCTCCCCTCACCTCTGCTTTCCTCCGTTTTGGCTTTGTCTGCATCCTCCTTGGGGATCCCAACTATTAGCAACTTCAGTGTCAGCCGCCTCAGTTGTAAACATAGTGGTTCTTCCCAGGAGCTCTTGTCTTGCGCTGCGTCCGCTGGGACCTCTGCTTTATCCGGACGGGGGTGCTGGAGCCCCCCGTCACTCCTGTGGCCTCGGACAGTGGAGGAGAAGGGGTGCTTGCTCTTGCAGACCCTGATCCAGACTTTAGGCGACTGAGCTCACGGTGCCTCTTTCCTTGTCTAAAATGGGAATAGTAGTATCTAGCAGGAAGCAGTGTTGTGAGGATTAATGGAGTTAATACTTAACTGCGTTTAAAACACTGCCCAGTCCAGGGAAAGCACTCAGTGAATGCTCACTATTGTTAGAGCAAAGCGGAATAAATATTTTTGATACTGTAGAAGCACTCCTTTCCAGTAAGATTGGAACCGACTGGTTGGTTAATAAAAGGATGGCTCTTCAAAAATGTTACATCCCTGGGCCACCTGGAGTCACCAAGATGTACATTAGATCCGGATAACTACTTCTTAGAACTGAAAATTTGTGCCTTTGACCTGTATCACCCCGTTTCCACCTCCCCCTAGTTCCTGGCAACCACCGTTCTATTCTGTATTTCTATAAAGTAGGATTTTTTTTTTTTAATTGAGATTCCACATATAAGTGATACCATACACTACTTACCTTTGTCTTTTTCTGGCTTATTTCACTTAGTGTAATGCCCCCCCAAATTCATCCATATTGTCACAAATGGCAGTTTCCCTTTTCATGGCTGAATAGTATTCCTTTGTGTATATATTTTTGTCTGTCTGTCTAGCTAGCTATCTATATATCTATCTCAATAGCATGTTTTCTGTATCCATTCATTCATGGAAGGGCACTTAGGTTGTTTCCATGTCTTGGCTGTTCTGAACAAGCTGCAGTGTAGAGGGGCATGCAGATACTACTTTGAAATACTAATTTCATTTCCTTCGGATAATACCTGTGAGTGAGTGGGATTGCTGGATCCCATGGCAGTTCAGTTTTTTTTTTTTTTTAAGATTTTATTTATTTATTTGACACAGAGAGAGAGACAGCGAGAGAGGGAACACAAGCAGGGGGAGTGGGAGAGGGAGAAGCAGGCTTCCCGCCGAGCAGGGAGCCCGATGCGGGACTCGATCCCAGGACCCTGGGCTCATGACCTGAGCCGAAGGCAGACGCTTAACGACTGAGCCACACAGGCGCCCCGGCAGTTCAATTTTTAATTTTTTGAGGAACCACCATTCTGTTTTCCATAATGGCTGTACCATTTTACATTTCCACCAACAGTGTATAAGGGTCCCCATTTCTCCACATCCTTGCCGACATTTATTATCTCTTTTTGAATGTAGCCATCCTAACAGGTGTGAGGTGATTTCTTATTGTGGCTTTGATTTACATTTGCCTGATGATATAGTGATATTAAGCACCTTTTTTGCACCTATTGGCCATTTGTATGTCTTCTTTGGAAAAATATCTATTCAGGTCCTTTGTGCATTTTTTAATTGGATTATTTCCTTTTTTTTTGCTACTGAGTTTTATGGGTTCTTTATATATTTTGTTTATCAACCCCTTATCAGATACATGGGTTTGTATATATTTTCTCCCATTTCAGTGGGACAGAATAGAGTCCAGACACAAACCCCCACAAATACAGTCAACTCATTTTAGACAAGGGTGCCAAGAACCCACAACGGGGAAAGGACAGTCTTTTCAGGAAATGGCATTGGGAAAACTGGATAGCTACATGAGAAAGAATGAAACTGGACCCTTCTCTAACACCACTCATAAAAATTAACTTGAAATGTATCAGAGACTTAAATGTAAGTCCTGACACCATAAAACTCAGAGAAAACCGGGAAAATTGAAAAAAGTGTTTAAAAATACCAGTAGTTTTCCTAAATAAATCACAACAGGATTCTTTCCGTGTGCTTCGCCAGTGTTCCTTCTGCAGTGGTATTTGGTAGATAATTGATCCACTCAGGGAGTAATGACAGTTTCTAGACTAACCAGTGTCAAGTCGTGGGGAGGAGGTTGCCTAGAACTTTGGCAGTAGATGCACCTGGAAACAGAGGCATGCAGTCAAGCCCGCAGGGACTGCAGCCATTGCCTGACCAAACAGTTGATTCTGTTTGTAGCCAATATAAACTGTGTAGTGCCTTCTAGAAGAGTGGGAGACTGTCATGGAATACCACCTATTGCATTGCCGTGTTCCAAAAAGTGGTAGAAGTCACTGGGTCAGGCTGTAGCCAAAATTAACCTTGTAGAACTTTCCGGAAGAGTGGGAGACTGTGATGGAATTCTATCCGTTGTACCAACATTGTCCACACAATGGTGGAGGTTACTGGGTCTGGCCTCCCGGAGGATTCAGTCCTGGCAGTTTCCTTCCTGCTGCCTCCCATAGAGGGGGCCCCCCGCACGCACCCCCGTGGAGTTTGTAGCGCGAGCCCATGTTTTATTATCTTGGTGGAATTTTCAGGTTCGTTCCCATCAGAGTATCCTCCCCCTTAAACCTGTTTCTTCTTGATTAATCGCCTAAGGGATTTTTAGGCCTGTACCTTATCATAAACCCGTCTAGCTTCATCTCCCTTCTTCAGGCCAAGCCCCATTTTCTTGACTTCTCCTCAGAGGTATTAAAATAAGCAAGGACCACAAAACCAATGGCACCGAAACTATCTGTATGGAACTGTGTCTAGGAAACGTTCAAAAGCTGGGCAACCTGGACGTAGGACAGTCCCTTCGGCACTCTCCTCGGTCACCTCTGTCTGATGAACTCCAGTGGAGGAGGCTACTTTTGGCAGGGGTGGGGGGTGGGCAGACAATCAGGCTCAGCCTTAATTCTGAGAGAACGGTTTCTGCTGAGCGCAGACCTGTGTCTCTGTAACGTCTACGCTCTGCTCATGTAGAACAGCACAAAAGATGGGTTTGGGGCAGTATGACAGCCTCCTCTTTTGGAGTTGGGCAAATCAGAAATCAAGGCCTAACCCCATGTGTTATCCTGCGTGACTTGATGTCTCAGTTCGGTTTTCTCATCTATAAAATGGGGATAATAGTGTGGTTGGTACCAGATGAGTTTGGCGTGGACACTTGAATGAGATCTCGCATGTAGTGACTTAGCACAGTACTTGGCTCATTCATGGTGCTCTTACCATGGTACTGACGCCGAACCCTTGCTCACCGGCAGACCTCTGCCATGATGCCCCCTAGTGTCCATCAGGAGGACTTCTGCTTCCCTCTCTCGTCTCTCCTTTCAGCCCCCTGTGAGCGCTCGCTCCACAATGCTGGATTCCCCAAACACGCTGCCCTCAAGGTACCTCTCACTGCACGTCCATCCTTGTCCTTGTCTAGTGCGGGTCTCCTGCCTTCCCCCTGCACCGCCCCCAGCCCCTATCCTGCCCATGCCATCTACTCCTGCCCGTCTTCTGTCCATCTTGAAACCTCCCCTTACTTCCCTGCCTGCTTCTGTCCGCATCCACAACTTACACTTGATGTTAAAGACCTGGTAGATTTGGTGTCTTTTCTCATTTCTCCCTAAATAGGCTTTGGGCACCTTGAGGACCAGATAATTCTTTAAATACATTTTTTTTTTTCCTTCCTTAGTGCCTGTTTTGATGATTTAGCCTGTGCTGTCTTCTCCATCCTCATCTTCCAGCTCTTCATCCTCTGCAGTATCCTCCTCTCTCTCCTCTTTGTAGCTTCTGCTTTGGAGAGTTAACAGCGTGTCTGCCACCACGAGAAACACGCATTAACTCATTTGATCTCCAGTAACTATGGAAGTAATAGAATCTCCCTTCAGAAAGGTTAGGTGCCGGGCCCACAGTCACGTGGTCAGGAATGTAACAGGGACTGGGTGATTAACTGTAAATACAGTCCGTCTGTCCGTCCGTGCATCCACTTGTCATTCCCACCAGTGCCACTAGCCTCTTCTGCCCCAAGCGCTCCCCCTAGGCTCCTGGTGCAAGAGAAGCTTACAGGCCCATGAGGGAAATATATACAGTCCGTTACCGTACAAACTGTGCGGTAAGAAAGCAAAGGGGGGGAAGCACCCCGGCAGGGAAGAGACTGCAAGGAAGGGCCGTATTTCTCCATCACATACGTACTGCCTGATAAATACTAATTATTCACTGATTAATATGGCTCCGTTTGCTCCCCAGGAAAAGCATCTGCTCTCACGATGAAATGAGCATGTGGGCAAATGTAGTTTGTAAACTCTAAAGCACTCACAAATGCAAGGAACCGTGCCTGTGGGTACCTGACAGGCGAGGTACCTGACGCATGGTAGGGGCGAAGGCCACAGCGTTGGTGTTCTTCAGTGACCGCGTCAAGGGCACGGTCGGTGTGCTGGCTTTGCTAATTTAAAGGGGGAAGAAAATCTCTAACATTGTGAAAATGTTCCCTCCCTTCTCTCTCTCTCTTTAAAATATTTTATTTAGTTAGTTTAGAGAGAGAGAGTGTGAACAGGGGGAGGAGCAGAGGGAGAGGGACAAAGGGACATGGTGCTGAGCCTGGAGCCCCACGTGGGGCTCGATCCCACGACCCTTGAGATCATGACCTGAGCTGAAATCCAGGGTTGGCCGCTTAGGCCACTGAGCCACCCAGGCGCCCCCGCCTTCCCTTCTTTTTCCTGTTCAGGCCCATAGCAGTGATGCAGCTGCAGCCAGAGGGAGAGCACGTTTTTATGAAAGTTGTCCATAGCCGACACCTTGTTTTCTATTTTAGGCAGAATCTGGGGTGCGTTCTCTTGCACCCACAGAAGCTCGCCGTTCACTTTGCATTTCTCCCACCTATTTTATCCCTAGCACGTTGGGCGGATTCTTCCCCGTTAAGGGTTTCCTAGTCATTAGAGGTTATCAGAGACAGATGAAACCGACTTCTTGTCTTACTTTGGGTGAGCTTCTTCATTTTCCCGAGGCCAGAGCTTAGTTCTCGTGTTTGTAGGATTAAACACCTGCCCTGCGCAGCCTCCTGTGAAGACGGCAGGGGGTAGCATATAGCACCAGCCTCGGAGCCTGTCCTCAAGTAGCTCAGTAAAACTGTGTTCCAGCCAGCTACTGCTCTTTAGCAAGTGACCTCAAACTCAGTGGCTTAAAGCAACCTTCTTCCTATATCCCATGCACACGGGGTGAGGTTTTTGAGGGCGGGCTTGGGTGGGCGGCGTGTTGGTGCCCCGGGGCTGAGATGGCTGGGCTGGGGCTGGCGGGTCCCCTTCCCAGACGGCTCGCTCCCGTGGCGGGCAGGGTGGTGCCGCCTGCTGGCTGGGGCTCAGCCCGAGCGCCGCGTGGCCTCCTCCCGGGGGGGCCCCCTGGTCTTCCTCACGGCGGAGCTGCTGGGCTCCTGGCATGTGTTCCAAGAGACTGGGGCACAAGCTGTAACGCTTCCTTGTGATCCGGCCTCAAGGGTCCCAGGACCTCATTGCGGCTGCATTTTCCTGAGCAAGCGAGTCACTAGGGCCAGCTCAGGTTCAAGGGGAGGGAAGTGAGACCACCCCTATGAAAAGGAGCCTCCCAGGATTTGCGCCCGGTCTGTAACTCTGCCAGGGGCGGTCACTGTTGCTTTTATTCGGTGTCATCCCAAGGCCTGAGGTCAGCGGGAGCTGCTGGGCACCTGGGCTAACCAGGGGTCTCCGCAGGGTCAGCCCTGCAGCTGCACGATGCCAGCTGGCTCCCTCCTTGTCTCTGCTGGCCTCTCCCTGAGCTCGAGAAGGCAGATCGCAGAGCCGCCCTGGGTCCCACCATTGGTCCCTGTGGACTGGACTCTTCCCCTCTGTGTGTGTTGATAGTCTGTCTTCCTCTCTCTCTCTCACTCTCTCTCTCTCTCATTTCTTTTACTGAGTAACCCTTTAAGTACTGTCTAAATTCTTCAGTTTTATTGAGATACAGTCAACGTACAGCACTGGATAAATTTCAGGTGTATGGCATAATGACTTGACACGCAGATGTTGTGACTTGGTCTCCACAGTCAGTTAACATCCACCACCTCATATACTTACAAAAATCTTTTTATTTTCCTTGTGATGAGAACTTACAGGATCTACTCTCTTAGCAACTTTCCAATATACCAAACAGTAGTGGTAACCACTTAGGTAGTACATGATATCCCCAGTCCTTACTTATCTTCTAACTGGGAGGGTTTTTTTTTTTTTTTTTAATATTTTATTTATTTATTTGACACAGAGAGAGAGAGCACAAGCACAAGCAGGGGGAGCAGCATGCAGAGGGAGAGGGAGAAGGAGGCTCCCCACTGAGCAGGGAGCCCGATGCGGGGCTCGATCCCAGGACCCTGTGACCATGACCTGAGCCGAAGGCAGACGCTTCACCACCGACTGAGCCACCCAGGCGCCCCTTATAACTGGGAGTTATTACATGGTGACCACCTTCATCCAGTGCCGCCTCCCCCCACCTCCTACCTCTGCTGGCCACAAATCTGACCTCTTTTTCTTTGAGTAGTGTTGGGTTTTTAGATTCCACATGTAAGTGAGATCATACAGTATCTGTCCTTGTGACTGACCTATTTCACTTGCCGTAAGGCCTTCAGGGTCCATCCATGTTGTCACAAATGGCAAGATTTCCTTCTTTGGGCGGGGAGCTGAATAGTATTCCATTGCGTATGTGTGTATACCACATGTTCTTTATCCTTTCATCTGCCAGTGGATACTTAGGACGTTTCCAGCTCTTGGCTGCTGCATGATGCCGCATGGGCTCTACTTCTCCAAGTCACTCAGATGTCAAGCCACAGCGAACCCTCTGATCATGTTGGTGAACAGAGCAACTTCATGAACAAACTTGCATCCCCCACTTAAGATCTTAGCTCTGAGCACGGACTCCTAAAATACAGATTTTCTACCCCATGGTGTGAAACAACTTGGTCGCCATTTGATCTTGTCTTCTGGATTATATTCGGGTGTCACCCTGAATGCTGAAAGACTTTAGGTTTTTTTGTAGTTCTGGTTCTGTTTCATAACTCAGACTTTCCATAAGTATCTTGCTTGGACACATTTTCCTCTGTCCTGAGATATCTGTGGCAGTTCCTTATTCAAGTGTGTAAGGTCTTAATTTTTTCACTTTCATTATGTTCTTTATTTACCAAAAGCAGCGTTTCTCAAAGCGAACATTAATGGAGATGATATGCATATGAAAACCCTGATGTCACATAGGTTGGGGAAATGCTAACTGGCTTAAAGTCAGACAGGGTTCTTCACTGCAGGACTTCTCAGAACCTTTAATTAATGTGTACTTTGTATGTCAGAGAGAAAGGTGAAGGCCACATTTCATGGACTTAGGCGATTCTAGACTCTTTTTAGAGAGCACATCCCAGGACCCTATGTTCCCTGGGACATACTTTGGGAAAGGTAGGCCTACAGCCGTGTTCCTTTTTGTGGGAAGGTGCATCGGAGCCACCATTTTGTTAGCATCTACGTTTCAGGTGTCTGCACTCCTTCCCTTCCTCCAGGCAAAGTTTAGTGCTGCCCTCTCCTGGGATCCTGGCGCCAGCCTGGTAGAGTAAGAGAAAACTGGGTTCCTTCCGTTTCTCCTCTTAGCCCTGTGGTTCTGGGCAGGCTAGGCTCAGCTGTCTCAGGTCTAATATGGAGTTAATGCAATTTCTTGGGTTGGGGCAGTGGAAAGCTTACGAGCAGGAGTGTGCAGGGAGATGGGGCCAGAGCAGGTGCCCTGCATACGCCAGCTTTCGCCTTCCCCAGGTCTGGGACGGACGCACCACAGGAACAGTGAATGAACGCACTCGCCCCCTAGTGGGCATTTCTGCCTCTGCCACCTGAGTCCACCATCCTTACGAGGACCGGCTGGCTTCTGTTGGCTTGTTAGCAAGTGCTCTGAATTGGTGTGTGGGCAATTCGTTTTAGACTGATGAGTCAAGAAATTACTTCAAGAAGGTGATCGATTGTAGAGCAGAGATCGTGGGTTCTTTTCTCAGTAAACGACCAAGTACCATCCCCATTTTACAGATGCTGTCCTCGAGGTCACCCAGAAGTGACAGAATGACCCTGGGACGCATGGATGGGTCCTTTCCACACAGCTGAATTCTTGTGTAGACCACCAAGGACAAGATCATCTTACTACCTTTGTCCCGTGTGGCTCTGAATTGGAAGGGCAGGGGAGGGGCAGGATTCGCCCGATTCTTGGATCGAAGATAATCTCTAATATTAAAAGTCTTGCAAATAGTAGGCAGTCGGTGATAACAAAAGTTACTGTTCACTGAGAGCTTGGTGTGTCAGGAACCACCTTAAGTGTTTCACTTATTTCTTCCTTGCAAGAAGCCTTAGAAGATGGTAGAACGACTCTCCTTCCCATTTGAGAGCTCAGGAAGCCGAGGCCCAGAGCATTTGAGGAACATGCTCGAGGCCACGCAGCTCCTGTGGGATAGAAGCAGGACTCAACCCCACGCGGTCTGGGCTCACACCTGGGCGCCTCACCAATACACCCCCCTGGCTCCCAATTGCTCGTGGGCCACCTCGGCAGCCACACGTATTTATTCTGTCCCTGCTGTGTGCCCACCCCTGTGCCAGGAGCTGTGAAGGATACAAAAGA
Source organism: Neomonachus schauinslandi (assembly GCF_002201575.2). Taxonomy (NCBI): domain Eukaryota; kingdom Metazoa; phylum Chordata; class Mammalia; order Carnivora; family Phocidae; genus Neomonachus; species Neomonachus schauinslandi. The sequence continues at coordinate 184,188,671 of NC_058404.1, forward strand.
TTCATGAGACTATTTGGTATCTATGATTGCTCCAAAATTGGTTTTGACTTCTTAATAAAGGGTAAAATCCCCGAGGAAAAAACTGAATGATGAAATTTAAAAGAGCAAGTTTTTCAAAGTAGGAAGAAACTGGTTAATAGCAAGCTGAAGGGCAAACATGTTTAAAAAAAAGCACCAACGCCGGGAAAACCAACACTGTATTAGTGACACATAGGATTTGTATGCCTGTGAGCAGGAAAATGTAAAAGGGGGAGAGAGCTGTCTTCTTGAGTAAATGAAGCACGGAAGTTCATTAGGACTATAAAGAAGTGTTAAAAGAGGAAGCCCGGCCTCGTGAGCCTCGATGGGCGGTAACAGAAACCATGTCAGGTAGGTGCAAATTGGAAACTGGAGATGCAAAGGCCCGATCTGAGGGACACATTTACAAAAATATCAGATAAATAATAAATTATTAAGTATGTTAAAAGCTAAAAGGATCTTTGTGTCTGCAAGGCTCTTAAATTCAAGCGAAAAAAAAAGTGCTGGGTCGGTCTGGTCCGAGAGGGGAAGGGCGGGGAGTGGAGCCGGCCTGGCTGGAATAGACCTTCCTCTGAAGACACAGGAAAACAGCCCGGGTAGGGCTTTCACAGGAAATCATTAGGCCCAGGCCGCATGCGAGTCCCCGGGGGGAAATAAAGGAACGAGTTAAAAACACCAGGGCATTTGAGAGATGGGAGCGTCCCCCTTCTGTGCTCAGGAGTCTGAGGCCCCGAGGGAGATCCCCGCCGCCGCTGGGTGCAGGGAGGTCTGGCCCCCAAGGCCCCTCTCGCCCCTGCTGCCCTCTTTGTTTGTGGCGGCTCAGGATGGTGGGGCCAGGTGAGTGTGCAGGCCCCGTGCCGCCCGTGGGGGGGAGGGTGTGAGGATGCGCCCACGTGGCGTCCAATGTTTCCTCCTAAGCCTCCGCCACCCCCGTGCCACCTCTCCCCCCCAAGACCGTGGGTGTTTACCCCACGATTGGGAAGGAAAGACCCCATGGCCAGGGGAACAGGAAGCACGTGAGTATGAGCACAGGGCTCGCGCCAGCCGTCCGACCGTGAGATGGGGGCACTGACCACAGGAGCACTGCGCTCAGTTCTCCAGCTACTTGGGGCCCCCGCGCTGGCAGCCGCGGTGCTGGACCCGGGCCTGGCCTGGTGCAGGGCACGGCGTGAGGGGCGTCGGCCTTCGGGCGGCTCCCCGCAGGTGTCCAGCATTGCCCCAAGCGCCCTAGCAGCACTGGTCTCTTTCATTGTCGCCATTGTCCCCTTAGGCCACTGTCAGCGTGTCCCTCAGGTGGCAGACAAGGAAGCAGGTGGAGCGAGGCCGCGGCTCAGCCGGAAAGAGGTGGTCCTTGCTCCAGTCCCTCGGACCCCATGCCTGAGCTCTGCACGGAGCGCCAGGAATCTCATGGACAATTGTGCCGTTGGAGCACGGACAGGCAGCAGGAGGGAGAAGACAGAGCTTGGCCAGCCCATTTTTGGGCATCTCACTGAGGAAGTGACATCACTGGGATCTGGAGACGAGGGGGCAGCTAACCAGGATGAAACAGAAGGGGGAGTGGTCCCTGAGGCCGAAGAGGACGGAGCTTGGGCATGTAAAAAGGGCCTGGCACAGAGCTAGCTGCCTAACTGCTGTGTGGCCTTGGCCAAGCTCCTTAACCTCTCGGATCCTCCGTCCCTTCATCTGTGAAGTGGAGAGAACGGGACATAGGAGGATGAGGTTAGATGGTGGGTGTAAAGCTCTTAGCCCGGTGCCCCCGACATGGTGGGAGCCACTGTCAGTAGGACTTAGGGTCACGAACAAAGATGGCTTCTTTGTTATCACCCCGCCCCCCAAGGCCTCTCCCTCAACTGTGGCATCACGTGAGAGTGGAGAGAAGTCAAGGGTGGTCGGGGTGGCCCAGGTGGCCTCTCCCTCAGTTTACCAGAGGAAACAGAGTAAATGAGAAGCTGAAAGTCACCACTCCGAATTTTCTCGATGCCCTGGAGGTGAGACTTAGCAAATGATGTGCAGAGTATTATCTGGGTCTTTTTTTTTTCTTTTTTAAAAGATTTTATTTATTTATTTGACAGAGAGAGACACAGCGAGAGAGGGAACACAAGCAGGGGGAGTGGGAGAGGGAGAAGCAGGCTTCCCGCGGAGCAGGGAGCCCGATGTGGGGCTGGAGCCCGATGTGGGGCTCGATCCCAGGACCCTGGGATCATGACCTGAGCCCAAGGCAGACGCTTAACCAGCTGAGCCACCCAGGTGCCCCATTATCTGGGTCTTAATCCTGATACGGTGGCAGTGCCCCAGGGGCTCATGAGTCCATGTGGTTTGTGAGGTCTCCGGAATCTCCTTATTCCACCATGGATTAATAGAGATGTTGGAATATATGGATTTGACCTTGCAACAGCCAGGCCCACTAAACACTTGAGTGTCAATGTCAACAATAGCTACGGGGCTCAGTGTCCCACACGGGCAGGTCCCTTACACGGTTATTCCATTTCATGTTCCCAGCGGCCCTGCCCGAAGCTGAGTGTCACAAGCCCATTTTGCAGACCGGGAGACCGAGCTCCGCCTCAGGCCATACAGAAGGCGGGGCCGGGATCGCCCTCTGCAGCGTCTGGCTCCTGACCCTTGCCCTCCCCATCCTGTGCCCTCTCTCACATGTTCTCTATGAGAACTTTGTAGACCTACTTCTGAGTCCCATTTGGTTTGGTTTGGTTTGGTTTGGTTTGGTTTGGTTTGGTTTGGTTTTGTGTGAAGAGATTTAGATAAATCCGACTAGATTACCGTGGGACCACCTCCTTCTTGTCATGGGGTATCACCTCCAATCTCACCTCCTCAAACAGTCTGTCTTAAGTTCTCACCGCCGCTTCCGTTCTTCAGATCAGAGGCTGGGACTGGTTTCCTGGCACTTACCAAAATCTCAACTCATCTTGTTCCCCCATCTGCTTGCTTACTTTCCTGCGGGCCTCAACCTGCCGGCAGCAGGTTCCACTGCGGTAAGGATCGTGCTGCTCTTCCGTTCTCCACGGGGACGAGCACGTTCCTGCGCGTGGCAGGTGGTCCGTGTCGGCTCCTGAGGGAGCGCTGTCGGGGAGACTGCGCCCAGGCTCCCAGGCACGCGTGGTTGCTCCCCTTACTGTCTGCCAGTCTACTGCGCACCCAAGCCTCGCCTTTCTCTTCTGTAAAATGGGTGTAATAATAGACACTGGACTACTACGTAGCCACCAAAAACGATGTGCAGAAGTGTGGACCGGCTCGGACAGATATGCACGATGTGGTAGGCGGGACAAACATCAGGCGATCAGAGAGCGTGTCGGGGTGACCCCGGGAAGCGGAGAGTCTGTGTCAGAGGCTGTGGAAATGAACGAGCGAGGGCACGCACTGTGTGAGGGGGCTGTTCAGCCCACAGGAAGAGCCTCATGAAGAAGAGCTCCTATCTTTGTTTATTTCTGTATTGTTCCCATTGTTACCGTGATGTGTCAAGTGAAAATAAAAGGATTAGAAAATATGTACAGTGTCATTGCATTATTTCTGATGAATGTGTATCTATGACTGGATGTATATAGACCAAAATGCCAGGTGATCTCTCTGGTACATAATGGTTTTTCTTATTTTATTTTGTTCTTTCCTTCCTCCCTTCCTCTCTTTCCCTTTCTTTAAGCAAAAAATATATTACTTTGTGTAATAACACAATAACACCAAGAAAAATTATTTATTACAAAAAATAGTGAAATAATAAAATGGGCAAGGTACCCTTTCCAGGGAGTGCGGGAGGTGGGCTCTGGTTTCAGTTCTGTCACCATCCTACTTCGGTACAGGAGGCCTCTGGGCCCGGTAACAGTAACACTTACCAAATACTTTTATAACTCGCCAGGCATTACACTCAGCCCCTCTCACGAATCACACAATTTAATCCCCTCAGCAGACCTGCTTGATAGGTGTTCTCATCCAGTTCCACGGGTAAGGAATCCAGGTCCCAGAGAGGCCAAGTAATTTGTCCCAGAGTGCCCAGCTTCCCAAGACGCAGCCCCTCAGCCAGGCCTATCTGACTTGGAGCCTGAGACCTAAAGCCTCATTACTTGAATTGTGGGCCCCGGGCCCGTAGCGTCAGCATCACTCAGGAGCTTGCTGGGAAATGGAGAATCTCGGGCCCCAGCCCTGCCTTAGCCAGCCAGAGGTTGCATGGTGACGAGATCCCCAGGTGGTCCGTGTGCATGGTGACATTTGGGGGAGACCCTGGTCGAACTGCTGTGCCGTGTGGTGTCGTCCCCCAGGCTGTCCCCACCACCCACCTCTCTCGGCCCCTGGCCATCATGCCTTCTCGCTGCTCACTGCGATCTCACTGTCCAGAGCTCAGCAGGAAAAACCAGTAGAAGCCACCTCCAGACCACTGTCTTAGTGACGACTCAGCAGCTCTGAGACGGAGGTTTGAAGAGAAAAAGAGATTTGAATCCGTGGAGCTGATGTAGGAGGGTTGATCTACAGAGTGTTTATATCCACCTTACCGCTTTCCAGACAGTAGACTGTAGCTAGGATATTTTTGTTATTTAAAGAAAAATAAACACTGCAGGCTTCATAACCAGAGGCCTTTCTAATATGCTTAAATGCCATTCAGGAGGCCCTGAGTTAAGGGTCTAATGACAAAACAGCAAAGGTAAATTATCCCGGCCTGTGGGTGTTTATATATGATGATGGAATGCAAACAAGCATTGTTTGGCTCCGAAAGCAGAACCGGAGAAAACTTCATCTAGGTATTTAATTGTATGGGGCCGAGTGGAAATAGTCTTTTGTTTCCTCACCCGCCCGTGGTTAAAAACCCATAGGTCACTCTAAATCAGAAGGCATCACAGTGGATCGGAAGGAACTGGGACATAACATTTCGCAGAAGACTTGTGCATTTCTGGCTGTGTTCTTCTCTGATAAGGCTGTTTGTGCTGCGTAATTCGTGTATGGTGTTGAATAACGCGGCTGGTGCGCATGCATGTGCGCGCACACACACAGACGTGCGCACACGCAGACCCGCGCGCGCGCACTCACACCCAGACTCAGCCTCTTTAGGGTTTACGTGAGAAAACAAAATAATCAAAGATAGTAATCTGGCGTTTAATTCTGCCTAGGTAAAAGAAAGATCGGAGACGAACATTTCTCCTGTGTGCATATGTGGGTTGCACAACCAGATAAAGTCAAGGTGCTGGGCCAAAGCTTTTGTTTTTGCCAGTTTCTTATGAAATATCAGGGCTTTTCCCCTAGTGTTGAAGCCAAGGCAGAGAAGTAGAAAGATAAATGATTTAATTCAGGCTGTCAGGTTCTGTTTGCTTGGAAGCAAGGATTCGTGAGGAGAAAAGCACATTAATTGAGGTCTCAAGGTGGTGGTAGAACACATTTTCTTTATTACTGCTTTCTGTGTAGGGGATTTTTTTTTTTTTAAGTTTATTCTGTCTTGTTTAGTCAACTTTTATCGAGTAGGTCCTGTGCTAGGTGGGGAAAATCAAAGTGAATAGGACGGGGCTTGTGGGAAATGGACCATAGGAAGGGTAGAAACGGGGAGGAGAGAGACATGCGGAGTTTCCTCTGGGGCTGTTACAAAGGCCTTTCTCCAAAGAAGCCGAGTCCCAAGCTAGATTTTGAGAAGGTCTTTGCCAGGCAGAAAGGATAGAAAAGGCACTCCAGGCACATGGAACAATAGGGGCAAAGTGATACTCGTGTGGAAGAATGTGATGTGTGTGGAACGTCAGCGTGTGGGCTGAGAGACCCGGGAGAAGGGGCAGAGGAGAAAGTTACTTGTGATGAGATTGGAGGCGTGCGGGAGTCTACTCTAAGGTCCTGGCCAGAGAGGAAAGTGGCCTGGTCTAGGTTGACAGAGTCAAAGTGGAGAGAAGTATTTAAGTCAAAGAAACATTGTCTATGGGTGTTGAAGGGGAAGGAGGTGTCAAGGTTATTCTTCCCGAAACAGGGTCCAGACTTCCCTCTGATTGGCTCCCACAGACAAACACAATGTGCCATCCTGTCTTCAAATGGCCCTACCGGTCTGGTGGCCCCAGGTGGGCTGAGTGTCCTGGCTTCTGGGTACATCCTATCCCCTGGCATCTAGAGCCTCTGAGCTTTCAGTAAATGTCAGAACCAAGTCAGATAAACCAGTGTGACAGGTGACCCGATCTTGAGTTCAGTCTTTATTGTCTTCTCTCCCACTGAACTCCTGTAATCTGCTCTATGGCCGATCCTGTAAATGAACTCACTCACTACCCATTGCAACACCTCTTACTTAACCCTTCAGCACTTTGAGGCCAGAAAGCTGAAAACTACATTTCCCAGATGTCTTTGCAGGGCAGGTCACGCACATGACTGAAGTGCCCCCAAGCAAACACAGCGGCCTGAGACTGACAGGCAGAAGTGAGCAAGGTATGGTGGCCGCTAAGCAGGAGATCAGATATTCTGGCCAACGAGGTGGCAAAGTCTTCTTGCTTTTCCAGGGCAACGGGTGGTAGAGTTACTGGTGTCCACTCCCTACTGTCATGCAGCTTCTTTTTCTGGCTGCTTTGTTCCTATTTGTAGCATCCAAACCCAATTCTCTGGCCCATCCCAGTAATTACATAAGTTACCTCAGACTTATCTGCTTAAAGTATTGAAGTGGATTCCGTTGCCTGGGAATAAGAACCTGCAATGAACTTCGTTCATTATTATATATCTTCTTTGTTGTTCTTTGTGTGGTGTTGCTTTTCTGTGAACAGAGTATGAACTCTTTAAAGACAAGGGTGAGGTCAGGCATCCTCTGTAATGTCCAGCAAGGTCAAGGTGGATTACAGCCATTTTTGCCTGTGTGACGGCCATTCTTCTTCCAGAAATAGGAGATTACCAGATTGTGCCCCAGTTTTCCTCTGGAGAACCACATCTTCTCTAGCCTCACAGTCTACTATGCTTTGGTAGGGTGATTCCACCAACAGAGCCAAGGATGGGCTGGAGAACCACATCTTCTCTAGCCTCACAGTCTCCTATGCTTTGGTAGGGTGATTCCACCAACAGAGCCAAGGACAGGCATGGGACCAAGTCGGGTCAGTCGGACTATTCTATCCCACTGGCTCATGTAAAGGTAGCACAGGACCCAGTCAGAGCCAGTGATCTGCAATCTCAGGGGTTTTGCTGGGACTATTGAGAGAGAGGGGCATCTGTCTACTCTCTCTCTGTTAGAACCACTGGTTCTCACAGTTCTTTCTCTCTCTCTCTTTTGCTTTAGCCAGGGAATTGGGGTTTTTGTCACTTGCAACCACAAGTCTTGACTAAAACCGTTGTCCATAAATATCTCTTGATTGGCTCTTCAAAACAGAAAAGCAAAAAAACAAAACTAAACCCACCACCAACAAAAACCTGAAGGCCACAATTCCAATTTCTTTTTCTTTTAAAACTTTCTTTGACTTCGACTCCAGACTTTCTTCAAGTGACCATCATTATGACGGGGCTGCACCTTTCGTGATTTGATGGGACAAATAATTCAAATAAAACTGAGATGCACCCAGATCCCTCATCCTCTTAAACAAATTGGCAGCTGCTTCTGGAAGGAAGGAGGCTCCAGGTGAGGGCCAAGCAATGAGAAGGATGATGTGGCTCTGAGCTCTGCTCTGGGGTAGATGCTAATTGCCTCTGTAGAGCATGATTGTTCAGAACATGTGCGATAGATAGTGCCATATGCAATTAGGGTTACTTGGGTTTGAGTGTTACTTCCACACTCGTTAGATGTGTGATCTTGGCCAAGTTGCTTAACTTCTATGAATTCAGGTCAGACTGGCTTATAATTCGAGAGGAGTTTATTGGCGTATGAACTTGGAAAGTCCAGGGAGGTGTCTAGCTTCAGGTTGGGCTGGATCCAGTTGCTCAAAAGATGTACATCGGGAACCTGTGGTGCTTCCTGTCAGGGCTGGATCTCAAGCTGGCTTTCCTCTGGGCTGGCTTCATTCTTAAGCAGTTGGGTTCATTCTCGTGGGAGGAACATGGCCTGGAGGAGCTCCAGGCTTACAGCTTCCTGGCTTCGCTCTCCCAGCAGAAAGCACACACCTCCTGCCCTACAGCTCCCGGGACAATCTGAGGGAGAGCTCTTAGCAGGATGGCTTGGCTTGGGTCACAGGCACGTATCTGGAGTGAGACAGTTAGGTCAGAGATGGGGGAGGGTATGTTTCTCCCAGGAAAAGCAGGGGGCTGTTCCTGGAAGAGGGAGCTGATGGTACAGGGTAAAAACAACAGATGTCACTCCTTACTCTCCTAGACTGTGTTCTCTGGGGGAAAAGTGGAAATGTAATAGTTCCCCCTTCACAAGGTTTTTGTAAAATGAAATGAGTTAATGTTTGGGGAGCAGATGCTCTGGGTGCCCCACCCATATCCCACAGCCCTTAACCATCTCCACGCACGTGGCCCCAGATCCTCACCTCAGGCTCTGCATCCCTCCGCCTGTGGACTCTCTGCGGCTGCCAGACCCCTCTTTGTCCGTGCCTGCCGCAGGTGCTATCGGCTGGGGAGTTAGCATCATCAGGGAGCAGCCTCTAGCTGAGGAGCTGCAGGGTCAATGCCCAGGCCCCGCCCCCCTCGCCCTTGAATGGGTGACGCCAACGACAGGTGCCGTCTCCCCTGCTCCAAGGGGTTCCCAAGCAGTCCTGAGCTCCACTTGCCCCCAGGGGCACCCGTCCCGCCTCCTCCACTTCTTGTTCCCACTTCTCTTAACTTCCCTGCTGCGTTTCCTAGGGTCTCCTCCCAAACACGCAAATGACCCTGCAGTCTTGTCTCAGGGAAGCCGCAAAGGAAGAAAGGTCACCCTGCACTGCCATCATGGTAGACACACCGCAAATCACTCAGTGATCTTCTGCCATTTTGTCTTGTCGCCTCGGTGCTGTGCCCTTCCTTCTGCCCTTGCCTTTCGGCACTTCTCACCGTTCCACCGTTCCTCTGCCCTCTGCCTCGTCTGGCGACTTCTGCATTTCCCTCTCTCCCCAGGGCAACTCTCAGTTCGATGAGAGGATGGAAATTTGTCAACAATTAACAGAGAAAAATGGACAACTACAAAGACTGGTAGATCGGACCACACTTGTCAGGACTGGCAACTTCTTGAAGGCAGGAAGGATGCTGGTTTTCCCTTTGCCTTAGGAGGAACACATGAGTTTGTATTCAGAGGGCTTTTAAAAATAAGACGAATGAGCAGACTTTATTTTAATAAAGGAAGGAAACTGAACGAGATCTACTTCCTCTGTGTATCACATCTGCTTCCCCCCTGCAGTTTTGGCTAAAAGGATCATTTTTTTTATCCACATCCATGACAATTTGGCCTCTCGCATCGGCAGAGCAGAGCCACCATTCACTAAATGATACTCTGGTGGTATGAGACTGTTAATGCACGTCATTTATAAACAAGGAACACACCCCAGCATCATCTGGACTATTAACCGATTTCCAATAGGAGATTAATGCGAAACTTATTTTTTTGGGGGGGAGTGTTTATGAATAAAGATGGATTTTCTCATTAATGGAGTGATATCAGTTCCACACATCACACATTTTTGTGTGACAAATTGTGACTCGGCAACATGACAGGAATGCACGCAGAAGAAAGTTTGGTTTGTCTTGAGAGAACCAACGACAGTGGATTCAGAAATCAAAAGCTTTCTGTTTTGGGTTTCTATCTTCAGACCTCTGAATCCTGCTTGGCAAGAAGTTGGCAAGGTGGCTGGGGTGATCTTTTCTCAATGAGCCTGTAGCTCTCTCTGCTTCCCAAGGGGTTGTCTGCATCTGTTTCGGGCCCCAGTGGGGGTAGACGAGGGGTGGCTTGTTTTTATGCTGTTGGGAACTAGCAAACAAACCTCCATGTTCATGCCAGGTGAGCAAACCTACTGAGGAAGAATTCTTTCAGGGTGATAGGGCTGCCCTGGGAGAGGGGTGAGCTGGGCAAAGAGGGAGGCATTTTATCAGAAGTCTCTCCAGGTGGCCCTCCTTGGGCCTTCCCTGTTTAAAAAGAAAGAGCTAGAGATTTGAAGGCAGCCAAACATTTGTGGCTGGAGGCCAGACTTCATTTATACAAATGTTTTCCTGTTTGCTGCTCAGAGGAGATTCTTTCCACCTGTTTCTGCCCCCTCCCCCGCCGCCCCGCACATGTCTCTGCAGGTCCTGGGCCTACTCCGTGGATCCGTTCACCCATTTTCCTGTGTGTTTGGAAATGGGAAAAATAAATTTTCAGGGCAAGAGTAGTCATGAGCCAGGAGTCTTTGATTCGAGATCCAGCTCTACCTTTTACTAGCTTAGCTATGGGTTGGAGGAGGTTGGGAGTCGGAGCCTCAGTTTCCTTATCCATAAAACAAACATAGTAATAGCTTCCTGACAGGGTCCTCATGAAGAGTGGTTGAGCTAGTGGACGTGCAATCAGTGTTAAATGAACACATCTCACAAATGAACACTTATCAGCAATGGGGGCAGTTAGAGGGGGGAACCACGCCCTCTCTTCTTGGGGGAGTATGTGAACCAGTCATAGAAGAGCGGTACTATGATGGGCTCAGTTAGAGCTGGATGGGAGAGGTTGGGAGGGGTCTCAAAGTTTGGGTTCAATTCCTACTACTTTGTAGCTGGGTGACCTTGGGCAGGTTCCTTAGCATCTCTGAGCTCGTTTCCACATCTGTGAAATGGGGATAAAGTGTCCAGATTCTTCTAGGATTGTTGTGAATCCATTCATTCAACAACTAGGAAAGGGGATCACAGAGACAGAATTAACTTCCTCTGCTGGGGTGGAGGTGGGACCCAAGCTGAAACCAGGGAAGCAATAAGCAACCGCAGGCGCAGAACGTACGTTTGGACTAAAATATACCCTTGACTCTTGTATAACACAGGTTCGAACTGCATGGGTCCCCTTATATGTGGGTTTTAAAAAATAAATACAGCACAGTACTGTGAATCTATTTTCCCTTCCTTATGCTTTTCTTAATAACATTTTAACATTTTCTTTTCTCTAGCTTACTTCCTTGTAAGGATACAGTATATAATACATATGCAAAATGTGTGTTAATCAGCTATTTATGTTGTCGGTAAGGCTTCGAGTCAACAGTAAGCTATTCATAGTTAAGTTTTTGGGGAGTCAAAGTTAGACCCAGATCTTCGACTGTGTGGGGGGTCTGCCCCAACCCATGCATTGTTCAAAGGTCAACTGTAAATGAGACTAGATTACAGACTAGGTTTCTTTCTTTCTTTCTTTCTTTTTTTTTTTTTGAAGATTTTAATTTGTTCATTTGAGAGCAAGAGAGAGAGAGAAAGAGAGAGAACAAGTCAGGGGCAGGGGGAGAAGCAGACTCCCCACTGAGCAGGGAGCCCAGGACTCCAGGATTATGACCTGAGCTGAAGGCAGATGCTTAACTGACTGAGCCACCCAGGCACCCCTAGATTACAGCCTAGATTTCTGTAGTAGCAATAGTCTATATTTCTATAGTAGAAATATTATCTACAGAACTTGATTTAGACAGGAAAGCTAAGAAACCCCAGGCATTGGTCCTCATCTCATATTTTCCAGTCTTTTTATGTTTAATATTTATAGGAGAATTAAAAGGGGGGACAGCATGAAGAATGCTTCCCTCTTTCCCCAAGCCTGGAGACAAAGGAAACAATGGAAGGAATGATGGAGGTGAAGCCCCTCTATTCAATAGTGGTGAGATCAGCACTAATTTTGATAATGGAATAGAATTTCTGTGGGTCTAATACTTCTTAAAAACCATTGTATTTTTGAAGCGAGGTCAGTCAGCATTATTTGGGTCTGAAGTTAGTACATTAAATGTCATCTCTCAATGTTCTTTTTGACATCATTTTTTTAGAAAAAAAAAAAAATCCTTTCCCCTTCATTAAAATCTGTAGTGGCCGGTGTGGTTAGGGACCACATGAAACACCATTGTTCATGAACCCAGAAAAGAGGATGATGACCTATTTTTTTTTTAAAAGATTGGTTGACATAGCTTTGAAAAATAAGTCAATCTCAGAAAACAAAAACAAAAGCAAGTATTTAGCCAGAAATCTAATGTTTTCTGAATCTCTATTTGGGAGCGATGCTATTTGCAAGAAGACAGAAACTGTCTTTCTAGAGAGATCCTTTCTCCTGCTTTATTTCCCCTCTGAAATTATGAGCCGATGTTTGTGACATCACTGGGTTGCTGTGGAAATATTTATTTCACAGAGGATTTCGACCTCAAGTGGGGAATTTGCAGGAGGAAGTGTGAAGTCTTAGAAAAACACAATTGGTTTGAATAAAAACGGGCAGCATTTGGAAAAAGAATTCAGAAAGAAAACAATATAAATTTCCTGTAACAGGTTTGTTTCAAGTTTTCCTGTGTTCAAATACTTGTAAGAGCATCTTACACCGATTTGCCCATTTTTATTTGAATTTTACTTACTAGAAAGATTTGTATAAAGAGTTCGGGGGAGCAGGTAAGGAATGGGTTTTTGCATTAAAAAAAACTTTTGGCTACTCAGTTATTAAAATTGAGAAAAGGGTTTAGTCCTAAAATACCATTTTGAGGTGGGGGGGATTATATCCGTTTATATTTTTAGACCATACAACAGGCTTAAGAGAAGAGCTCCATTTAAAGAATTGCAACTCAAGGGGCCTGAGTTTTAGGTGCAGAAGCTAAACGAAAAGGAAAAATCCCTTTTCGTTTTAAACTGTTAAATCAACAGAATGCCAAGCTAGAGCCTTTCTTCCTGCTGGGGCAGTATTGTCCCCTAAATCCACTTTCCAGTTTTCTCAGCCTAGCCTAGTTTGATGTAGCATTGACTTAGCTTAACTACAGCAACCGGCGAAAGGAAGTGGGTTTGCATTTGGGATGGGAGGAGGCGGCCACGGGTGTGTGTGTGTGTGTGTGTGTGCGCGCACGCGGGAGACGAGGGGCACCGGGAATCGAGACAGAGCAACTGTGTGAAAATAATTTCCCCGGGGCTGGAAGAGGGGTCTCTGCACGGGAAAGCAATTTTAGGAATAAAACAAAAAAAATCTTCAAAGAGGGCGGGAGGAAGGCTTGCCGGGAGGGTGCGGGGCGTAGCGAGGGACATGTGCGTCTCCGCAGGCATCCTCCCGTCCCCCTCCCCTCGCGCCCACCTGCCCCCGGCCGCACCCGCGCCCCCTGCCGTCCCGGGGCGCGCACGGCCGGCCGTGGCAGGCGCGGGGGGCGCGCTGCAAAGGTCTGGCGGCGCGGGCTGATTTAGTGGCCGGGGCTGTAGTACAGGCTGTCCCCGGCAGCCGGCGGAGTCAGCGCGCCCACGTGACGGCCCCGGCTCTCCGGTGAGCTCCCCAAACAGACGCACACCCAGCCACACGCGCGCACACACACACGCACGCACCCCCGCGCGCACACGCCCGCCCGCCCGCTCTGCCTCTGCGCCCTCCATCCCGGCTCGCTCATTCTCTCGCCCTCTCGCTTCCCCTGCGGTCTCTCGCTCTGCGCGCACACACCACACACACGCACACGCACACACACACGCGCGCACACACGCAGCCGGCACAGGCGGCGGCGGCGGCGGCGGCTGCCCAAGTCAGGACGAACCTCTGTAGGTACCGTCTTGAGCAGGCGGCGGCGGCGGCGGCGGCGGCGGCGGCGGCGGCGGCGGCGGCAGCCCGAGCATCCCTCCTCACCCGGAGAGCGAGCACCGCCGAGAGTTTGCGTTCCCTTTGCCGTTCCCTTCCCCCTCCTTTTCTTTATTTGCGAGAGAATTTCTTCTTCGCTTATTGGTTTAATTTGATTTTGAAAATTTTTGGTTGCTTTTGTGTGTGTGCTTTTTTTTTTTTTTCCTCCTTTCCTCATTTTATTTGCATCCAGAGCATGGCGGGCTGCGGGCTGTCGGAAGACACCTTCTTCTCTTCCTTCTTTTACAACTACGGCTCCTCCTGGGAAACCCCTTCCAACCAGGTAAGGGGTGGCTCGGGGCCCGGCGGCGTCGCGCCCTGTGCCCCCTGCCGCGCGCTCACTTGGCACTCGGCGGGGAGGCAGAGGCTTGGGAGGGGGTGGGGAGGCCGGGGGGCCAAGTGGGTCTCACTGTCTGGGTCAGTGCCAACCGGCGAGAAGAGGTGCCCCCCGTCCCCACCTCTAGCTCTCCAGTCTCCAGGGGCGGTCGCGCCCCTCCCGTGCCCAATCTGCCTCCCCCCGCCCCACCTCCCAACCCAGCGGGAACCCGAGAAAGAGGCAGGAGCCGGCACGTTACCCCGAACAACTCCTGGCAAAACCGGCGAACTCGAGCGCAACCTTCCCCAAGTCGCCGCGGGCGCCGCGCCCCTGTGCGCCCGGCGCCTGCCCGCCCTCCAGTTGCGCCGAGGGGCTGCGGAGCTGTGAGTCCCCGGCGACGTGCTGTTCCCCTTCCACTACCCCCCCGCCCCCGGGCCCGGAGCCACCTCTTTCCCTAAAATGGCTGCAATCTCAAGTGGAGGCGTCCCCTGACCCCGCGGAGGCGGGGTGTGGGGGGGGCAGAGTGGATGCTCGGGCGCCCGTGACCCGGCGCTTCCCCTGGCGCGCACAAGCACCCCACAAACATACACACTTAACTTTGATGACTGTGCAATGCAGTCCGGCTGCATCGTGCCCTCGACGCTCCCCGCCGCCGGCCTGTAGGTGTGCATGTCGGTGTGACTCCGGGGTGGAGGGGCCGGGGAAGCTGGAGGTAGACGCCGGAACGGGGGGGCGTGGAAGGAGACGGGTTGTTAGCCGGCCACGGGTAACCTGGAGAGACAGGAGTGTGCTCAGGGTCTAGGGGTGCAAGAGCTATTCTGGGAGCCAGAGCGAGAAAAAGAGAGAGGAAAAATGCCTTTTAATTAAATAACTGTTGTAGTCTGCTGCCCCCACCGCTTGTTTGGTGAAAGTCTACAGGCATCTGTCATCTCCAAACTACACGGGGAAGTGGAGCTGGAGTCGAGGGAGGGGAGGTGTGTGTGTGTGTGTGTGTGTGTGTGCGCGCGCGCGCGCGCGCGTGTGCGTGTGTGTGTACGTACACGCGCATGTCCAGGCTGGGGAAAGTTGGGGCCGGAGGAAAGGTGAAAGAGCAATGGGGAAAGGCAGCAGCAACTCGGTGGGCGGTCGGGGCTGCGGGGCGCGGGGGATTCCCGGGCCCCGCCGAGCGCGCGCCGCGGGGGGAGCCGGGCGGCGGGGGCTTGGGCATGTCGAGGAAAAGAGCTCTGTTCGGCCCGGCTCACCCGGCCGCCGCGGCGTCTCTTTCCCCCAGCCTGCCCGCCAGCCTCGGCCGCTCGCGGGGCTGCCCGCCGCACTCGCCGGCTCTGGCGCGCTCCCTCCCGGGCCCGGGGCGCAGCGCGCTCCTGTGAGCTCCAGGCTGAAGAGCCAACCCCCCAAAGCAAAACAACCGAAAAATGCGTTCTGCCGCCCCGCATCACCCCCAGTTTCTAAGAAACGGAAATCCCCAAACTAGTAGTTGCCGGGCGAAGCCCTGGCGTCTCGGTGAGGGCTCCCCGGAAAGCGCCGCGGCCATCCGAGTGAATAATACGTAAGGGCGGCCCGGGAGCCTTGGAGAAGCTCCTGCCGCCGCGGCAAGCAGCAGCTGGAGGCGGCGGCGAGCTCGGGCCAGACCGCGGGGCCGCCGCCGCGGGTGGGGGCGTCTGGCCCCCCGGGGAAGCGCACCCGGCGCGGAGCTGCGGGCGGGGCGAGAGGGCGGCCCAGGCGCGTGAACTGAGGGTTTAGGGGCGAGGCAGCCGGGAAAGGGGCGGCCCCGCTGTGAGCAGAAACTTGAAGAACTGCCGGGGTGTTCGGGCTGGCGCTGGAGTTAGGGGACTCGGTGGGGTGTGGGGGGGTGCCCTGGCTGCCCATGGCCGGTGCAGGGGGCTTTCTTCAGGCCACCCTGCCCCGTCTTGCGGGCCCCCGGTGCTCTGCATGCCTCCCCGCGCCGGCTCCGGGTAGCCGAGGGCCAACGATTCCTCCGGCTCGGCCAACTCCAGCTCTCCAGGAGCGGGCGTCCGCGCGCCTGTGTGCGTGTGTGTGTGCGTGTGTGTGCGTGTGAGAGAGAGAGAGAGAGAGAGAGAGAGAGAGAGTGTGTGTGTGTGTGTGCGCGCGCGCGCGCGCGCCTGTGATTGTCGATGAGTCAGAAACCAACCCCAGCTCGCCTTTAAGGACCAAGACGAGTAGGAAAGGCTTGACCCGCACCCCCAGAACCAGCCTGGCGGGGATTGGGGACTCGGGATTCCTCGGCAGCGCCGCGCCCTCAGTCCGGGAGTCAGATGCTTTGGGATAAGTTTCCAGGCGCGTACCTCCGACCTGTATCTCGAGGCCGCGAAACTCGGGCACTGCGTTTTCTTCCGAAAAGAGAAAGAAGGGGTGGAAGGAAGCTCGCAGTGATATAGCTTTACAGCGGTGGGAACTTTGGCAACATCTTTAATGAGATAGGAAACAAGTCGTTGGAGAGCGTTTAAAAGCGAAGGGCCGCGGCCCGAATTTGCAAGACTGGCAATCACGTGCAAACTCCTTGGAAACCGAGAGGGAGGGGAGATGGGCAGGGTTGGAGTAAAGGAAGCCGAGAGCCAGAGACGGTGGCGGGGCGGGGAGGAAAGCGTTTTAAAAAAGAGAAAAACTATCGGTTTCCTCGGGTAAAGTTAGTTTAACTTGATTTGGAAAAGCATTTTCCCAAAAGGCAAGATCTTTCTTCTAGAAAGGGAGACTCGTGTTGCTAAGAAAATCGGAAAGAATTTCTGATTAAGCAGCTGGCGCAGCTCTGTGGAGGATGATCAGCTCGCAGGCTGGTATTGGGTGGCGCGCTACTCTTAGTGCGTGGAATTGTATGGTGGGGAAAGGGAGATTCTTTGAAATATTGATCTCTCCTTGCAGTGGTGCGGTATGAACTTTACGATGAGGTCCAGAAACAAATGAGAGATGTACATCATTAGACTAAGGTGCCCTCAAGTGCTACGGAAGCTTTAATCTTTGGTGACGAACGCAGCCAGGCAGTGCGCCTTGCCAGAATTTGCGGTCTCCAACGCGGCCGGCTCACCATTTTCCGGGATTATGTGCCTAAGGACCTAGGTTCCTAGTGCTCTGCAGTTCACATTTTCAGCGGTTGAGCCTGGGCACAGGACTAAGAAACCTGCTCCCAACTGTTCCTTCGTTGAAAAAGGATAAACCAAAGGCAACACTAAATCTCATCTTGGACTCAGGCAGGGCTGCTATGGGAAGGCCTGGGCCAAATTTGAAAGAGTGAGACTTATTCATGATTTTTACCTGAATTGCTGCCAAAAAGCTTACAAATCCTCCATTCCCTAAAAATAGCAATGCTCTTCAAATATAATTTGTTTACTCTACCTCAATTAAAAATAAAACCATCTTCCTAGTGTTATAAAGTGCTTATGAAGGTAAGGGTTGACTGTACTAAAAAAAAAAAATCAAGCTTTTTATTTCTAGATCAATATGATGTGCTCTCAACATCTAATGCCATGTAAAAGGAGCCTTTTTACAACATCAATAGCAGGCAGGCATGTCTCCCTAAGAACCTCTTTTCCTGGAATCACAAGGCATTTTGATTTGCTTTCATTTTCACAAGAAACATGATTATGACACCTCTGATTATAAACAAGCAAGTGCAAAAAATAATGAGGTTGGGGGTTCTTTGTATAGACATCTAGAAATTTGGAAACAACTGGGGGCATTTATTCATTACCAAACCCCAAAACCCAGCCACGAATCATCTTCAACTGGAAGGTTTTTTAGTTTTTTTTTTTTTTCTGTGACATTTTATCACCAAGGCTGGGGGAGGGGGAATTGGGGTGATTTTTTTTGGAGAGAGCCCAATGTGTATCAGAGCCGAAACTGCATCTGTTACCATTTAAAAACTGGGAAATTCCATCTTATATCTGAATAGACCATGTTGCAGATATTTTGCACCCACTTGCCAAAGTGCAAAACATACCATAGTGCGAGTGTGTGTGTGTGTGTGTGTGGGAAGCATCTGCTTTGGTGGAATTTATTTCTTCAATTAGAATGAAACCCCCAATTAAAGTGTGTATGTGAAATGTCTCTGATTTGGCTCCCTGCAGCAGACAGCAGACCATTCTTTAATTTACAGTTTCACGCCTAAGGATGGCAGTAGTGCAAGCTTCCAAAACCCAACATTATCTTTTTATGTTGTGCTTTTCAACCTGCGAGTCTCTCCTGTAGATGTTTGAGCTTTTCTATCTCCATCACGACGCTGACTGTGGAGCAGTATTACTGCTTGCTGGTTTGGACCTGGGTCACCTTATTTAGTTGTCACTGTGGAAGACCACATCGAAGCAGGCCAGGTCTGTATGATATTGAATCAATCAATTGAAAGTGAAATTGGAGCCATTTAGCTGACTGCTTGGACGTCCATGAGGCCAGACATCTGACTTTACTCATCCGATTGACCAGGTCTTTGGTTACTGGATGGCTTAACCTGAGTTTGTGAAAAAGAGATTACTACCGGGCTCGACTCTGCTCTTTTACTTTTCTTCTCCACTGCTTCCCCCCAACCCCTGCCACTCCCTCACGTTTTCCAGACTAGAAATATAAAATGACATCCTTATATGGACACACACTATCTTTCTAGAGTAGGCAGTGACCGTCTTGAATTTAGCTCTGGACTTTTGTTAGCCAGTGCTGTAATTCTTTGTACTCACTCTGTCTTTTCAAGCAGGATAGAAGTTTCAATGCAGAATCATTAATGGATGTGGCTAAGTTGTTGAAAGCTTCTGCTGATTGCCTTTTTTTTTTTTTTTTTTTTTTTGGGCTTGGCTCAACTTCCATGAATATGGGTAGCCAAAGCAGAAAGCAGCCCACTGAGGAACACTTCTCCATCCAGTCCAAGTACTATAAAGAACTCAATATTTTTTTTCCTCTTCTCTGGGTATTTCATAATTCTTAAAGTAGTAACAATGTTTGGATTCACGGAGATGAGCCAAGACTTGGGAATGTCCTGCATTTACAAGGTTGTTAGAAAAGCAATATCTTAAAGTTCAAGAAAATATAAACTGGATTTCTATACATTTTAAACATTTTTATTTTCTTGAAGATGTACAGATGAACTGCAAAATCGTTTTTAGGTGCATTTCTATATATTTACCTTAAATACTTTTTAGAAATCTACTTATAAATCGAGCTCACCTGACCCCAGTTTTTCCAACATTGCGTTTCTCCTAGGTAGCTAGAAAAGCAGACTTGTAAAAGAGACTTGTAATATTGTGGGTTCCTTGTGGGCCTTCCAATAAAGCTAGCTTCCCTTTTTTTTTTTTTTTAAAGATTTTTTTTATATATTTGACAGAGAGAGACACAGCAAAAGAGGGAACACAAGCAGGGGGAACGGGAGAGGGAGAAGCAGGCTTCCTGACGAGCAGGGATCCCAATGTGGGGCTTGATCCCAGGACCCTGGGATCATGACCTGAGCCGAAGGCAGACGCTTAATGACTGAGCCACCCAGGCGCCCCAAGGCTAGCTTTCCTAAGGCACCAGCTTGGAAATATTGTTTGCTTTTCTCTGTAAAATTCTATTAACCTAAAACTTGGGAACGAAGCAGCAGTGGCGAGAGCTACTATTAACTAATGCTGTTCCAAACACTTTACATGTATTTGACTCATTTAATCTCCAAGACAACATATGGATTAAGTACTTTTATTATTATTCCCATTTTACAGATGAAGGAATTAAGGCACAGAGAGTTAAATATTTTGTCTAAGCTATCAGTGTTAGGTAGGGGCAAAACTGGGATATTCCCCAGGCAAGTCTGGTTTCAGAGCCCAGAGTGCCAGCTAATTCTTACTCTCAACACGACTTCCTCTTCAGTGCAGTGTAAAAACATCACGTGGCCACATCTACATTTCCAGCAAGTTTGTGATGGTGTCCTTCATTTGCCAGTTTCATGAAATAGTGAAGATCTCCTTCGTTTGCCCATTTTTTCCCCCTGGTTATTTATATAACCAGAGAAAATTCTTTGGTAAAAGAGGTGAGTCTTCTGTTTTGGCAAAATCAACCATAACTACCCGATGTTCTTATTTTTTCTTGGTGATGGACTAAATGTTTGAGTTTACCATTTTTTTTTTTTTTTGGTTTGAATGAATGGTCGATCCAGTTTTAGAGATAGACAGGGTCTTTAGATTGCCAGCTCCCAACCTCAAATAATTCTGACTTAGTGGAGGGCCCATTACAAATGTATGTGAGTATCAGTAAAATAACACTATACAGAAGAAATGTAATTTTAAGATTCATGAATAGAATGATTTTATAAATAATCACTCAGATGCATCAAAACCCTATCATATATGTATATGTATGTGTATAAAATATATATTTTTTCTGGCATGAACTTACTCTCCTTTTGTGAGCAAACCCACATCATGTTGGGTTTGCCCTGTATTATATAGTTATGTTTGCCATTTAGTCCCAAACTTACCTTTTTCAGCATGGCCGTGTTATAACAGGTGCCTTTTGCATTGAATCACGCATCTAACATTTATGGCCATCATGAACTAATGCCTCGTAGTGGTTCATCCCTGATATTGTGATCTTCCAAAATATAGTCATGGAAAGGGGAGGGAAAACATTAAATGTCAGTAGTTACAGCAAGACAGTCTCTAGGAAGAGGGCAGAGTTTCTTGCTGTTTTCACATTCCTGTGCCCCTAGCGGAAATGTAAAAGTGCAGGGTTTGCATTGGAATGAGAATGGGGTCACCTACCCTTTGTAGTCATCATCAAGGAAGCAGAACTTCCTTCCAGAGAGACCATAGGAAATCAATGATCACACTTTGCCAGTGAAGAGGTAAATGTGGACAGCAGACAGCATTAAATAAAAGGGCAGCAGAAAAGTGATTTACTCTAGAAGGCAGTGTGACTTTTTGGTCCGTTAAAGAATTCACATTTTTGATATAATAATTACATTTAAATACTTTCTTTGGGATTATGTGTGTGTGTCTTTTTTTTATTTTAAGGAAAGGAGAAATGCCATTGGGTGATGCTACTGTCTTTTCACTTGAGCATAGCTATTTAAGGAAAGCAGAGTGTCTGGAGTATGGTAACAGAGACCCCTCCCCTTACTTTTTTCCTTGATAAGAATTGACCTGATTTGTTACAGTTCCTGGATTTCTGTTTGTTTTTAAATTTCACATAGTCCCTGATGCAGAGAGGAAGCTTGCCATGGGGGAAGGAGTGTTGCAGAGGGATCCTCATACAGGAGAGGCATGGGTGGGGGGAGTGGGGTGGGGGGTGGGGGGGGGGGGGCCGGTGATCCCTGATCTAAAGGGAAGCGTAGGTTTGGAAGCTTAATGAAATGTAGAAAAGCAGGTGTGCAGTTCTAATATGCGTTCCCTCTTTTGCGTGCACTTCTGATTGCTTGGTGAGCACATCTTGTAGATTTGAAATATAGAACTTCAGGTAATAGCTAAGGGACAAAAGTGAAAGTTTGGCTTATATCTGGGAGAATACAAAATATCCATGTAATCTCGAGTGAAAGCATATTAGAAAGTGTGTTAGTTGTATAACAACAAAACAAAACAGGAAGAAGCAACACAAAGAAAAAGAGAGAAAACTCTCACCAACAACCCCTACCACATTTTGCTCCAATTTATTATTTCCAGTAGCAGTTTAGTCCCTAATGTTAACAATGAGTGATTATGATTCTGTAGTTTCGTTTACAGCATGAATTAGCATTTTGTTTTCTGTTACGGCTTTTGAATGAGGAATTATAATGTATAATTTGCTGAAAATAGATGTTATCTCTTAGGATGAGAACAACCACATAAACTTGAACAAATGATAAAAATGGAATCAATTACATTTCAAATGGAAGTAGTTTACAAACCTCCAAATACAAAGTGGCAATAGTAGCTGGTTATTGTAACAAATAATTAGTTTTTTTAAACAACATTTATTGAATTCCATTGACAATTTGGTAATTGTTCACAGTCGACTGTAGCCCTCCCTCTTCCAAAATGAAATGTGGCGTGGAATGACTGCATTTTATAAACTGCAGTTTTCTTCATTATTTAGTGCCACAACCAGGATGTATATATATTTGCATATGCAACCACTTCTTAGTAATAGAGGAACACATGCAAGCGAATAAAAACGATGTCACCAAGCCTCTTTGATGGCTTAAGATAAACACCCAAGGGCTGATGATTGACAGTGTTTTTCAGGTTTCAAAGAAAGAAAAGAAGCAACTAGTTTACATGGGTGTATGTGTGCGTGCACTTTGAAGGGGGACACATCTGAAATGATTTATCAAATAGATGCAGTCCTATTTTAACTTGGGCAAGAATTAATTTCTCTTTCCACTGCCAGTCCTCCTTCTTCTACCTTTTCTGCTGTGTGTTGTCCTGGTTCGTGTGTAAGCTCCACGCCACCCAGGAAGCTCCCTGCGGGAAGGCACCGCGCCTGCCTTGGCTCTGGAGCCCTCCTCGTGCCTACCCTGTAGTAGACAGACAGAACCCAGCCAACTGGGTTGGCTAAATGGCTGAGAGTTCAGAAAACAATTTTATACCATTATATGTGTCACCTTATTTATTGTTCTTTGTTCCATCTCAGGATGATGAGGGCAAGTCTGCCATGTCATTTTTTTGAAAACGGGAATTTGACTCAGAGAATAAATGAATCCTGCCTTCATTTAAGCATCTCCAGGGAAGAGCATGATTGGTTTACCACTGGCTCACTAGACCTCTTAATTTTTAAAATGAAAAAATTATGAAGTGTATACTTCAATTAATAAATTCAGAAAGGAGAGAGGAGTTAAAGTGGGAATCTGAGGGTTTTTTATTTTACTTTTAATTTTTTTTTTTTTTGGTAACTGCGACAAGCTGAGTGGATCATTCATTTTTGATTATTTCTAAGATTAATCTATTTCTTTAAAGTTAATATGCAAAGAAATATGTTCCACATCACTTTATTTTTAGATCCCACGATTCAGTCTGAAACAAATCAGTGGTGCATTATAAACACACGAGAATGTATCTAATGACAGGAGTCAGGCTGAACAGATGCTAAAATAGATGCATCGTGTGAAGTCGAGGGAGCTGCAGGAGGGGATGGAAAAAAAAAAAATCTCTAGAAGTTGGAGGGCTTGTGAGGTGAACACTACGGAGACTTTTTACCCGTCAGATATGTGCTTGTGCAGTTCAGAGCAGAAGGGACTCCATTTGCTTCTGCATGAAAGTGGGAATCATCATATCCATCTCTCGAATGCTAGCAGAGATTCAGTGATGCGATTGACTAATGCAGGGCTGAGTCAGTGTTAGGTCTTATCAGTCAGTCCTCAAATATTTATAGAGTACAGACTGATTGGCAGCCTGGTGGAGTGCCTGGCACATAGTAGATTCTTAATACATTATATGGAGTCAGGTATAATAGAACCCATGGATTGAACACTACTATAACCTTGCAGAAATCTTATAAAGTGCTTGATGTGGACTGACTCATCTTGTCATCAGAATAACCCTGTGAGGCGGGTACTCTTACTAGGATTACATATGATCTCTTACCATTGAGACAGCCGAGGCACAGAGATCACAAAGCTAGGAAGTGGTACAACCAGGATTTGTATATCTGTTACATCTGGCTTCCAAGCCCCCGTTTTAACCACCAGGCTGGGCTGCCTTTGGGCGGATGAACAAATGGATGACCGAGGTGAATCAAAGAGGGATAAAACACATTTCCTTAGGCATGGCTGTGGGTTACAGGCAGTGCATCACCTCTATGCCGAGAAGCTTAGAAAATGGGTAGTGCTTTAAGAAAGGAGCAGAGAATAGTGAGACCCCTGGGCGGCACAGTCACTTAAGCATCTGGCTCTTGGCTTCCTCTCAGGTCATGATCTCAGGGTGCTGAGATCGAGCCCTGCATCGGAATCCCTGCCAGGGATTCTCTCTCCCTCTCCCCTCCCCTCCCCAATCTCTGTCTCTAAAATAAATAAATTAATTAAAAAAAAGAAAAGAGTGGAGAATAGTGCTATGGTCATTAGGATGAGGGGGAGTTTACTTTTTACTTTTGACTGGAAGAATCACAGAAGGTTCAGGAAGGTAGTGGCATTTGATTTGGGCTCCGAAAAATGGAGAGAATTTGGGCAGGGGAGTAGAAGGATGGGAATGGGGCAGAGGGGGCATTTCTGGCAGAAGGAAGACATAGGAGGAATTTGTCAAGGAGTAGTTGTGAAGGGTTGTTCATTTTTAAAAAATTGATTCGTTTTCATTCAAGATTGATTTTGTGCCTACAGTCATTTGTCCCTGTCCTCAACGAGCTTTAATTTGGTAGGAGAGACATAGATCACATGACATATATGATGTATATATATATATATATATATATATATACACATATACACAATATATATTATAAAAGTCTTTTGTATCTATATCCATATATATACACGTATCATCAATCTATCCATCGCCTACTGTCTCTCTGTTCATCCATCCATCCATCCATCCATCCATCCATCCATCCATCCATCCTCATCCCCTTTAAACTGTGTGAAGTGTCAAGAAAGAACAATAAAGAATGTATATAGAAAGAACAGGTGAGGGGCTGAGGTCTGTCCTGACTCACATGTCAACTTTGGAAATTTGTAAGTAGGGACCTCTAAGGGTGAATTTCCCTCCAGCAGCAACCCCCTCCCTCTCTCTTACTCAGCAAAGGAAAGGAGCTGGCAGAGTTTGGATCCTGTGAGTAATCTAGACAGAAGACTTGTTTTCCACCCTGTTTTCCCTGTCACAAGCAAGCAAGGAAGCAAGATTTCAAACTTAGTTGGAAAGTTCAGATCTTTGCATCATTTAAAATCCTCTCTGTTGACAATGTCAAGAGAACAGTTTAATGAGTTAAGTCAAACGTAAAATTTTAGTCTGGATCTTCTTGCACTTTTGATAGATCACTAAACTTTTTCTGGGTTAAAATTAGTCACCCAACCTAGAGAGTAAAATAACATCTGAAGTTGGGGACACACTCTGGGCCTTGCAGCTGTGCTAATGAAATCCTTTACTTCTTTCTTTGTGTGATGTCAAACTAAAAGGGTTACATAGCTTTGTGAAAAGAGCCAAAAAACTTGTAAAAGGGAATGGAATCATCTTTACAATGTTTATCAAAGGCTTGTTATTTTAGGAAGTAGGACTCCATTGCTAGTGGATTTTTTTTGATCCTGCTAGTAACAGTTGCGTTAGAAATAATTGCAAAATGATTTCCCCCAATTAACCTGGTCTTAAAGAACAGGTTGCTAAAGAACAATGGGCTGATTCCTTGTTTGCGTGCGTTAAAATAAATACTGGTTCATTTTCCCAAAGTTTTGGCCATATCCGTTCTTTTACTGTACTAGGATAATCAAGTATGATGATGTTTTGGGGAGTGTTTGTCAACTGTAAAGTGCTGTCTTTATCATTATGGTGGAAAGGGAGACCATTTTTGTATTACAGTAGCACTGAAAACAGACCCAGAAATAAAGTAAATGTTAAATAAATATATATTTATATTTATTTATTTATATATCTCACTTAAGTAGTTATTTTTAGAATGCTTGCTTACAACGATATTAAACATTTGCATTGTGGGGCCTCACTCCAGGACCAAGGACTAAAAATCTATATTAAATCTCTTGGCCTCCTCTGTAATGGATTCTGTCAAGCGACCTCTCAAAGCATCCCAAACAAGCATTGACTGAGGTCATTTCAGGCTAATGAGTCCTCCCCAAGCAATACTTAGTTGTTTAAATAAAGTAATTAGAGAATGTCCTGTAATATGAGAGCCTTTGGAAATACTCGAATATCCCTCTTTTCTGGAGAATTTCAGGAAAATGCCTCATATGTTTGGGAATATACATAATTAAGGAGTCTTCCTAAATAGTATGCACTGCTGGAATGCTAGCTGTTATTAGTTCTTTTATGCCTACATTGTATGTAAATAGCTACAATTTTTTTCTTAGTCGATTTGTAAATGCCACAGTTTTTTTTAAATAACATTATTTACACCACGCACAACGTTAAATACATTCGCTGGGCACGAAATAGGTGCTAACTAAAATCTTTCTTTTTTTTTAAAGATTTTATTTATTTATTTGAGAGAGAGAATGAGAGAGAGCAAGCACATGAGACGGGGGGGAGGGTCAGAGGGAGAAGCAGACTCCCTGCCGAGCAGGGAGCCCGATGCGGGACTCGATCCCGGGACTCCAGGATCATGACCTGAGCCAAAGGCAGTCGCTTAACCAACTGAGCCACCCAGGTGCCCCTAACTAAAATCTTTCTTGATCATTTGACTAGAACAATAAACTTCGCCTCATTATGGGAATGTAAAGATATCAGCCCCTACTTCAAAAATGGCCAGACCACAGAGGGGGCAGGAATGTTCCTTTAAGTACCAACCAAAAAGGGTATTTGCAAATAAGGGAGTTTTTCTTTCAAAATTAGAACTGATACCACTTTGTGCTGCATTTTCAAGTATAGGGAACACTTGCCTCCTTTATATTTTACTACCTAACTAAAAAAATATATATGTAAACTTGGTTTTCTAGGGCGCTGGTTTTGAATATCATCTGCCAGAAAACTGATGAACGCATATTAATAATTTTTCTTATTATAGATATGATACATTTTTGTTTTGGAAATTTTTCTTAAGAAAGTAAAGAGGGGAAAATCAAATCCATACATAATGCAAATACCTAAAGATAATCACAAGTCATATTTTAACATATACACTTCTGTACTTTGTTTTTGGCCTTCATATTTCATTTTTGAATTGGTATCATATGTAAGTATTCTTGTAACCTCATAAATCATGACCAACTGCCATGCCATATTTCATAAATGCCTTTGTATCCCTTTCAGTGGCTCTGTAGTATTCCATTGTGTGATTATAGGACCATTTATTTAACCATCCTCCTAAATATTGGGTGTTTAGGTTGTCGCCAGTTATGACTGAACCTGGTGCGTATCTATGATTATAGCTTTAGGATAATACTGAGTAGTAGAACTGCGGGGTTAAAGGGCATAACCATTTTAAGACTTTTGTGTTAATTGCGTCTCAGAGAAGAAGCACCAACTTACACTCCCAGGAACTACTTGTCAGGGTCCCAGGTGGAGGCTTTTAGAAAATGAATCCTCATAGTACAGTATTTGCCCATTTGAATACTTCAAAATAAACCTTGTTTAATGACCATTATCAGTCAGGAGGTCATACTCACAACAATGATGACCTTCTTTTGTCTTCGGGTTTTGCAAGTTCTTTGGGCTGCTAGAACAAAATGTGGGTTAGGTGACCCAAGCAAATAGTTTATGTCAAGAGTTTAACTCTGGTTATCAGATGAGCGTTTTTTCTCTTTTTCCAGGGCCTATCTCTGCAAATACCTACTGCCTTCTGTTCTGTTGAGATCTACAGAGAGAAAAATCTTTCTTGTTCTGCTCACTGAATTACTTAAACTTCAAAACAAGGAATACGCCTGGACTCTGAGCAGTATGTCTTGTCATCCTAGAGATAATTCCAAGGGAAGAGGAATGTTGACTATATACTAATGTGTCATTATTGTTGGTCTGGTCTGGACCTAGACATGACAAATCTTAGAGGTATTCATGAAAATGAAAACTCTTATACAAGAGTCATAGTGATTAAGTTCCACAGGAAGGTCATTCTCATTTCTCTCTAGCTCTCCCCACTTCCTTTCTCAGTTGACTTCCTTGCAACTTTTCCCGTAGTGCTTTAGGATCCTTGGTCCATTGGCCATATGAACTCCCTTTCCCCAAATCTTGCCTTTACTAAAATTTCATTCCTTTCTAAGAAAGTGCATTTTGGGGAGGGGGCAGAGGCTGTTCATTTGTCTACACCCCTTAGGCCCAGAGGAACTGGGGTCATTGTTGCTTCCAGAACATTACTTTGCCATTTTCCCATGAAACTGTATGATTCCTGTAGCCTCCAGTGAAATTTCCATAGACTATATCAGACCCTTTTTCCTGGCCATCTTACCATCTTTCTGTCACTTCCCTGTGTCCCCTCAGGGCCCAGGACCTGGCTCTTGTCTCCTCTCTACCCCAACTGCCACCACCCAATGATCTTCGGCATCTGTACGTGGAGAATGTACCCAATGGCTCAGCTTCAGAGTGGCAACACTTCAGCCCCCACGATGCTTTGGCAGCCCAATCACGTCACCCATACCCTGGCCTCGTCCTTTGGAATGGCTCTGCTTCTGGAACCTTAAATTGTGATGTAATTGTGTATGACTATAGCCTCTTAGCCTTCCTGCTCCCTCACCCATTTATTGCCAAGATCTCTGTCCCTGTACTACCCTCCCTTTTCCCCAGTTCATCAACCATACTTTCTCCCCACTCCTTTTTTAGCCAGCCCAGAGCGCATGATATGTCACTTTAGCCACTCTCTTGCCAAAACCTCAAAGCCCTTAATCTCTTGCCCTACTATATCTCCCCACAAAATCCTAGTCTTGGATCAGTCCAACCAACTGTTTTGTTTGCTTCTGCTTACAAGCTGTTGCCTTGCTATTGGAAAAACCCAGTCATGCTAAAGAATGCTGCTATCATTTTATTGTCCCCAACCTCCGTGCCATTCAGCAAGCCTTGAGCCTTGTTTGGGTCATTGAGTTCACTCCCTATCCATATCTGCAATTCCAGACATGGCCCACTGTCAATAACTCCCCTGCCCACCACTGGCCCCCTTCTCAGGTGAGGATTCGTGATTACCCAATGTAAGTTCTGTCAACTTTTGGTCTCATATCTGGAAATCTCCATCTGTTCAGCCCCAGCTCTCCTTGCACCTGTGGAACTCATTCCCTCCCATTCTCTCCAGGATGTTGAGCTGTTAGTTACGCCTTTGTGACCCCACTTAGGAATAAATGTATCAAAATCTCTCCCCTCTTGAAAAATTTCTCCATTAACCTTTCACTTCCCTATAGAGGTTGCCTGTCACCTTTTGTTGAATGGCATGAAAGGCCCAGCTCTTGTTGGGGACTGTACATTTTAATGACACAAATCCACATGACTGTGAGGTTGGTTTCTCTCAGTAGCTCACAGATTCTTGGAGTGAAGAGGCAGATAGTGTTCCAGAGCAGGGGACCTATTGCCACACTCAGCAAGAGACTTGTAGACAATCATTGTTTCCAAATTGCCTCCCCTCCCTTTCACTTTTTAGTGACCTCTAATAATGGTTTGGCCTTCACTACTTTGCTGAAGCTCTCTTCTGGCAATGACTTTATAATTCCCAAATGCTGGGGACTCCTATTCCTTTATATACGAATTTTTTTTGACATTTGTGTGACTTTGTTGAGAAATTCCTCTGGTGTCTGTTGCATCTTCCTGTCTTTCATT
This sequence comes from Neomonachus schauinslandi, assembly GCF_002201575.2. Lineage (NCBI taxonomy): Eukaryota > Metazoa > Chordata > Mammalia > Carnivora > Phocidae > Neomonachus > Neomonachus schauinslandi. The sequence goes on from NC_058404.1 coordinate 184,217,949, forward strand.
GTGTTTTCTCCTCTCCCTCATGGACTCTCTTGCTTTGCCTGACTTTAGTTGTGGTGTTCCTGGGGTCCCAACCTGGATCACATTTCACTCTACACTGACTCTCCCATGGCAATCTACCCACGCATGGAAATGAGAGACATGCCTGTCTTTCAGATTTGTGTTTCCAGGCAAGACCTCTCTCCCGAGTTCCAGAACTGTTTAACCAACTGGCTCCTTGACAGTCCCATTGATACTTCAAGCACAGTATATCAAAGACAGAATTCCTCATCCAGACTACGGTGTTCTTTAATTCCTTAGCTGGATAAAAGGTCACAATACTCATCATACTTAGACTTTTGCAGGATACCAAGCCACCCAAAACTTTGTGGCTTAAAACAACAACCATTTACAAGCACATAATTATATGGGTCGGGAATATGGGCTGAGATCAGTTGGGTGCTTCTTCTGCTGGATTTGGCAAGGTTCATTTCGGTCTGTGGTCAGCCGGCAGTTGATGGTCTGACTGTTGTATCTGGCAGATGGCTGGCTGTTGGCTGGGGTATGGGGCTGACTGAGCCCTGTATCGATGTATTCGTCATCCAGCAGGCTAGCCCATGCTCTTTCACATAGCAGTGATCACAAGATTCTCAAGAAAAGCAAGAGAGAGGAAGCGGTAAGGTTTCTTGAGGCCTCTTCCTTGCAACTTGTAAAACAGTACTTCTGTCTTATTAGTTTGGTCAGAGAAAGTCACGAGGCCTTCCCAGATTTCAGGGAGTAGTGAAGTCGATTCTACCACTAGAAGGGAGGGGCTGCAAGGCCATACCACAAGGACCACGTAGTGTGTGGTGGCTGTGGGAGGTGGGTGGGTGGGAGGGAATTAGACTGATTTTAAGTGGTTCATGCAATTGTAGGGGCCTGGTAAATCCAAAATCTGCAGAGCAGATCAGCAGGCTGAAGACCCAGGAGGGGCTGCTGCTTAATTCTGAAGCCCATCTGTTGGCAGAATGCTTGCTCAAGGGAGATCAGTCTTTCTTCTGGACAGATGTGGATGAGGCCCGTCCACATTATGGAAGATAACCTGCTTTACTCAGAGTCACCAATTTAACTATTAATCTTCTCCAGGAAACACCTTCATAGAACCATCCAGAATAATGTTTGGCCAAATATCTGGGCCCCACGGCCCCACCAGGTTGACACATAAAATTAATCATCACACAGTCCAACTGTCTTGGTCCCTGAGGCACTTCGTAATATAGAGTGTGAGGACTGGAATATAGGCAGAAGGATTGGACTAACACAGATAAGGGACTGACCTATGGACATAGGTAGAAGACACTCTTATTGAAAATGCTCGTGAGTTCTTGCCTCAGTTAGAGGTTAGCTAGCCTTTTAAAGAGATCTTCTGTAGTCTGAAAAGGCATCGTCATGGGATTTTCTGTAGCTAGAGTAGAAACAACAACAAGCCTTGAGTGTTTAAGAAAACTTTAAAATCCTTATTTGACAGTGAACTTAATTCCAGTTGATAAGACATAACACAAATACAGATACCCTGTTCATTTTTATGCAAACATGAAATCAAAGTTTATGATATGTACTGGGAAGGGGTATCTAGATAAACAAAATCATGAAAATCAAAGAATTATTTGATTAGGAATCCAAGCTGAAGTGCTGATTATCATAGCTCAGTTATCTTCCTATCCTATTACTCTTAGATCTATTTGTGATTCTAATCAAATTCCCTGTAGTTTCTTGTCTCTGAGCAGACTCAGAAGAGTTATGAAAAGAAATAATTGTTTTCTTAGAGAGTTTTTGGATCCTGAGAAAGTCCTTCATAGCGGAAGAGGCCTTTGTGGGTGGTCATTTGAATGGGCAATAACAGGCATGAGCTACGTTTCCAGTAAGCCTTAAAAACACTTACAGGGATGAAAAATTTGGAGCAAGCTATTTTTTTTTCTTCAAATGGCCAAATGTTCAGATAACGAAATACTGTTTTCAAAGATGTCTGTAGGTATCTGGTCCAGACTTAATACGCAGTGTTTATGAAATCAAGGGGAGAGAGAAATGTTACTTGTGATGATGAATTCAACAACACAGTGGTTATTAATACGGTCATTGTTTTTACTGTTGAGTATAATTTGGGCCTTAGATTCCTTTATTTGTACTGGGAAGAAAAGAATCTCTGAAGCATATATATCTTCCCAGGAAGGTTTGCATAAGAATTCTACATTGCTTTCAAGTTTTGACCTCTGCAAATTGAAACCTATCCATATAGAAGTCCATATAGAAGTTCTAAAAGGAAATTCAAGAATAACGCGATGGTGGGGCGCCTGGGTGGCTCAGTCGTTGGGCGTCTGCCTTCGGCTCAGGTCATGATCCCAGGGTGCTGGGATCGAGCCCCGCATCGGGCTCTCTGCTCAGCGGCAGGCCTGCTTCTCCCTCTCCCACTCCCCCTGCTTGTGTTCCCTCTTTCGCTGTGTCTCTCTCTGTCAAATAAATAAATAAAATCTTTAAAAAAAAAAGAATAACGCGATGGTGAAAGGTGTGGTATTTTACCACCAGCTCTGCAAGTTACTCACCTTCAGTTTTTTGATCTATAAGATGACACATGTGAAAAGCTTCGGCTGGTGCTTGGCATGTGGGCAGCACACAGAAGCGACAGTGATGATATTAGTATACAAGGGGACAGAAGGAGACAAACATGGTACCTGTGAACAGATGCTAACCTGGTTTACAAGAGGCAATGGTGGGGAAACCATAATATCCACTTGACCTCATTTTTCTCTGTCCCTTTCTTGATTTGTTCCCAATGTTGGCGATGAGGTAACTTTCAATAAAATATTTTCTAGGAACAAACACATCTCTTCCTTTGTTGAGAAGCCTCATGGCCTAATCCACATGAGTCAGGTCATTTCTAGAAGGTCTGTTGTCTGCTTCAGATTTGAATATTTTTTTTCCTGATTTGCAAACAAATGGGAGAAAAAGTGCCTATATATTTGCAGGGAATAAAAACATGTAATACCAAAGAAAATTAGAAGGTAAAACTCCAGAATAACATGATTCTTCAGAAAATACAATCCAATTATAGGAGACAGGTAATATCCAGTTCTTTTTTGGTTGACCTATAATAAATGCAGATTGCTTAGGTATTTAACATAGAGTGGTATTTCAAAACCAAATGGTGACGATTATTTCCATTATCAGTGGAAAAAGTAATGTTAAGGTAGAAATTAGTACTTGGGGCTTATAAATGGGAAAAAGAATCTTTTGAGCAAAACTCGCTGAAAGATTGTAACTCTTTTGATCTCAGGTTAGAGGATTGTTCTTTCAACAAATATTTTGGGAGGCTGTATCAGGTTCCAGGCACTGTTTTAGAACCTGGGCCTATAGCAGTGAGTAAGCAAGAAAGGCCCTGGCTTTGGTGGAATTTATAATCTGTCAGTAAATGTAGGCATAGGAGAACCCATGAAATGATCAGTGCTACGAAGATCGTGGAAAAGGACCCTATGATGTGTATTGACAGTGAACGGGATGGGGTGTGTGCCGTGGAGGGATGTTCAGGCTGGGGGTAGTCAAGGGAGGCCCCCCCACCGGGGTCTTGTTGGGTCTCGTGGAGGAAGTTGTTCCGGGTGTGGAAAGACTTCCCTTGTGGCGGGTGAGGGGATGTGGCTGAGATTCGGAGGGAGGCGGCAGAGCCCAGATCCCAGGAGACTGCAGGTGTAACAGGAGGAGTTTAGAATTCATTCTCAGTGATATGGGAATCCCCTGGAGATTTTTAAGCGGGAGAGGGACGTGGCCTGATTTATGTTTTCAGAAGATCAGTGTGACGGCTGCTTTGAGGAGGATGGGCGAGAATGAATAAGGGGAAGAGTGAACCGTTGGGGCTCTTGTGTAACACAGATGAGATAGGCGGTGGAGGCGGGGACTGAAAATGGAGAGTCGTTCCCCCAGATGAAGAAGGAGCGTATGGGCAGCCGCCTCCACTTACCATCGTTGAGAGAGGCCATCTGAGCGTTTGGTAGAAGTGCAAAGACAAACCTGAAGGCGGCCCCTCGAACACTGGACAGTGGACAGACCATTCTGGGCCAAGGCACAGCTGGCTATTTCATGAAGTGAGGATTGGAAAGTGTTGAGCAATGATAGATCCAGTTATATAGGAAAATAATGTTCTTTGAGTAGCGGAGAGATTTAAGAAAATTTAGCAGGTCAAAGTTAAGTAGTGTGTTCAGGGCAGATGCCCATGGTCTTGGTGGCAAGTTGGATTCTACCAACTTTCTTACTCACTGCTCTATACCCAGGATGCGATGGTGTCACTGTGGTGGACATGTGCTGTGGACCCTTGTGAGCCCTCCGGTGTTTTTAGCAATATGCGTTTTAAAGGTCTAAATGAGCAGACCTTTGGGCTCCTGGCTGGCTCAGTTGGTAGAGCGTGGGACTCTTGATCTTGGGGTTGTAAGTTCGAGCCCCATGTTGGGTGTAGAGATAATTTAAAAATAAAGTCCTAAAAAATATAAATAAATGAGCAGACCGCTGTTGTTTTGGTTGTTCTAAAGAACAATCGCCCAGTTTGAAGAAGGGCTTGGTTCCCTTTAGAAGGTCATTGCCTCTGTTGTTCTGTGGGAAAGGATGTCTTCTGGGGCTGTTTCATGCTAGTGTTTCCTCCTTTTGTTTGCAAGGAAGAAAGCCCATTACACACACACACACACACACACACACACACACACTCACTCTCTCTCTCTCTCCACACACACACACACAAACATGGCTTCGGTGGATAGCAGATGTCGGGTGAGGATTCAGACTCATTGTGGGATCCAAGGTCAGAAAGTGAAGTGAAGCCACATGTCACGTAAAGTAAGTCCGGGCACTGCAGAGTCCGGACGAAGGCTAACTTGCCCTTTGCTGTCTTAGGAGCCCCCCTCTTCCCCTGACTCATGAGGCCGAAGATTCAACCTTAATGGCTGCCAATCCAGAGTCTGCTTTGTCACCTCTCAGCTCCAGTGACCCCATCCCAACTGATGCTCCTTTTCTGCCTTTCTTTGCTCAGTTTCCTAGAGGGCAGCCCCTGAAGTTACCTGCGTGGTCCTGGTTTGTGGTGGGGGTCTGGAGCCAGCTAGTGTGGCCCTAATCCATCTACTTGGTAGTGCTGGGCAGAACAGTAATGGATGGATGGGTCTAGGGTAGCTGTTTTGTGAAGAGGCATCATGGGTTTCTCCACAGCCTTGGGGCCCCTTGGCAATGGAGGGAGGAGAGTGTGTCTGGTCATGTCATGGAGATGGGGAGGAGATACCGTTGGTGCCAGGCTAGGCGGGAGGGCTGGGGGAGGGTTGCGGTGGAGTAGTGGCGAGCAGTGGAAAGATGCCACCAAGGGCTGAAGGGGCCTGCTCCGGAAGGGATGCTCCATAGGTGGTGGCTGAATTTTCACTTGTAAAATTAGGCAAAGATGTGAGACAGTTCTCTAGTGAATTCTTACTCATGTTTCCACCTGCCTTCGTGAGTTCGGGCTGCTATAACAACACACCACACACTGAGTGGCTTATAAATCGCATTTATTTCTCACAGTTCTGGAGGCTGGGAAGTCCGAGGTCCGGGTGCCTGCCTGGTTGATTTCTGGCGAGACCCTTTTCTGGGTTGTAGACAGCCGGTTCACAAGCCCAAAACAGAGAGATCCTGGTCTCTTCTTTTGGTTGTGAGAATAATCCCAGTGTGGGGGCTACTCCCTCATGACCTGGTCACCTCCCAACGGTCCCACCTCCTAATGCCATCACACAGATTGGATGTCAGCATAGGAATTTTTTTGGGGGGGACACCCACATTCAGTCCATCACACCCTTGAGACTCAGAGTTCCACCTTTCATTCTGGCCTCTCCGTGGCAGCCTTCTGTGTTGTTACTGGTTTAAGAGCATCTTTGTCTCTGCCCTCCCCTTGAGGAATTGAAATATATAAGGACCTCCTACAACTCAATAGCAGAAAACCAATAACTGAATGTTTAAAAATGGGCTAAAGATTTGAATAGACGTTTCTCCAAAGAAGACATACAAGTGGCCAACAGGTTTATGAAAAGATGTACAACCTCGCTAATCATCGGGGACATGCAAGTCAAAACCACAGTTAGACATCACCTTGTACCTGTCAGGATGGCTATCATCAGAAAACACAAGATGACGTGTTGGTGAGGATGTGGAGGGATTCACCTGTCCCTTTCCTTCTCCTGGCTTTGGTGTGCGCCAGCTTCCAGAACAAGGTGCAGTTGGGTGATAGAAGATATGTTGAGAAGAAACTGCATCACCGCTGTCTTAGTCCGTTCAGGCTACTAGGACAAAAACACCACAGACTGGCTGACTCAAGCTACGGACATTTATTTCTCTCGGTTGTGGAGCTGGAAGTCCAAGATCCAGGTGTGGGCAGATCAGTATCCGGTGAGGTCCACTTCCTCGTTTACAGATGGCAGTCTTCGAGCTGTGGCCTCACATGGCAAAACAAGGGAGAGAGTTCTTTGGGGTCTCTCTCTCTCTTTTTTTTTCTTTTTTTCAGAGAGAGAGAGAGAGAGAGAGAGAGACAGCATGAGCATGGGGAGGGGCAGAGGGAGAGGGAGAGAGAGACTCTCAAGCAGATGCCATGCTCAGCATGGAGCCTGATGTGGGGCTCGATCTCACGACTCTGAGATCATGACCTGAGCCGAAATCAAGAGTCGGACGCTTAACTGACTGAGTCACCCAGGTGCCTCTGGGTTCTCTTTCCTAAGGGCACTAATTCCATTGATGACAGCTCTATCCCCATGACCTAATCACCTCCCAAAGACCCCCACCTCACACCATCACATGAGGGTGGTTATGATACCAACATATGAATTTGGGGCGGGGGGACACAAACATACAGACTGTAACAGTATGGACTGAATTATTTCAATGATATTGAATGAATATCTTTTAACCAGTAATGTTCTCTGGATTCTCAGAATATGTTTGGTAAAGGTGGGCAGTGTCTTCCTGCCTGATTAACTCAGAAATGCATAAAGGTGAGATTTTCAGAGAGTTTTCATGCCCCTGCGCTCCCCCAACGCCTCACATTTGAGGACTTCAGAAGAGCTATAGATGTGCTCCTAACTTCGGAAATGCTTTAAGTCGAGAGCTTCACAAACACCAACATATTTCCTGAGAGGTTTGGAAGAAATGAATCCTATGTATGCAAATTATGACTATTTCATAATAACAAAACCCACTGCGAGTATTCTGAATGGAGCTCCTTTAACACACTAATCCAAAACTGACAATCTGGTTGTGTCATCGTAGACAAAAAGGAATTGTGGAGATATTGATTTTATATCAACACAGGCCTACAGAAACATGATTTAGGAAACATTTAAATAAAAGACCAGTCAGAGAAAGGGGATTATATGAATCTTCAGGACAGAGAGACGATCAGTCTTGTGATCTTATTTAATGTTCACACCTGTGAGTGCCACAGACTGCCTAGGGTTCTGTCCTCAATGGTTGGGGTGAATCTTAACATTTGTGGGTGTTTTGAGTAGAGCTGGTTTTCAGGCATGGGAGTGTTTTCAGGGAGTGTCATCAGCAGAAGCCCGGCTGAGCTGACTACCCGGTGGTCCCTGCTCCGTACGGTCACCAAGCAGGTGGCCTCGTTTTCTCCCAAACTGACCACCTCCACTGCTCAGCAAACATGCACCCAGGCCCCTGGCCCCCGAAGTACTTCTTCCCAGGTTTGATCTTCTCTAGGGGCCGGTCTGACTTTCCCACGTACACTGATCTCACCTTCCCTAGTGTCCACGCGCTCAGCGGTTGATGATGAACAACCGTGCACTGGTGTGTGTTCTGTTGCATCTAGATGGTCGGCTCCTTGGGGGTAGAAACAGCTCTCAAAATGGACCCATCCTCTTGGCTACAACTCGAATTCACACGTTGCTCATTCCTGGCCTGGAGTGCAGCAGATTCTTCACTGCACTGCCTGTAAATAAAGTTTCTACGACTCAAGCTTGGCCGTGGTCATCCTTGTTTGAAAACCCTTGAGGGTTTGTAGTGCTGCCCTCCGTGACCTGGCTGGGTCGTCTGCACTTCAGTCCCACCTCCTATCACTTTCCCTCTCCCTTCCCTCTGCCAGAGCTATTTTTCGAATCCTGATCTTGAATCCTGCTGAGCCTTTGCTCCTACCTTCCCCGTACCCAGACCTGCCTTTCCAACTCTCACGGTTCTGTCATTTTTAGCATATTATTAAAAAACAACGTACATTCTTTGGACTAAAATAGGGACATTAAAACGGAAGGAAGAGTGGTAGAGAATGTATGTCACAATGAACACGATTTGACCAACCAGACAAATACATAATCTGTGCAGGTTAAAAAAGCATATTAATAACTTCATGAGGTTAACCAGTTTAGGACTCAATTAGAAATGTGATCCCAGGAAATACATACAAATTATTATAATTACCGTGACAGGAAATAGCACTCCGAGGAGATGGTAGGAGGCAGAAATTTAAAAGGGGAATATATTATTTAAAAGTCAGGCAGCTTCTCTTTGCGGCCCGAAGAGTTGAATTGGGAAAATTAAAGATCTCAGATCATAAAACTACCAGCAGAATGAAGTACTAAGCTAATCCACTCAGCAGAAAGCAGCTCACCACCGTAATTGGAAACACAGGCTTGTGGTTACTTAATAGAAGCGAACATTTCATCATGTCGGGGCCAGTGTGTGCCATAGATTTAGCATACCATCTCTAACATATTTTGCAACTTGGACAATTAATTCCACACCTGTGCTGTCCCATATCCAGCTTTATAAAACATGTCCTCCCCATAAAAATAAATGTGTGTGGCAAATAGCTCTCTCTCTTGTTTGCCAAAAAACAGATTACTATCAGGAAGGCCGAATTATCACCTGCTGTCAACAAACAGATTACCCAAGTTAAAGTCATTACCACTCCTGTCATTATCTTACATATTAAAGCTGTTATGGATGAACGGAGGGACAAATTCGCGGTCTTGAATTTATCTGGGGCTTCTATTAGACCTTTTTGAACTTCATTTTGCATGCTTGTAAGACAATGAATTAAAACTATCCATGCAGCCCTACTTTTTTTTTTTTTTTTTTAAGAGAAACTGCCTCTTTAAATGAAGAATTTTTTCCTTACTGCTGAAGGTTTTAGATTAACTCAGCATCCCATGAACCTTTTCATGTTGTCATCTCCTGACATTTTTCTTTCTGGATTTTTAGAAATATAATACAAGATAAAAATACACTTGGAGGTGAAACAGCGAGAGGTGGAGATAACAAGGATATTTATTTAGTTTCCTCTTCTGCTTTTATTTTTCCCTGATTATTTATGTAATTTATGCTTCTACTCTTTTTTAACCTCCAAAGTCTGTTTCAGTTAACTTTGATTTCCACGATTCTAGTTTATTTAATTAAACTCTTTGAAGACTTTTGCCCACCCCATTTAAATGAAACATGGCCGAGGAGAGAGTGAATATAAACATCTTTGCATAACTGATACGTTGAAAAATGCATGACCACTTAAATGTCACAACTCGGCGAAGCACTTCTTTTTCATTCTGGTGCTATTGAATTTTGAGGACAAGCTGAATTTTGCATTTGCAGCTTTGCTAAAATCAGGTAGTACCATAGTCTTGAGCTAAGAACGACCTCCATGATGAGCTTGTGCTTGAGAGCTCAAAGAATCTCTCCCTCTGCTCGCCTCCTCTCCCTACTCTCTCCCTCCTCTTCTCCCTCCTCCCTTCCTTCTTTTCCTTTCTTCTTTCCTCTGGCAAATAGCCAGGGCTGTGGGCATGACAGATGTAAGGCCAGCCTTGGGCTGAGGCGGTGAAGTCCACGTTCAGGACAGCTGCCCCACCTCCCACATCCTGTGCCTCCGGGGCCTGTTCCCTAGTGTGGCTCGGGTTCCGCCAGGTCCAGCGAGCCCTGGGAATTAATTTTGTTCTGGGTGGTGTAGCTCTTCCTGACCAGACTGCTCATTTACTTGCTCTTCAGCAGTCAGGCTGCAGTAGCTGAGACTCCGAGAATGAGGTAAGGTCTGATTCAGATGTCCTACCAGCAGGATCCCGCGGGCAGAAAGGGGCAGGGGAATACAGATTGGAAAGGGAAGTGAAAGGACACAGAAACAATTAGCTTATTACGAGACCAAGTAGATCAGAGCCAGAAGAAGAGCTAAAGGCAGGGGAATGGGTCAGGAAACTAGCATTTCCTGAGCACCTACTAGGGGCCAGTCACATGACTACAGGTCCGGGGGCAGGGAGGAACGCGGGTGGGGACTGGGGCATGACCTTGTCAGTTGGTCACCGTCTCCATCATTCCCAAAGTGGCTCTCTGACCAACAAGTGCTGACTGTTTTTCATAAGCAGGGATTTTTATGCTGTGAACCAGAAAATCTATGCTTCTCGGGAGAGGAAGATGGAAGCGCCTAACTCGCAGACACTTCTGGTCTACCTTGGGATACTGGAAGGATGCATGAAAGTTAAGGCACTGCCACAGTCTTTAAATAACAGTTCTGAACAATAGTACAAGGCCTTCCAGGGTTAATTGTCAAGTGAATGGCATGGATAACCATTGTTATAGGAACTCCTAGGAGAGAGAGAGACCTCTCTTTGGGCTTGATTTAGAACAAAGAATTTGAACAGGGATCAAAAGATTTGGAATATTCTCCACAACAGGATGGATGAGGAGAAGAGAAAGAGCAAGAAACTGAGGCAGCTCCTTTTTTAGAAGAAATCCTTCTGGGGGGAAAAATGTCCTTGGAGGTATGGGATTTGACCCAGAGGGTTGGGTCACTTGCCCATGACAGGACACTACGTTCATGGCAAATCCAGGCCTAGAACTTCAGGGGCTGTTGGCAGGAATGGGTCATTTTGTTGGACTATATCTTGGATCTTTAACAGGCAAAGATCGGAATGGTTAAAACCAGAGGCTTCCAGTGTGACCATGGAGTGCCTATGGCTGCTGGTGAGAAGCTGGCTAAAGCTGTCTTAATTTTTTCCTACTTTCTTCTAGAAATACATTTTTTCCCCAAGTGAAAGCAGTTGTGGTAGTACCTGGCTGGCAGCCGTATAGTTCCCAGGTATGAGAGTCTGCCCCATACCGGTGGAACATTTTTACCTCATCACCGGGGGCTGCTTTAATGACTTGTAGCCTTGAACCTGGAAGAAGTTAAGGAGATTATAGGAAAACATTACACCAAATGTAGAGAGAGAATGGAAGGGAGCATACAGGTAACTTCTCACTGGCTTGCCTAAGGAGTCCTAGCTGCTCCGTAGTGATTTTCAAACTTGATTTTATTAACTACAAAGCCCTGTGCTCGACTGAACCTCTTGCACAAAAATCCCCAAGTTGAAAACAGATGAAAATGGTCCTCCCATGTCCTCTGTACCTAAGCCTTTGCTCAGGGTGCCTCGTTCAGCCCTCGGGGTTAGAAATCCTAGATTCCTGGAATCCGTTCTCTCTGAGAATGAGAAGGATGGATAAGGATCAGAGGTGGGGGAAGACAAGTGGTCTAGGCCAGTTCTTTCCAAACTACAGCTCATTTTCCCCGGGGGTGGGCAACGGCAGCGGGAGGAGGGAAGAAGATATTAGAATTTCTGTGTCTTTCTCTTTTGTATCGCATCCTCTTCAAGTTTTCTTGGTTTATATGTTATCATGCATATAATACATTGGTGCAGTAGAAGTAACTTATAATGAAGTCATATCACATTATGTTATAGATGAGAAAACACTCTGGGGGGATGTGCTCAATTTTATTTTTAATTTTACTCATGAGGTAAGAATTGGACATGTTTGGAGACCACTGTCCTGGACTATGACTTTGAAATGCTAATTTTTAAAAAAGATTTCATTTATTTTTAAGTCATCTCCGTACCCAGTGGGGGCCTTGAATGCACAACCCCAAGATCAAGAGTCACTATGACTGTCAACCTTTAGTACTTCAGGTCTCTTCTCTAAAAGGACCTGGATCCCACCATGATAGGAACAAGAAGCCAGGCTTGTTCAAGAAGAGAGCTTGACCGCTCCCAGGCATTCTATAATTTGCCCTTTATGGCAGGTTTTGAGGACATCAACATTGCAGTGGTATTTTTGAGAGAAAATTTTTATCACTATAGCTCCAAAACACATCACAAACAGAAACAATAATTTCATTAGTAGCTGAAAATTGTAATGATGCTGTTGAATATAAATTTCCCTGCTGTGGTAACTCTGAAACACAAGGATGATGAATAAAAAATTGCAGCAGTAATACTGGGAATAAACTTTATTGCCGCGAGTAAGACACAGGGGGAGGATTGATGGAGACTAAAATTTTGGGTGATGGTTTTCCGCCAGTGGTATGGGTATTATCAGTGGGAATGTATTTTTCTTTTTTTTCCTCCAGTATTGTACTCTCACTTCTGGTCAACAGTCCTTGCTCCACAGGGAATGGGATAATGGTTCCTTCACTCCAACCCCGATTCTCACATCTGTTTCTTACTCAGTCTTTTTTTTTAAAGATTTTATTTATTTATTTGAGAGAGAGAGAGAGTGAGAGACAGAGAGCATGAGAGGGGGGAGGGTCAGAGGGAGAAGCAGACTCCCCGCCGAGCAGGGAGCCCGATGCGGGACTCGATCCCGGGACTCCAGGATCACGACCTGAGCCGAAGGCAGTCGCCCAACCAACTGAGCCACCCAGGCGCCCTCTTACTCAGTCTTTTATTACCTCGGTAATTCTACCTTGTTGCTTCAGCCAAAACCCAAGGATCGTCCTCTCCTTCCCTGTTCCTTCACATCAAACCCATCCCCGAGTGCTATCAGTTCTGCCTGTGAGTCACTGTGTTCCTTTCCATCTTCTCTGCCACCTCCTGGTCTGATCCTGGATGACACAGTACCTCCTACTGGATCTACCCACTTCCCTCCAAATAGCTCATCTCTCAGGGCCCGAGTGAACACTGCCATCCAGCCAGTGGATCAGCCACCTACCAGCTAAAGCCCTCCTGTGGCTCTTTCCCTTATTTCCAGATTTAACCCAAACACCTTGCTGTGGTCTTCATAGCACGGCAAGATGGCCAGCCTCACCTGCAGTTCTCTCCTTGGGTCACCACATTTAGCTGGACTGAATTATGTCCCCTGAAAATTCACATGTTGGAGCTCTAAACCCCACAATGTGATGGTATGTGGAGGTGGGGCCTTTAGATGAGGTCATGAGGGTGAGCTCCTCAGGATGGAATTAGTGCCCTTCTAAGAAGAGACACCAGAGAGCTTGCTTCTTTCTCTCTTTGCTATGTGAGAACACAGTAACAGGATGGCCTTCCGAAAGCCAGGAAGAAGGCTCTCACCAGGAACCGTATCAGCTGGCCCCTTGATTTTGGACTTCTTAGCCTCCAGGACTGTGAGAAATAAATGCCTGGTAAGTCACCAGGCTGATGTTTTGTGATGGCAGCTTGTGCTTGCCAGCCCCGAGACACTCCTGTTCTGTCATCTGTGAGCTGGCTCATGTCCATTCTTCAGGTTCTCAGCTATCTGTCTCTCTTTTTGAGCGTCCCTCCCTGACCACCCCCTAAAGCAGCCACAGGGGCCTCGCCACACCAGAACTGTGGCCTCCACTCCTCCAGGGGGCGCTGTTCACACAGATTGGAGGCGGGGCAAGGTGGCCCCTGCTGCTGTGCGTTGAAGTGGTCCTTCATCGTCTCCTTTTTTTCCCTTCACAGACATTATCCCAATCTGACATTACCTTGCATGTCTATTGTTTGGATAAACAGAAGCCTGGTCTTTAAGGAAAAGGAGGTCTTGTGACTTCCAGGTTTGTAGTCTGACATCTAATGGCAAAGACAGATGCCATGTCCCTGTTGGCAAACAAAATCCGCATGTCTGCTCGTCTGTGAGAATTGCATGGAGCAGGGTCAAGCCACAGTGGAGCCTGACACAGGGGTAAACTCAGTAATACCCATCCTGTCTTTACTTATGATTTTGACATTGTGTTCATCATTTTTTTTCTGTCCGTTTTTTAAACACATTGCATTAAAATATTATCGTGATTACTGAGATTTTGGTGTTCCTGCAAGTGCTTCACCTGCCCCACCCGCGTCCTGGCCCTGGCTGGGAACCTTATATCGATGAGGAGTATATAAGGAGTACATAAGGAATCAAAGGCCTTATTTTGGCTCAGGGGCAAAGAGGGATTGCTGAGTAACCTGGGCTACGGTGTGTATGGCTTTGGGTGCATGCAGTCTATTGCCCACCCTGCTAAACTGACACTCAGAAGCAGCACATAGCAAGGGCTAGGAAATGGCACACAGTTACCTTCCATTGGCCCAGCACTGACTGAAGCCTAGGAGCATAACAGAGTGGTGGGAAGAGCAGAGCTTGGGAGTCTCATGGCCTTTGGGTTCAAATCTTGCTTTTGCCAATTTGTTAGCCATGTGGTTTGGGGCAAGTGATTTATCTTCCCCGAGCCTCAGCATCCTGGTTAGCAAAATGGAGAGGTAGAAATGCCACATCTTTCTTTGGGTTGTTGCGAATATTAAAAGAGATCATTGATGTGTCCCGTACATATCCACTTAGTGCCTGCAGTGTGCTCGCTTTGTGCTTGGCACCGAATTCAGAGGTGAGCCACAGAAAAGGGGGATGCTATCTTGCCCCTCTCGGCATTTGCTGGCCGGAGGGCGTGGACATTAATCCGAATCGCCAGTGTGCTAAGTGCCCATGCTGGGACGGGGTGGTTGCCCTCATCAGAGAGCTCAGGGAGGGGCAGCGGTGTCGGTGAGATCCACAGAAAACACAGTGGCATAGCAAGTAGAAGGGGCTCCCACGGAGGAGAAACAGCTTGTACAGAGACCCGCTGGAGGGGAAGGCATGGCCTGCGTGCAGAAAGGAATGCGTGCCATGGCGCTGCGGAGCTGAGCAGCAATTTACGTAATTTCTGTTGCTGTGTTTACCGTTGTCAGCACTCTGCTGGGCCCTGGGAGAGACGGGGAGGATGGGATCCAGAAGGTTCACTGGCCTGCTCATGCCACCTGCAGGAAGGACGGTTCTGCCTCCAAAGGCAAGAATCGAGTCAAGCTCTGAGACTGTGTTCCCTAGAGAAGGTTCCAGTAAGAGGCAGGAGAAGCCAACAAGGTGAAGAAAGAGGGAAAAGAGTTAAACCAGAAAGAGCCAACCTTAGGATGGACAGTGAATAAACAAGAAGGGACGTTTCTGTGTCACCAGCCATATTTCTTTGGAAATAAAAATTATTTTTCCAGAAATAACTTAAGTATTCAGCAAGAAAATGTCCTGAAGTGGACAGCCCCAGTGCTAAGCAAATCCCCTGGCGTGTTAACATTTCTGAGCAAAATGTACGGGCAGCTCTCATGGGCCCTGCCCGTTTTCCCTGGAAGGGAGCTGAGTTCCGGGGGGATCTTAAACGTTTCAGCTGCTAACGTGTTTCCACGGGCCTGTCCCAAGTGGACAAAAAAATCAGGTGAGAGAGGGAGAGAGCAAAACTGGGACTTTACAAGTAGATTTCAAACACACGTTGTGGGGGAAATGTGCATTTATAAACCTTGTGATGCTGGCAGTGTGCGTCCCCTCCCTCCCCCAGAGGTCACGGGACAGGTGGAAAAGAGCCGCTAATTCTGTCCCTCAGTCTCATGCTGTCCCGAGCCCGGCGTGACCTCGGAGGGCATGAGTTTCCAAGCTCTTCCTTGAGACCGCGTGCAATGAGCACTTCCTGCGAGCATCATTTGTGGCAGCTGATGTCGCCTGGACACGTTCCCAGGGTCCCCCAGAAGACAGCGGCTTTTTATGGCCTTTTGCATTTGAACTAGTGACCCAGAGGTGAGAAATTCTATATTCCAGTACTGACTCCCTCAGCAAGCCTGGGCACCCTGACACAGCCATGACACTTAAGGCATGTGAGGCATGCGGGTCGGCTCATGGTGAAAAGCTACACCGGACTGAAAGGGAATCCTCCCTGCAAATCCCAGGATGACCGTGGGGCAATTAACAGCTCTGACTGTCCTGAGGGGGGCCGCCTGGAGCTTTGTCATTGTCAACCTGTTCAGAAACCCAGAAGAGGGGTGCGGTGTGTTGTTGATGCCTCTCTTTAGCTCAAGTGTTCTCTTCCCCCCCACCTTTTTTTTTTTGCAGGGAAAGGGGGCAGTTCTAATCAGTGCCCGGGTCAGAGGGACTCAAGTGATGATTCAGGGCAACTCGGAGGTCGTGGGATGTTTTGACAGTGAGGACAAGAATAGCAGTCAACAGGTTGTCCTTCCCATCTAGGGTCTTCCGTGGGTGGGAAAAAGCAGTCATTACAGAGGCCAGCAAGGCTTAGTGTCATTCTGTTAATAAAGGCTTTATAAGAGCCAGGAGAACGCCATCTGGTCCTGGGGCTCTGCCAGGTTGAGGAGACTTTAATAGCTTCTTGAGTTTCAGCAGTAAAAATTGGGCTATCCGGGGAACAGAACATGTGCTCAGGAATGGTGAGGAGTCGGGCTTATTTAAAAAGTGAGGGGGGCCTAAGATAACCCTTTACGTTGGACCGGGAGAGAGATGGGCCGGGTGGCCAGAGTAGCTGCTTCAGTGATGGAAAGGGGCGTAGTTTATGGCTACAGCTCAGCATCCCAGGTGACCCCGTTGTCTGGGATCTGCGCGCACCAACACCAGGAAGAGACTCGTTATGTAAGAGGCTGTCCAGTCATCCTTCAGGCGAGAGACCTCATTCATAAACTCCACGCCCATAGAAGGGAGCATTTCGGGAGATGGGTTTCATATCCCTTTTGCAGAGAATGGTAATTAGCATTGGTTTGAGGAGATGTGGATTTTTCTAGTTTGTGAGACTTGGAGGCCAAACTAAAACCCAGTGACCTATTTCATGAAGTAAACTGTCGAAGGGCTGACAGTCACTCTCCAGAGAATCGCTTGTCCCCCTCAGAGCAAAGGAAGATGATATTTATTCATGGTATTAAAAAATTTAAATTAAGTCATCTTGTAGCAGTCTCCTGAGAAAGAAATAAAAATGTACAGGGACACTGGTTAGAAATGTTGCTATAGATTAAGACTATGGAGGCAATTAATATTGAGAAAAAGTCAATCTAGCAAGGTAAGAAACTGAAATATTTATATAAAAAGTTAAAAAAAAATCCCATTAGCTATTACCCAGGTGGACATATCTCCATGTAATTATGGAGTCCGCTAACAAAAGCAAATTTCTCTCTCCTTGGTTCCATCTCTAAGGCATTCAAGTTGGCAGAAGTTCTTTTCATGAGGAAGTAATTTAAATAGATACTGAATGAGTTAAGGGTCTCCTCTGTAAATTGCTCTTATTCTATAGGTCAAAAATGTGGCTCCCGTGGGGCGAAGAGAACAGTCGGGAGAGAAGGAAACTACCAGGCGCCTAGTAGGTGTGCAATACGTCCTTGTTGAACTGTATTAGGAAAGGCGGCAGAGGACTGGTTTGGGGGAAGAGCAAGGTGAGGGATCTGAACGGTACTTAGGAGTTTGCAAAAATCATTCAAATGGATTGTCCTGTTTGAGCCCCACTCAAAGCTAGTGAGGTCAGAGAGATGGTACAGCCCGCAGTTGTAGATAAGCTCAGAGAGGTATGAGGGCACACCGAGGCTATCAGAGCCTTGAAGGGACGGTGGGGCTCCATGGGACTAACTGTCCTTATGGCTAGGCTAGGCTTCCTTCCAGGGCACCCGATTCTCATTCGACCACGCCATGAGTGCATGGGAAGTCCAATTCTGTGCTCTGGTGCTCTAAGCATTGCCATTGACCATGCTGATAGACACCACCACGAAGTTATAGTCTGCAGTTTTGTTAGATCTTCAGTGCTTCTTGAAATCTCTTTGCTTTCCCCCAGTCAGCCACCTTTCCCATCCAAAATGAGCTATTCCTCACCGTAGGCAGGTTATGTAGATAGTCTTGCCTCGCCTTTCATAGAGGGGGGAAAAAAAAGGGTCCATCACTTGGGGATTCCCTCATTTTCCTTGCATATACCTGAACATTTATTCATGGCAACCCACGTCTCCTTTCCTCTTCTGTCACAAGGCTTATTCAAGTCAACTTCTGCTATGTCAAAATGTTGGTGCCCCCTCCAGATTCTTACCTTGAAGTCCTATGCACCCAAAGGGATGGTATTAGCAGGTGGGGCTGATGAGGTCATGAGGGTGGAGGCCTCCTGAATGGGATTAGTGCCTGTATAAAAAAGGTTCCAGAAAGTTCCCTTGCTCCTTTTCACTAGGAGAGAACACGGCCAGAAAGTGCCATGTGTGAACCAGAAAGCGGACCCTCACCAGATACTGCACCTGCTGGTGCTTTGATCTTAAACTTCCCAGATTTCAGAGCTGTGGGATATTTTTGTTGCCACTAGTCTGGTAGTTTATTACAGCAGTCTCCGTGGATAGATTGAGATAACCTGTTCTCCTCTGCACTGGCTTCCTTAACCCCTTCCGGCTTTCCTACTACCTTATGCCATCGCTCCTCCTTTTTTTTTTTTTTTTTTTTATCTTCAGTTTCTTTCTTCTGGTTTATTCATGTAAGTCCATCCATGCTGTCAGACTGCTTCCCTCCTCTCCCAAATTACCCTGCTCTTGACCTTGCCTTCTCTTCCCTTGCTCCCCGTGCCCTCACCCCCTTTCCCTTTGAAGCCATAACAGTTTAGTTTTTATCCCAACACTTTACTGAAAGACTCTTGCTAAGGGTACTGACAGCCTTGTCTTCACAACGAATGACCTATTTTCAGTCTTCTTTCTTGATTCTTTTAAGCAATTAATTGTCTATGTTGACACCCCCCATATTTTGAATACTTTCCTTTCTGGCTTACATTCCTTCCTTTACTCATTCACTCACTCAACAAATATTTATTGAGTCCTACTATGTGCTAGGGGCACTATTCTAGGTGCTAGAGGTACAGAAGTGTATCATATTCTAGTGGAGGAGGCAAGCAAGAAGGAAATGTGGAAATGAATATAAAGTATCATGCTGGATAATGATGAGGCCATGATGATGACCAGCCTTCCAGAGTAGAGGCCTCTGCTTTCTTTTCCAATGCCTTTGGTTGTCTCTCTGGTTCCTCTGTCTGGTTCTTCAATTTGGTGTTCCCAGGGCACCCTGTCTATTCTCCTGTCTGCTTTTTCTGCTTTTTCTACAGGGCTTTCTAGAAGATCTCACCCACCCCAAGACTTTAATGATCTATCTCTGCTAATTACATTGACATTCATGTTTCCATCTCTAGACGTAGCTTCCCTAATGTGGAAGTATCTATCCAGCCACTTCCTGGACGTTTCCATAGTCACCTCACATTTACCAAGGCCAGACTGACAGC
Organism: Neomonachus schauinslandi; assembly: GCF_002201575.2. Taxonomy (NCBI): domain Eukaryota; kingdom Metazoa; phylum Chordata; class Mammalia; order Carnivora; family Phocidae; genus Neomonachus; species Neomonachus schauinslandi. Next base: position 184,237,225 of record NC_058404.1, read on the forward strand.
CTTCTGTCACTCAACCTGTTCTCTGTGCATTCTGTCCCAGGTAGTGTGGCCTTGTTCCATCCGTCTCTCAATCTAGAAGCTTTCCCCTCATTCCTGCTGTACTAAGTCACCCAGGGTCATTGATTCTGTAACTTAAAGGCTCCAGAACTTTGGGGTCGTTGCCTCATATCTTTTTTTTTTTTTTTTACAGACTTGCAGGCTTCCCTAATTCCGAGGTTCTCACCTCCAGTCCACCTCTTACTTTGCTGTCAAAGTTATTATCCTAAACATACCTGATTTTGTCAGTTCCCAATTAAAAAAAAACACAAACAAAAAAACCCAAAACCCCCTTTCCTCCCTGTGACCTGTAGCAGTTCTTTAGAACTGTAGGATACAGGGCGCCTGGGTGGCTCAGTTGGTTAAGCGACTGCCTTCGGCTCAGGTCATGATCCTGGAGTCCGAGGATCGAGTCCCGCATCGGGCTCCCTGCTCGGCGGGGAGTCTGCTTCGCCCTCTGACCCTCCTCCCTCTCATGCTCTCTGTCTCTCTCAGATAAATAAATAAAATCTTAAAAAAAAAAAAAAAGAACTGTAGGATACAGCTGATGGGTGACTCATGAAATCCACGTGATGGGGTTTGCAGCAAACATCCGAAAGTTCGAAACAAACTATCAGAATGAATTTGGTGCAGAAAGGGTGAGCTTTGTTTTGCAAAACATTTGTTTCAGTTGCAAGTCTGGGTGTGGGCGCACTAGGTTGTGATGTCAAATGCATGCCCTCTGGGGCAGCCCCCCTCGTGGTTAAAAAACACTGCTACCGGGGCGCCTGGGTGGCTCAGTCGTTAAGCGTCTGCCTTCGGCTCAGGTCATGACCCCAGGGTCCTGGGATCGAGCCCCACATCGGGCTCCCTGCTCTATGGGAAGCCTGCTTCTCCCTCTCCCACTCCCCCTGCTTGTGTTCTCTCTCGGGCTGTCTCTCTCTCTGTCAAATAAATAAATACAATCTTTAAAACAAAACAAAACAAAACAAAACACTGCTACCTTCTACAGTCTCATCTAAATTCCTTTGCTTGGCAGGTAGGGCCTTTCTCAGGCCAGCCTCCGTGTTCTGGGCTGGTGCTTCTGACCTGCGAGAAAACTCTCCTCAAGTCACGTGGAAGAAAAAAGTCTCATCGTCGCCCGGCAGGTCCGGTTTCCCATCCGTGTGGTGCCTTTGACCGTTCTGCTGTGCACACCACTCTTCTTCCCCTTGGGCAAGCCATTCCTTCTTGTCCCTCAGTGTCACCTTCCCCGGCCCTCCCCGGGCAAAACTATTTATTCCCTTCTTCCCCGGGGCCACCCCCAAGCTTCCTGCTCCTTCAGCGTGGCCGGGGTCTCTTTGGAATGTGATGGACCTATTGACCTGTCCTGTTTCCCTTAGGCAGCCATGCAGAGGACGAGTGTGAGGCCAGTTCATCTCTGTATCTTCTGTACCCAGCACGGGGCCTGGCACGCCAAAGGAGTCGAGAAACCCAGGGAAGCGCGTGTGGGCACAGGGTTAGTTTGGCGGCAGTTATCAATAGGTGTATATGGGTGTGCAGGCACAAGGTACTTTTTGAGTTATTTGACTCCTTTGTAAGTTTGCCACCTCGGCTCGGTGCCCCCGGGCCAGACGCCGCTCGCAAAGTGGCTGCCCTGTGCCACCGTTCCTGGCTACAGAGGGGTCGTTTGCCGTGGAATTCCACGTGCATCTTGTCACGTGCCAGCCACACCACCACTCGAGGCTCTGCCCGGGTGTCGGGTCTCTCATCACTCTCTGCGCTCAGTGTCTTGTGGTGTGGGGTCCAATGTCAGTTATGCTCTGCCCTCACAAAGCCCGAGATTACCCTGTGGCTTCCGGAGTAAGCCATTTGTGTAGCTAATGATAAGAAAGGTACAATTGCATTTTTCAACCTCTGAATGAAATTGGCTTACAATCACCTCAGGAAAGAGAGGAGATGTTGGCCTGAAGGGAAGCTTGCTTCCTATTATATTATTTTTACTCCTCAACTCCATATGAATGTTTTTGAATTCCTCTGAGAACAGGGTCAGCCACCCCTTGCAGCATGACTGAGTCACGTTCCAGAGTGTTCTTCCTGGGAGAGAATAATTGGGCCCAAGCTGGACACACGTCGGATTCACCTGTACAACTTAGGAACTTGGGTGACCTTTGACAGATGACTTATATTTTTGGGAGCTGTGGTTTCGCTCTGTGTAGAGTAAGGACCTACTACTTCCTTTATAGGGTTGTTTTGAAGCTCAGATGGGTTAAACTGTGAAGCACTCTTCAGATGTAGCCTTTTGAGAGCACAGAGAAAAGAAGAGAGAGGAGAACAAGAGAGAGGCAATGGGACACGGTAAAAGAGACAGAAAGAAGGAAACGGGACATCAAGTGGGAAAGAAAAGACTGGGCTGCTCTCTTGGCTCTCTTGCCGTAGATTGCCTTCGGGGATTCTCCACCAGTGCTGGTTGGGGGCCTTCTGCGGGGCAGACACCAGCATGGGGCTCTGGACTCATGCGTGAATCAGGGAGATTCCAAACAGCAAGGAATCTAGACCAGGGTTTCTCAACCACTATTTACATTTGGGGCTCAATAATTCTTTGTTGGGGGGAAAGCTTTCCTGTGCATTTCCTGGCTTTTATCCACTAGATGACAGTAATTGCTACCTTCTAGTCGTCCCCAAATTATAACGACCCCAAATGTCTCTAGACATGGACCAATGTCCTCAGGGTGGGGTGGGGGCAAAATCACCCCTGTTGAGAATCCTAGACAGTAGGTACTCGCCCACCAGCCTATGGCCTGTCCAGCTGGGAGGCAGCTGACGACGTTGGGTACGTCACCACCGGCAGGGTAGACCCTGAGCTCTGGACCTGGAAAAATTAAGTGAATGAAGCTTTGAAAGAAAGGGGACTTTCAGCTTCTTCAGGAAAGACCTTACCAAAAGCCAGTGAAGTGAAATTGTCTTCGAGGTAGGCAAGGAGAGAATGAGAAAGCTAGTGAGAACTAGGAACAAAAAGGGCCCTCTGTTTATTTAGTGAGCTGTTTCTCAGCCCTAGGCCATGAACTTGGGATCAAGGGCTGAGCAGCTGGGTATTACTGTGACCCACAGGAACCCAGGCAGATGTCCGCTCTGGGTGACCAGCTCCTCGGAGTGATCGGAGCAGAGGCGGGGAGAGCTGGTGTCAAATGTTTTCTGACTTTTGTGTCCCACACATTGGGAACAAAAAATTCTTGCTATGACTGGTTTCATTTCATCTGTTGTCTAGAAAGCGCCCAATTTTCTGTACTCTCCCCGCTGGTGCTTTGCCAAGAAATACCCAGTGGGCTTCCCCCAGAGTGCTGGTGGTTCTTGAGAAAGTGGGGGACCCTTTTTCTCAAGGCGTGGGATGGCATGTCTGAGAAGGCTTTACATCTGGGGTTGCTCCCAGCATGTGCTGCTTCTCTCGGCTTGGCCAGAGATGCATGGGCAAAGATGACGTCGTGGAAAAAATTTGTGGAGCAGAGAAATGACAAAAGAGTAGATGCCACATTCCTCATACATTTGAAGAAAAATTAAAAAAAAAAAGAAGGGCAAAATCCCCCAGTTAACAGGATGCAAGAGAGAAATACAAGTCCATTTGTGATGAAGGCATTGGCAAATGGCTAAAAGGTGATCTGAACGCAGGAACCCAAGCCTGCTTGACGAGGCAGCTGGTTCTCAAGAGCAGCACCTTGCTTCCTCCCCAGCAGCTCGCTGGGCTCACTTGCACCTCTCTGTTTTGACCTGCAAAATGGGAATATCGATATTACGCCATTTCGCAGAGGTGATGAATATATTAGCTAAGATCCTTGCAGCTTTCCCGACAGCTGAGGCTTAAAAGGGTCAAAATATTCTCCCCGAGTCTTTGTGTTATGACAACATTCACCTGCGTCGCGGGAACCAGCTCTCCGGGTGTATTTTCGATTGCATTGGTCTGGGTATTTATCTTTGCAGTATAGCGCTATTACCCTAAGGTACGTATTTTTCAGATCATTATAAGATTCCTGGGGTGATAACACCGGGGAGGGAAAAATGCCTGCATGCAGGCCAGCCTTGGAACGGTTTGAGCATTTACGGCAAGACTGTGTTGCTTATTTCTCAGCTACACATCTGCAATGAGCACTAGACCATACTTAAACCATAATGTATGGTTTTAAGGTCACTGCCGGTTATTATCTGACCGGTAATGACCACAGAAGTATGCATTATTGCTATTAGGAGCCATTTTTGTACTATTTTCAGTTTTCCTTTTTATTGAGTGGCTGCCGACACCCCCAGAGTTTCAGATTTGGGTTACATTAACTGAAACTCCCAGTCATTTCGCTGGGTTTTATTTTGGGGTGAAGGTGGTATGTAACTGCTGTTTTTGTTTGTACGCTGTCAAGGGGATTGAAGTTTATTTGAAAGGTTCCTTTTATTTTGGAATGGCCCTTGGGGCTTCCCACCCTACGAAGCCATAGTTTTCTCCTCCTTTAAATTAGGGATTGAAGTTGGAGGAGGAGTTGGATTTGTTTCATTTTGGACTCTTTCTGAAGAATTAGCTATTATGTCTCTGAAATAATCACTGCATCAATATGGTATATTCTGGGCTCAGAAAGCATTATATATTCGGGGCTTTACCTCTCTCTAAGAAGAAGTAAGAACAGAGTCTAAAGTTAACTGATTGTGTTTCCCCAGAGTTGTAATTTTGAGTCATATTTATGATTGTTTGCGTTACCGATCTTACTGAGAAAATAAGTGGCGCTGGAATTTGAACTGGTAAGATCTTTATTTTTCCAGTGCGTAAGCATTTTTTTTTTTTTTGAAATATTTACTGTTAGAGAACACACCACGGAGTGGTTTTTCTGCGTGTAAAAGCTCGTTATTTTGTGGTTAGCTTCAGTTAGCTTTCATTTTCTGTGGAGATTCAGATAATTATTCAGAAAGTAATACAAGGGGAAGGAACCAGGATGCGGTACTGTGACAATTTGATCCCAGATGTGAATTCTCTCCCTGGAAGCGCACGAGTGATAGGAGAGATTTTATTCAGCTGAACAGTTGGACATAAAGGTCTTAATAATGCAACCTCATTTTGACAGCTTTTGCGGTTGGACAGCAGGCTTCATTATATTTGCCATGTTGATTTATTATTTTTAACGTCTTTTACATATGTATGTATGCTATGTAGCAATTTCATCTGTATCTTTTTCTTCCCATTGCTCTGTGGCCTCATGAAGGGATATATTAACATTTTTAATGGGAAATTTTATGTAGGGACAAGAAACAACAAACTAACATTAATTATTATACTTGTCTAAAGTAGAGAAGAATCTCTACCATATATCTTTGTCTATTTATGTAACTGTCTAGTGGTGGATAAATTATGCCCTAGTTGCCGCAGTAAATTAAAAAAAAAAAAATCCCAGCTAGAGAAGCAGTTTTATAAATCTATGGTTCTACAGAAATATTTCAGGAGATGATGAAGCTTCCCCAAGACTTTGCTATTGTCACACACAAACCTTTGCTAATGGGTGTCATTGTGGTCCAGTTATTGAGACCGTAATTATGATCTGTGATATTTTAAGGTATCTTTATAATCTCACCAGCATAGTTTTTTCTCTTGTAAGAGAAATCAGATGAGTGGAAAGTTTTGCTCCCTATGATTCTTTGCTGAACCGGAACATTTTTGAGTGTTTGGATGATGACAGAATGATCTCTTTTCTACTCTTAAATACATAATCCCAAGGACTTTTAAATCAATGTGCTAATTGGTAAGTGATACTGTAATTATATGCATAATCAGGGAAAATTTGAATCCAGATTATTTACTTGCTCTTAGGAAATTAATCTGCAGAGGTCATATATTAGATTGCTTGTTTATTAAGTGGAACCCCTGTAGTTACAAAGTGCCGATTGGCTCTGCCCCTCCATGGAGCATTCTTCTAGATGTTCCCAGCAGGTGTCAATGGCACAGAGCCTCGAGTGCTTATTGATCCAGATTCAAACAGTTCATTAATCTAAGCACACATTATATAGATTTTTCAATGTAATTTTGAAAGGGTTGAAAAACCATATTGAATGATGAGAGATAATACTCAAATTATGCTTTTTATAGCACATGTCCCTTGGGATGGTGGCATTCTAACTGGGATGGATACCGGAACACAGGCTATGGTTTCCTTTGGATTTCGTTTTCCTTCCACTCCCCTATTCCTAGCTGGTTGTTTAAACAGTTTGCCCAGCATGGCTCTTTCACGTTTTTCTCCCCTTTCCTATTTGGCATTATCAGTGAAGCTCCCCTCAAAATGCCAAAATAAATAAGTCAGCTCCAGAGAGGCGAAGGCTGAAGAAACAAAACAAAACAAAACCACCTAGGAAACAACACATTTTTGCGGGCGTTTTTGTCTTTCTTAGGAATACAGTGAAATTTCCCTTGAAGTTTTTTTAATTCTTCTCAAGATCTTTATTTTTGCACATATACCAGCTAGTTTCAAATAATATATTATGTTCTGAAGTAAACAAAGTGACTCTGAGATCTGGAAAGGATGCTATCAATACTCATTGCACGTACTCATTACGGCTGCCATTTTGTCCATCTCTAGTTGAGCCAAAGTAACATTCCATGCAAACAGGCTTGACTTGTAGGCAGAGTTAGGTGATGTTTGGCTCTTCCTTGGCCTGTTGCACATGTTGCCAGTTCCTCTGATTTGGGATAATGCCTTTATAGCCTCTTAGGATGGAGGCTGAGAGAGGCAAGTAATTGTCTTATTCATACTAATGTGGAAATGACTGATACTGGCTTATTTCCTAAAAGAAAAAGCAGCAATCGGCAGATAATAAGAAATTGACAGGAAGAGAAAGCATACAAAAAGGGAAAGGCTAGAGGTCATTGAAGTGCCCTTCCTTCAACATGACTCATTATGTATCTTGCTTCGAGAGTCGTAACTTGTCGACTGAACTGGATTCAGAGTGTTTCTTTGATTATTACAGAAATGTTTACTTAATTTGTTTCATTCTGCTAGGTTAGTATAAAATTGTGGTAATAGTCTCCTTGGATCTCATTTGGAAGAACTTTGGGGGTTTCATCCCTTCTTTTAGCCAGGACCTATTAAGCTCTGTCATATGTTAGGTGCTAGAGAAAGCAGGTCAGACATAGGCCTTGATTTAGAGTTAACCAGGTCACAGACTTGTCGCCGGTATGCGATTATGGCAAGCTGGTGAGTCCTGGACTTTCAAGAGCAACCACAGTCTCTAGATGTTCAGAGGGAGGGGCAACCAGTTTTATCTGGGCCCTCGTGGAGAGGTGTTTTCCAAAGCTGGGGAAACTTCTAGAAATGTTCAATGTCTGTAACAGGACAATAGGGGCTGTATTTTAATTTTATTTCAAACCTAAGGTGTCTGTGTCTTCTCATCTTAGTGAACTGGCTTGAGATGCTACAATACTGCTGACCTGTTGGATTAAAATGCTATCATGCTTAAGGAGGCTTAACTAGTGGGTACAATTATGCTTACTCAGACATTTGCAGCTGCTTAAAGCTTTATTTCCAGAGCCTACCCATTGTTTCAGAAGTAATTTGTGCATGATTATGGAAGCTACTGTTACCTATTTATGCTAACTTTAACATATTCTGTACTAAAGTATTGAGTCGTCGAGTTATTAAAACGGGTTTGCCTTATATGGCCATAGTTCTCGATAAGAGATGTCTTTTTTTTTTTTTTTTCATTTTTAAGGAGAACACAATAAAAAGCATGTTGTATTTCACTTCCCGTTACCTAGTTCAGGGTGTAGGTGGGTCTGAGTTAATATAGAAGAAACAGATATTATTCCAAATTGTAAGGATGAGAATGAAGCCTCAGCAGATCCAGGCGTGGGGAAGAGGTTAATAAAAAGAGTCTGAAATGGGAAACAGAGGACCGTGTCAGCTTTAGGCTTTAGTGTGACACATATTCACTCTCTCCAAAAATAACTGCCATGGGGACTTTCAAAGTTCTCTTTTCCTTTGACTATTTTGGATGAGTGATACTTTAGGTTAGGGGTCAGTAAACTTTCTTCTTCTTCTTCTTCCTCTTTCTTCTTCTTCTTCTTCTTCTTCTTCTTCTTCTTCTTCTTCTTCTTCTTCCTCTTCTTCTTCTTCTTCTCCTCCTCCTCCTCCTCCTCCCTCTTCTCCTCCTCCTTTCTTTCTTTTTTTAAATAAAGGGCCAGAGAGTAAATATTGTAGGCCTTGTAAGCCATATGGTTCCTTTTGCAAGCACTCAGCTCTGCTATTGTTACACGCAAGCAACCATAGGCAATACATAAATGAATGGTTGTGACTGTCCCCCAATAAAACTTTCTCTACTGAAGCAGGTCGTGGGCCATATGTGGCCCATGGGCCAAAGTTTGCTAAGCCCTGCTTTATGTCATCGTTTCCCAGACTTCAGTCACTTTGGTTGTATCGTCATGATATTGCTTAATCTGAGTAGATTAGAGTCGAAAATTACTTCATTTTCTCCCTTACGTTGATGTAACTGTTCTTTTTTTTTTTTTAAAACAACACAAATTTATTTTAAAAGGAACTTTATATAACTACCATATGTGGAAAAGCAGTATTATGTGTTATTAAGAAGGGATCACCAAAAATAAATAAATAAATAAAACGATAACAAAACCGTAAGAAAACAATACAGTTACATCCTACTAATTGTGTGCCTATCATGTTTTGGGACCAACTGACTGAGGCTACTGTCAGTAATAAACGAGACAGCTTAAAATTGGTCTCTCAGATTTGATGACTATTTGCTTAGATGTTTTATTTATTTATTTATTTATTTTTTAAAGATTTCATTTATTTATTTGACAGAGAGATAGTGAGAGCAGGAACACAAGCAGGGGGAGTGGGAGAGGGAGAAGCAGGCTTCCCGCCGAGCAGGGAGCCCGATGCGGGGCTCGATCCCAGGACCCTGGGATCATGACCCGAGCCGAAGGCAGACGCTCAACGACTGAGCCACCCAGGTGCCCTGCTTAGATGTTTTAAAAGAGTGTGAACAGGTAGGAATCATCACGGAAGCAGTGCTGAAGAACCACTGGGAGCGGGGACTCTTGCCTGGAAGAGGGCCCCTGGGCTGGGGTCATCAGACCAATTACAGAATACCCATTGAACTTGAACTTTCGGTAAACAACAAATAATTTTTTAGTGTAAGTATGCCTCATGCAATATTTGGGACCTACTTATGCTAAGACTTTATTTGTTGTTTATCTGATATTCAAATTTAACTGCGTATCTTCCTCTATTTTTTGGAGGGGTGAAATTTGGCAGTCCTACCCTGGCCCAGCAGCAAGAAGGCTGTGCAAAGATATTCAGGTGGGAAAAGGTGCAGGAAAGCAGCAACTTAGGATACTGACAATTTAGTCTATGGTAGGTCTCAGTAGGGGACAGTGAGTTGGCCTGCCCAGGAGGTATGGGTCAGAAATTAAGTCAGGTTCTTGTGACTTGGAGTCCCAGCCAGGAGTTTGTACCCAATCCATTTCTGCTCCAGAAAACCGCTGGAGGGTTATAAAGAAGGGCATGTGTGATAGGGCAGAAAATAATCTTTCAAAGAACTTTACTGTTAGCCTATTTATGTAGCTATATCATGCCTTCAGTGCTCTGGAAAAATAATCAAAGGAGAATTTAGAGCTGTTCTCAGATTGTCAGTTTTTCATCTAAAAATGTTAATGTACATTAAACTTAATTATAAAAAGCATATCCCATCACAAACTATTTTTAATATGGAATATTTAGCTGCGGTGCACACATTCTGTTCTGCTCTCCACCAGGCTATTAACCAGAATAATCTGGATTTAAAAATGAACCGAGTCAGTTTGTATACCCCCAGGTTAAGTCCCAAACACATTACATCATTTAAACTGCCATCCTTACAACGAACAGACGTGTTTTTGGTTGTTCTATGCGGGAAAAGTTGCAATTCAGTTGTGAGTTTTGGATGGCACTGGAAATGTCAGCTGTTGACACAGCTATTCGTGGGAAAGAGAAAAGAGGAATCTCATTACAGGTCTTTAGACCTATTTTTCTTCTTCCTTTTTGTTGTAAAATGATTTGTCTATCATTGCAGGCCTCGAGGACGTGAGAGGCCATGGAGTCGCCTAGATTTAAACTAAGTATTTGTGCAAGTTCACGAGTTTGTATGAGGATGCATTTGGACATGAAAATCTAATGCCGGCAGGAATCTTCTCTTGTCTCTTCTTGGTGATTTGGATAGGATTATAATCAGGAAATAGTTTTAATATGACAGAACCCTGGTGATTCCTAATTCTAGCCGTCAGGTGCTGCAACCACTTCTGTTTTCCTGTGGAAAGGATTGAAGAGCTGGCGGAAAGAAGCTGTGGTTTCAGACCGAGAGTGAGCGCACGGCCTAGCTCACCTGGCCACTAGGTGGCGCTGCAACCATAAGGAAGGGTGGTCACAGCTACACAGTTTGGCTGTGGCATTAAGGGAGTTCTCTAAGGCTGGAATTGGGAGATGCTAGCTTTTGTATCTCTGGCTTCCCTGGATTATGGAGCTTTTTGGATTCTACTACATACTTTGTATATCTGACATGCTGCTGAAAGGGGAGAGGATTATTTGATTGGGATGCGGTATTTGTTGCATTTGTTAATTTGTGTTATCACACACAGGGGCATCTGCACACAAAGATTTGCTACATTGGTGTTGTTTGCAGAGTGGGAAGGGAAGGGAAATATCACACTTCCATAGTTTCTAAGCAGGATGGGCTGTTCCAGCTGAGCACCAGATAGTGTTCTGACCTATGGATTGCGAGTGAGAGGTAATGCCCTTCCCTTTGGTGTTTGTCTGCTGGAGGGGCTGTGGAAAGAGTGCTCTTAGTGCAAACGACCGTCTGGGCGTTGGTAAGCCTCATAGCATCTCTCTTTACACCAGCCTCCTCTTTTAGCTGTTTCCTCTCTTTTTTTAACCATCGAGAAGAAAATATCATCATCCAAAAGAATTTTTTTTTGATTTTTCTTTTTGAGCAGAAGCCATGTATTTGAAACCCAGACACCCCACTATTGCCCCAAAGAAGAGAAGAAACTAAGGAAGACTCTGGTAGGAGTATCAGAATGAAAACTACATAACAGCAACACAAGTGGCTCTAGAAATAGAAGAATTCCAGCAAAGAATTAGCAAAACTGTTTCTTAAATAGTGACAGATGTGGTATTGATCGAAATTGAAGTGTGCCTGGTGAAATAAAATTTGCTACCAGTCACTTAAAGAAAAATTTGCCGAGGGCATATTGGCAGTTAAGTCAGCAAGCAATGGGATTCATAGTGAAATGATCCTAGCTTTTTGTTTATTGAGGTCTTGCTATGTGCCAGGTCCTTCGCCAGACACCTTGATATAATTGCTTAATCTTTAGGTTTGTTTTTTTTTTAAATATGTTATTTATTTATTTCGGAGAGAGACAGAGAGAGCATGTGGTGTCGGGGGAACGGAGGAGCAGAGGGAGAGGGACAAGCAGACTCCACTCTGAGTGCGGAGCCCCACAAGGGACTCGATCTCAAGACCCTGAGATCATGATCTGAGCTGAAACCAAGAGTCTGACACTCAACCAACGGAGTCACCCAGGCGCCCCTAGAATAGGTTTTGAAATGGGTATTATCATCCCATTTGACACATAAGGAAATGGCGGTAAGGACAGGTCAAGGACTTGGGTTGCGTTCTAACACCTTAAAGAGCTCTACTTCGAATTAGGTCTGTTGGGTTTCAACACTGTGTCTTGGTGTTTAGGGAGGGACTCAAAAATGGAACGTAAGTAAGGTAGAGATGATATCTATGTCACTTCTCATTGCATCTCTAGGACATGCCTCAGCGCCTGGCACATAGTAGGACTTCGGTATACATTTGTTCAACTAATAGATAAATGCCAGAGGACTGAAAGTATTTCATGGTGTTTAACTAGAAACCTTGGGAGTTCCGGGAGTGAAATCTGAAACCGGCTTGAAACATGGAGGGCAACGAGAGTCTGAAAAAGGAGGCAGACTGCTCTAGACTGGTAAATGTTCAGTAGGCCAGGGAACTTACATCCGAGGCTGGTGTTGTGTGGCTGCAAGATGAGTAGATATCCACACCCACCCACCAGAATCTTGAGAGTTTATATAGAGGCCTTAACTGTCACATGTCCAGTTCAGATGGTCTCAACAACACCCTAGTCTCTCAAGGCTACATCCTTGAAACAGCTCCTAGGGTAGGAACGGTGGATGGAATGTATAGGGCAAGGACAGGGGAGGGGGCGAGGTTGCCCCTGTGCAGCTTGTGGATCGAATGGTGGTTATACCCTCTCGAGGACCTCCTCCGACAGACTGGCACATACCTTATTTCATTCAAACAAGCTCAGATCCTGAGTTCACTGGGGTGGAAAGTATCACCGAATTTTACAAAATGAAGAAGCTGGAGCTCTGGGGTTAAGGAACTTCCTCAAGTTCAGGTTTTCTGACCACAGACTGAAGGATTTTTACTATAGCCTCACACTCCATGGGTGGCTACTTACTTTTTGTAAATTCAAAGGATGTATAATGAATAACATCCTATTCTTTTTTATTATGTATATTTGATAAGCATTCCTGCAGAAAAGCCAGAATACATAGTCTGAGGGAGGGGTAGGATTCCTGCCTTAAAAAAATCAGTTTTTTGAAAAACTTTTACCTCTAATATATATTTACTCTAGAAAATACAGAAAATAGAGATAAGTAAAATAAAATATGAAAATCACCCATCTTTTCTCTACATTAGAGAGACATATCATCTATACTTTTTTATGCATATATGTTTTTTAAAAAAGAGATCCTGTTCTTACAATTTGCTTTTGAAATTTAATTCATTGTACACATCTTTATGTGTCAATAAGTCATTCCTATGTCCTAACTTGTAGTGGCTACAAAGTGATCTGTGGTATGAACATACTGTAGTTTATTTAACCAATCCCTTATTGTTGGAGGGTTGTTTCTACATTTTTACTAATAAAGCAATATTACAATGAACATCCTTGAATATTTATCTTTGTGCATTTATTCTTGACCCATCATGTTGTAGCTGAATCTTCATCCAGAGAGGTGATGCAATTTATCTGAGATGCAGAACTTGGACCAGATGTGAAGGCTGTCAGGTTCCAGACTCACTGTTTTCCTGTTACGTCAGTGGAGGCCATGGAACTTGGCCGCCGGCTATGGCTATGTCCCCCTGTGGAAAGGGAGAGATTTGTGGCCTCTGCAGCCATTTAGCAACAGAGCTAAGCTACCCCCAGAAAAGAAAAGTCAAATTAAAAAAAGACAAATAAGGTTATTATTATTATTATTATTATTATTTTGCTTAAACACTGTTGTACAACTTTTTTTTTTCTTCTGTAACATTATATTCCCTTGGTTTCCTTCCTGGTTCTCTGATCCCAACTTTCTTTCTTTCTTCTTTTCTTCCTTCCTTCTTCCACCCTTCCTCTCTCCCTTCCTTCCTTCCTTCCTTTCTTTCTTTCTTCCTTCCCTCCTTCCTTCCTCCTACCTTCCTTTTCTACCTCCCTTCCTTGTTGATATTACTTGAGTTTCTATCTTCAAATTTCTTCTTTCTCTACTCTTTCCCTCTTAATGGCTTCATCTACCCCTTCCAGACAAATGACCTCCAAATCTGAAACTCCACTCCTGATGTCTCTCCCATAGGCCAGTGCTGTGCTTCCTACTGGCTGTTAGAACGTTGCATTCCTGGAACCAGCATGTTTAATGAAAGCCATCCATTCCCTCAGACGAGAACCTTGAGCCGTCGGATTGCTCTCCTGCCTTCATGTAACCTCACACATCTTGCCAAGTCCAGTTAGTTCTATTTCTGGCACTTAGCCTTTCTCCATAGTCCCACTACCTCTGCCCTGATTCTGATGTGCATTACCCTTTGCCTGGACTGTCCCAGTGGCCTCTCACATGGCTGCCCCTCTTCTCTCCCTGGCCAATTCATCTTGCCTGGGCTTGGCAAATTAATTTTCTGAATAGGGTCCAAAGCTATTAGCCTGGCCTTCAAACTTCTTTGTAATTTGACCCTAAACTACCTTCTTAACCTCATCTACCCTTTTTTTCTAGCATAGACATTGAGCTTCAGTCCAGCTGAACTCAATGAGGCTCCCATAACATACTCAGCTCCTAATTGGCTCTGAGTCTTGCTCAGGTCAGTTCCTGGGCCAGAAGTGCCTGGCCTTTTGAGATCTTAAAACATGAATGTCATCTCTCCTTAAACCAAGGTGATCTTGTCCTTCTTTGGGTCATCAAAACTGTTTGCTAAGCATCCACTGTACATACTTGTGTGCATCTGTTATGTTCCACTCAGATTTGGAACTCCTTGTGAGTAGGAGCATGTATCTTTCTCAAACCCCAGCAATCCTAGCCCACTCCCCTTAACATGAGGGTCTCCCCCCATACTAGGTTCTCAGAGAGTATTTGTTGAGGAATTAAAACAATTTGGGATTTATAAAACTCAAGCTAAATTTATCAGAAATACAACCACAGTATAAAGCAAATTTTAAGGGCTTGCTGTTTTTAAAGCAAAACAAACTTTATATGTATTCATAAAGCTACTACTTGTCAAATCTCCCTGTTCAGTGTTCTGGCAACACATATGAGTGGGATTCAGAAATAGCTGGTCAGAAGGTCAGTAGAGTTGTCTGAAACGATCTACTTTGGTAAGTGAGAACCTTTTTCTCTGTCCTTAAAATATACTCTGCCCCATTACCTCCAATAGAAAGGTCAGAGAATTGGAGTCAGGACATTTGGCTTCTGTGATTTATAAACTGTGCAACCTTGGGCAACTTTCCTCACTTGTAACCTAGTGATGCCTACTATATATTCTTACTTAAGAATTGCATTTGGCTCTTGGTAACAGACATTTGATATGGTGGCTTAAAAAAAAAAAAGGTATCTTTTTGTTCCTTGTAAAAACATTCTGTAGATAGTTCCCAGCTCTACAGCCATCAGTAACCCCCGCTCCCACTCTCCATTTTTCCCTTTGGTGTGTGGTTTCCATCTTCACGTTAGCCTTGCCAAGCAAGATGGCTGCTTGAGCTCAGCCTCCATGTCAACATTCCCAGCGAAAACGTTCCCAAGGCGACCTTCTCCAGCTGCGTCAGCTTCCTTTCAACACTTTAAAAGAGTTTTTTTCCTGGAAGTTCTACCTAACCACTTTGACTTAGATCTACTGTGGTGCTTCTCAGCCCCGGCTGTTTATTTGAAACACGTGAAGGCTTTAAAAATAGTACCTGCGCGAGGGCCTCACAGCCTAAGAGTGACATCAGAATCTCTGTGGTTGGGGTCAGGACTCGTATTTTAATATGACCCCAACTGATCCAATTGCACAGTCGAGGTTGAGGGCCACTGAGCTAGGGTGACCATATAATTGGCCATCCAAATGGGGACTCTTGAGAGTGGAAGGAGAGACAGCCGGCTTAAACAGGAGGGACAGGGACTCAGTGGAGTTCATCCTCTGCTGCTTCCTGTCAGGTGGCCAAGCACCTTGATTTCTACTGCTCTGGAAGAAGAAAGAAGAGGAGAAAAGACATTGGTTGGGTGCTCAGGATTTCCTTCCATTCCTACTCAAGCTTCTGGACAGGATTAGATGAGGTAAATGTACATGAAACCATTCTGTAAGCTGCAGTGTTTCAAAGACGTGTTTATAAATAAGATTATCATAATTTAGTACAGATAGATACACAGGATGGCCTGAAGGAGCCCAGTTTGGAGTCCCTTAGCACAGGTTTGATTAATTTAGGCCTTACGGTCATTTTCTTAACAACGCTCACTGGGAGATGGTGGCTTGTGGTGGTTTTAGAATGTAGACTTTGGAGGCTCATAAAATCACCCTGGGTTTGAATCCCCGCTTTTTTTCCAGCTTTGTCATTTAACTTCCCTAAATCGCTTCAAAGTCTCCATGATACTACTTAGCTCAAACGGTTGTTACCAGGGTTAAGGAAGTTAACATGTGGAAAGGATTCAATTTAGGGCTTGGCTTATAATAAATGTTTAATAATTGGCCACTCTTTATTGCTCATAAGATTACTTTGAGGTCTGCAAAAAAAAAAAAACAAAACTTTTTTTCTGCCTCTCAAGAGTCTCAAGTATCAGGGGTATTTTCGGGCGACACGGTCGGCTGGAGCCCTTTCTCCCTGCCTTCTGGCTGGGAAGTGAGCAGTGGAAAGAGGAATTGCAGATTCCAAATGTCTACCTATTCCCCATGGCCCCCTGTCCTAACTGACCCCCCAGCAAGGGTCTGGGTTGAAATACCAGTGGGGATCCCAGGCGGCTTAAGTGGCTAATAGCTAGAATTAAATTCATTATTTCAGCGACTTGGTCCACGCATCAGGAGATCTGTGCGTTTGAAATAACCTTTGCCTGTTGCGGTTTTGTCTCTAGTGATTCTTGCTTCTGGCCACTGGGTTCTGGTATAATCTCCCTTTCCATCCCCTCAGTTGCTAACTTGTAAACTTTCTTCCCTGGGGCTTGCTCCTCTAATCTTGCCTTCTCCTGTTTTGCTGTAGTCTTGTCTTCCTTTATTCATTCTGCATTGCTTTTATCTCCTTACCTTTCCTCCTGCTGAGTGTAAACAAACCTTATGGCAAAAAAAAAAAAAAAAGAAAAAGAAAAAAAAGAAGCCAGGAAGGATGCTGCCTAGTTCCTGGAAGGGGAAAAAAATCTTAGAGATGGTGCACTTTACTGTTGGCAGTCAAAATTCAGTACTTCCTACTTGTAGCATCATCATTGACTATATAAGGAAAATGTAAGAACGGGAGTTTTATGTGGGGAGAGAAATTGGTTTTGAATTATTCTTTTGAGTTTGTTGATGGAACAACCATTACAAAGTCTAGAATTGTCTTCCTAGAGATGACATGTCTGATTGAGCTGAGTCTTTGGTGCCGGGTTGGCAGACCTTTTTCATAAAGGCCTGATGCTAAATACTGTAGGCTTGCAGGCCATACTTTCTCTCTGGCAACTTTGCTGGTACAGGGCAAAAGCAGCCACAGACAATGGGTCAAGAATGAACGTGGCCCTGGACCAATAAAACTTTATTTACAGTTACTGAAATTTGAATTCCATATAATTTTCACAGGTCATGGTATTTATTCTTCTTTGGATTTTTCCCCCCCCCCAACCATTTAAAAATGTGCAAACCATTCTTAGAACAAAAAACGGGGGCGCCTGGGTGGCTCAGTTGGTTGGGCGACTGCCTTCGGCTCAGGTCATGATCCTGGAGTCCCAGGATCGAGTCCCGCATCGGGCTCCCTGCTCGGCAGGGAGTCTGCTTCTCCCTCTGACCCTCACCCCTCTCATGCTCTCTCTCTCATTCTCTCTCTCAAATAAATAAAATCTTTATTAAAAAAAAAAAAGAACAAAAAACGGTGGGCGGGACATGGCCTCTCATTTTCAGACTCCTTCCTGCTGGTAGTGAACTCAAAGGAGCACACTGATTGCCTGTGGTTAGAAAACCTTCGTTCCAGTCACTTCTTTTCAAGTCCAGACTCAGTTTCCTCATTTGCAAGATCAGTTGAAGTGATAACATTACATGCTGGAGAGGATGTGGGCAACAGGAATTCTCATTTGTTGCTGGTGGGGAATGCAAAATGGTACAGCCATTGAGGAAGACAGTTTGGCAGTTTTGTACGAAATTAAACATACTCTTGCTACAATTCAGTGAATCTTGCCCCTTGGTATTTTCTCAAATGAGCTGAAAATGTATGTTCACATGAAAACCTGTACACAGATGTTTATAGCAACTTTATTCATAATGGCTCAAACTTGGAAGCAATCAGGTGTCCTTCAGTAGGTAAATGGACAAGTAAACTGTGGCATATCCAGACAATGGAATACTATTCAGTGTTAAAAAGAAATGAGCTATCAAGCCATGAAAAGACATGGAGGAAGGTTAAGTGCATATTACTATGTGAAAGAAGCCAATATGAAAAGGCTACATTATGTATAGCTCCAACTATCGAAACCCATAGAATGTATAACACCAAGAGGGAACCCTGTTGGAAACTGTGGACCTTGGCGATAATGATATGTCAGTTTAAGTTCATCTACTATAACCAGGCAGACGTCTCTTTTTGGGGGGGCAGGGAGGCTGTATAGATGTGTGGGGACAGGTGTGGGCTTTCTGAACAGTTTTTCTGTGAACCTAAAACTGCTCTAAAAAATAGTCTATTAAAAAAATCAGGTTAATGAAGTTTGCTCAGTCTAACTCATGGCTGTCCAGCTTATCTAATGAGTTCGTTGTAAAGCACCAAGTAAATAAGAAGTTGCTGCCCAAATGTTAGTTACTGAGCAGAATTAAGCTCTACTCCTTTCCTCTAAGATGTTCCAAGTAACAAGGGTCCGGAGAGATGTCTCCTGAACAAGAACATCTCTGGGTACCTCTTGGAGATTAGCAATGTGGGCACTAACTTCCAAGAAGGCTTGTCATTCAAAACACCCACTACCAAGTGCAAAAACCTGGTTAAGGTTTAAGCAAGTATTTCCCAAACACATGTGTGACTTCGAAGACCATTAACAAATGCAAAACACCATTAAAATTTGGCAGCGTGGGAGTCTGCTGATGCTCTTTGGGAAAAGCTAATCTCAGGCATTTCAGTAAATGCCATAGAAAAGATAAACACACAAGAAACTTACCTTCAAGAAGCTGCAAATCTAGCAGAGAGAAAAAAGGCAAGGACTTGTCTTATACTAACATTTCCTCTATTGCTATTTGACGTTACCTAACATGTTATTATATTTTATTAGAAAATTATGAGCCATTGGCAAATGTATGGGCTTAAGCTGCCTTTTTTAAGTTACATTATCTCATTAATTTTTTTTCACAATTTATTTCAATAGTAACAGATCACTGAAATGGAAAGACAAGTTAATGGAGGAATCCGTTTCTGTTACAGATACTTGGTTTGCTCTGTACTCACTATGTAAAGAGAGATGTACATAGAATTGTAGTTCTCGATATAGAAGCACACACATATTAGTGGATTAATTTAATTTATTAGTGAAGTTAATGAGTTGTTAGTCTCTTTGGTGTTGTTTGGGAGGAAAATCAACTATCCTAAAATAGATGCATCTCTGAGTTGCTCACTCTGCAGGAGCCAAGTTGGGAGTTGCCCACGGCAGGAAGCAGTTTGGCTGTCCTCTCGTTTGCAGTGCACATGGTTTTCTTGTCCCAAGAGAGCACCCTGCTTTTGGTGCCCTAGTAACGAGTGCCTTCTCTTCAAGATGCACGTCACCCCAAAAGTGAATTGTGCATATCCTGCATGGCTTATATTTTAACCAGGCCATCCCAAATGCATCCTCCAGCATAAAGAAAGATCTGTCTAGCTCTTGAATGTGATGTGAATAAAGAACAGCAGTTTAATGTTATTTACACTGGTAGGCAGATGCTCTACCACGATAGAACACTGTCAGGGCCCTTGAGAGTAAGTGGTTTCTTTTCCTCTATAGCTGGCAACAATGGTATCTATTACCTTGATAGCACTTTATAGTCTATGTTGCCCCTTTAATTGTTTAAGAATTGGGCAAGTGCATCAGGAAAAAGTCCTTTGCACATGAAGCAGTGAGGCCCAGAGCTGTTGAAAAACGTGCCCAAGGCTCGCGGCTAGAAGGGGCTGGAGCTGGGTTTTGAAATCTACTCTCAGCTTCAGCTTCTTTCAACTCTATCTGCTGCTTTCTCAGAGATGGATGTCCCATGGCTGGACGGGTCATAGTGAGCTTATCAGTACCACGTATTTAGATCACATCTGAGATGCCTACCTCAGAGAATCACCTCATAGCTAAAGTTCTTTTATTCATCTTGAAACTTTGTCTTGGTAAATTCAAAGCTCTTAAAAAAGCTTTCATTAGAAAACATTTCAAAACTATTCAAGAGTAGAGAGAAGAGTATAATTACTCTCTATGATCCAATTTCCCAGTTTTAACAACTAGCAGCACATGGGCAAGCTTGTTTCAACTCTACCCCCACCTCAATTAGATTAATTTGAAAATCTCAGATATCATAATTTCTTCTGTAAATACTTAAGGATATGTCTCTAAGAGATAAAGTTTTCTGATTTTTTTTTTCTCTGCTTAACAAAGCACCTCCAAACTTAGGGGCTTAAAATAGTAGCTTACTGTGATCTCTCGTGGTTCTGTGGGCTGACCAGGCTTGGCTGAGCAGCTTTCATTTGGGGGCTCTATTTCGATGTTCATCAGGTTTCAGTTGGGGCTGCAATCATCTGAAGCTATGATGGGGCTGATACCAAACGTGGCTCACTCATGTGACTCTCAGTTGGGGACTCAAGTGGGGCTGGTGACTCTTCAGTTCCTCTGCATGTGGCTTGGTTTCTCCCAGCATGGCTGCTGGGTTCTAAGAGGGAATGTCCCATGAACAGGAGTTCTAAGACACTTGAGCAGAAGCTGTAAGGCTTCTTATGACCTAAACTTGGAGCTTATGACCATCGCTTCCATCACATTCCATTGGAGAAGGGAGTCATGACAGTGCCCCAAAGTCAATGGGAGCTCCACTCTACCTCCCAGTGGGGGGAGCAGCTAAAAACTCAAAGAGTAATTCCTTAATATCACAAATATCCATCCATGTTCACATGCCTCATTTGTTTATTTTTTTATTATGTTATGTTATTCACATGCCTCATTTGAACTAGTGGTGTTTTACATTTGGTTTGTTCAAAGCAGGATCAAGAAGAAGTCCACACATTGCATTGGGTGGATATGGCTTTCATGTTTCTTTTAATCTAAGATATCCCTCTCTGTGTTTATTCTTTGCTTAAAATTTATTGTTGAAGAAGCAGATTGTTTGTTCTGTTGAATTTCATAACAGTGTGGATTTTGCTGCTTGTGTCCCTGGTGTTCCTTGGTCCCTTTTATTTTTCTCTTGTAGACTCTTAGATCCTTGATCAAGTTCAGGTCCACAGTTTTGGTAAAAACACATCCTAGGTAGTGTGATGTGTACTTCTTACTGCATCACACCAGGAGGCGCAAAATCCGTTTGTCTCTGCTTGGTGATGTTAAAATTGATTTGTGGGTTCAGGTGTTGAAGCCAGAGCTCCTTACTCCAGTTGAGCCTTTTTAGAAAAAGCTTCTAAACAGTTGCTCCTCTTTTGCAGGTTCAGGAAATGGAATGAGTCTATATTTATAGACCCATGTCTTCATTTACTGTGTGCTAACCATGTGCCAGACATCACATCAGATACTTAAATGACGTGACTGATTTATTTTTCATGACAAACCCAATAAAAGAGGAATTATGATTATCTTCATTTTACAGAACAGGGAACTGAGGCACACGTGCCCTGTGCCCGACATCCAGGCAGTGGATGCCTTCCGATTAGTTCTCATTTACAAAAGGGATGAATTTTCATTTTCAAAATCCTGGGGGCAGCCAACATAAGTCCATGAGAAAGGGAACAAAGGCATTGGGTGGGGGGGTGGGGAGTGGCAAACAAGGGATTCACACACTCCTTTTAAAATCTGGAGTCACCATCCTGAATCCAGAGGCCTGTGAGGCAAATTCTGCTCCAGCTTCCCAGTGTAGGAGAATGAGTTATTTAACATTTCCCTTCTCTGCAGCATCCCCTGTGTCGTGGGGTCAGCAGGGCGTGGCCTCCCGCCTCCGTTAAGGATGTGAGGGTGACTCCCAGTTTCACATTTGTGCTACTCAGCGTTACCCAGACAGGAGGCTCAGAAATGACAATTTTATTTTAAAGAAAATATTTTCAAATGCAATTTGCAGTTTGTACATGAAGAGTAATGAGCAAAATGGATGCAGCTGTCTTTTAACTTAACCCTGCAGTGCCACCCCAGTTTGCTTTCCTACCCAAGTGATCATGTAGGCAGCTTCTGTGCCTTTCTTAGGGACTTTGGAGCCTCTGAGCTTCAGAGGCAGTGGAGTTGGGCTAAAAGTTGGGCATGTGCCCGGTGGTGCCAGGTATCTAGGGCTGCCATAGCCAAAAAAGAAAAGCCTGGAAAGAACAGAACCCAGAAATGAGCAGTGAGGGCCAGCTAGCGGAACGCTGAGGGTGCTGTCCCACAGCAGGAATGCTTTCCTTTCTGCAGGGAACGTTTCTGAAGGACACAGCAGCATTTCTTCCATCTCTGTAGGGCTCTTTGGAGCCATCTTAGTGCTGGATGTCCAGTCTCACGTGGTCTAAAGCAGCTTCTGTGTTCTGGTCATTCTGTGAGGTTGTTCTCTGCCTTCTCATGCAAGTCCTTCTGCAGTGTTGGGGCTGAGTGGAGCCAGCTCTATCCTCCCTGCAGGACTCAACATTCTGGAGCCTCTGACCTTCCCCCGTGGTCATGTGCATACCCAGCTGTGGGGTCTAGGCTCAGGGGCATTGCACGTTGACAAAGCCAATTTCTTAATAGTGCTTGAAGGGAGTGGGGAAATTAGTTGTAATGTATAAGATGCCATTTCTTGGCATTCCTAGCATTTGCTCTTAGTTATTTTAAAGGACACTGAGTGACTTAAATCAGGGTAAGCCCACACCTTGTTACAAGGACAGAGACCCAGGCACGCATGCACACACCCACACAAGTTAACTTTTTGGTATTCCGATATTCATCTCCCTAAGCAGAACAATGATTGGTGTGTATCACTCAGGGAAAAAGGGAGATATCTCAGATGTAACACAGGGACACAGATTCCCAAGAAGTTTTCATGGTCCAGTGAAGGAAACAGAATCCACTTGCAACACATCATGGCTTTCACCTGCACTTTAGTTTCTGCAGGGCTAGGGCTATGGCTGCAACGTGGAGGCTCCAAGCTAACTTGAACGTATTAGCCACTCAGGCCTGGGTGGTGGTGGTTGTTTTTTTTTTTAAGATGTATTTATTTATTTGAGAGAGAGAGAGCGCTCAGTGGGGACGGGCAGAGGGAGAAGGAGAGAGTCCTAAGCAGACTCTGCACTGAGTGTGAAGCCTGATGTGGAGCTTGATCTCACGACTCTGAGATCATGACCTGAGCTGAAACCAAGAGTCAGACACTTAACCGACTGAGCCCCCAGGCGCCCAGGGTCAGAGCTTCTTTCATGACCAAGCAGTTGTCTCATTAAGAACATGGTAGCATTTTATGTGAAACACTGTGGTGGTTGCTTATTTCTTTTCTTTCTTTCTTTTTTTAATTAAAAAGAATATTGTATTTATTTGTGTGTGTGTGTGTGTGAGAGAGAGAGACAGAGAGCACAAGCAGGGGGAGTGGCAGGCAGAGGGAGAAGCAGGTTCCCCGCTGAGCAGAGAGCCCGATGTGGGACTCCATTCCAGGACCCTGGGATCACGACCTGAGCTGAAGGCAGACACTTAACTGACTCCACCCAGGTGCCCCAGTTGCTTATTTCTTAAAATACTTTTCTGTAGCGTGTATCTTTCTCATGGACAAAGAGCCCTTGAATAGCATTGTTTGCTTGTCTGGTGTCTTGTGACTTAGGAATTGAGCCTTGTACTCTGTATGAGAACAGCAGGGAGGAAAAGGAAGGAAGGAAGGAAAAAGAGGAGGGCTCGAGAGAGGGAGGAAAGAAGAATGAATGAAGGAGAGAAGGAAGGAAGGAGGAAAGAAGGAAGGAAAGGAAAAGAAAAAACATGCTGAATCCTTATAATAATCTAACCGTGGGCAGTTCATTAGAGCTGAGTTGAATAAATCATTGTTGATTTGTTTTTACCTCTCATGTCTTTTCCCTAAGCCACACTGGCTAGTTGGAGGCCGCCATTGGGTCTGTCTCCATCTTGGGGTAGTGGTGCGAAGTCTCAGGTGGGGCAGAATCCCGGGCTGTGATGTAATGAGAGTTTCTACCTCATGCTTGTATGTCATTCACACAAGTGGAGCATCATGGGAGCTGGACCAGATTGATGTCCCCTCTAAGAATAGCACTGATTATAGAACAGATTTTCCCATATACAGAGCCATTTTTAATTCTCTGCCTACCACAGCTGCCAGCCTGCAGAGATAATTCCTTCTAGCAGAATAGCTCTAGATTATTATAGGGAAATCAAATTTGCATAAAAGCACTCTTTCTTCTTTCTCTCCCTTTCTATCTAAGTTACTAAACAGATACTGTCAATTACTTTTGTTGGAAGAGATTTTTGGGGGGGAAGGGAAAATACATTGTTTTTTGGAAAAATGCCACGTGAAAACTTTCTATACAACTTTAACAGATTCTGAGGGCTAGCATTTAGTGTGACACTTCACATTTGATGGATGCTTCACTATTTTCAAAATGCTTTTCAGTCCAACAAACTTTTTTTTTTTTAAAGATTTTATTTATTCATTCGACAGAGAGACACAGAGAGAGAGGGAACACAAGCGGGGAAGCGGGAGAGGGAGAAGCAGGCTTCCCACAGGGCAGGGAGCCCGATGCGGGGCTCGATCCCGGGACCCTGGGATCATGACCTGAGCCGAAGGCAGACGCTTAACCGACTGAGCCACTCAGGCGCCCCAGCCAACAAACTTTTTGTATATATTTTATTTTATCTTGATGGGGCACAGCCCCTGGGGACATAAAAAAATGAATGGCCCTTGTTTTTGAAAAGCTTATTTTATTTGATTGATGGAAAATATACATGAAAACAATAAGGCAGACATCACTAGGTCCATTTTGCAGATGAGGAAACTGAGGGCCAGGGAAACTTCAGTGACCTTTTGAAAGTGTGCATAACTGGTAAGCAAAGGATTGAGAGGTCAGATCTTTATAGTCTTGTTTGGGCTTGCTGTGGGAACCATGACATCACTCAGGAGGGGAAAGGTTGCAGCTGCAAATTGACAGCTTGTCGTTGTTTGGCCAAACCTTTTTTTTTTTTTTTAGATTTATTTATTTATTTGAGAGAGAGAGTGAGCGGGGAAAGGGGCAGAGGAAGACAAAGAATCCACAAGCAGATTCCCCTCTGAGCGCAGAGCCTGACTCGGGGCTTGATCCCAGGACACTGAGATCATGACCTGAGCTGAAACCAAGAGTCAGCTGCTTAAGCGCCTGAGCCACCCAGGTGCCCCTTGGCCAAACTTTTTAATTTGACATTGAAAAGAAGTCCAGAAGATTTTACTCCCCCCCAATCCCACCCCACCCCAAAAGAATGGACTTCTGGTTTCTTTGAAAAAATATTATACAATCTGTCAACACCAGGTCTATATTCCATCAAGGTGAGACTGGTTCCATCAGACTGGGCACAGACAGTGGCCACTACTCCCCACCTCCCTATGTCCACGTCACTCATTTAAGTACCAGCTTTTGGCCCAGAAGGCTTTGTGTTGTCCCCTGTGCTAAATCTGGGAGGACACAGCAATGTGGGTGCTTTGTCCTGGGAGCAGCATTCTTGCACTGTTTTAAAAATCATCTTCTAGGTTTTCCATCGTCTCTCTCTCTTTTTTTTCCCCCAGCTTTTAGAAAAAGTTGGCAATTTTCAACTTAAAAAAAAAAAAAATTGCCCCCTGTGGGTTCCCAATCCTGATGATTCAGGATTTAGAGACTTGTGAGAGATTTTTACTTTACTAGACACTGTAGGCTGATACTCTATGTGTGTTCTTAAAAAGGCTTTTGTGGCTATTTTTTATTTAATTGCATTCTATTTTCTAACCTGTTTGAAGCCACCTTCTGGGAGATGAAGAGCATGAAGGCAGAAGTCTATTTAGTTCCAACTTTTGCGTTTGGTCTTCGATTTTCTGATTTCATTGGGCAGATTTCTATGCTGAATGTAGGTTCTTAGGAAAATGAGGATTAGGTGCCTGTAAGAAGGAAATAGAGAGACAGTCGTGGTGTTGAAACTCCTAGATAGAAGGTGTTGCTAAGTTCTAATTTACTGTGAAAGCTTAATTAAATCATTGATTTAACCATGGAAGTTACAGGTTAGACGATTCACCCAGGAATCTAAAAACAGCACCAGGCATAAGAGACCTGAGAAATGACTGTATGCAGCAGGCTGCATGTATGCAGTGGTTTCTGAGCCCACCTCTGGTATACCTCTTCCTGGTACTAAGCTGTCACCTCTTTGTTCCATCAGAGTTGAGGCTCCCGCGTTGGGCAGAGGTTGTTTTCAGTGCTTTTTGCGTAATCTTGCAACTCTGCATTTCCAGATCTGGGGGTTCTGAACACCACCTGCCTCCTGAGAAAGTGGCTGTGAGCACACAGTATGGTTTGGTTTCAAAGCTAGTGACAGCCTTCTTGTCCCCCATGTACTCTCATTTCTTCTTGGCGATTAAAATTCCACTTCAGTTGCGCTGTTTTGGCTTTAGGCTTCGCTTCTGTGTTAAAAATCAGTTACCAACCTTTCCAGTTGCAGAGTTTGCAGAACACATTCATACACCATGTCTCCTTTGATCTTCACTATAGCTCCGTGTGGTAGAGAGTGCCATTGTATGATCTGGGAACTAGAGATGCTAAGGTTTGAGTCCCAGCGGAAACTCATTAACTGTGTGATGTCAAATCAGGGATACAATCCCTCGGAACTTACTTTCTTTTCCTATATACAGAAGATTAAAATTTACAGAGTGATTGTAAGCATTAGAGAGAATATTTCCATCTATCCATCCATCCATCCATCCATCCATCCATCCATCCATCCATCCATTATTATGTTTCTCCAGTCCTCTGGGGAAAGGGACCTCATTGTTATTGCAACCCGAGTCCTTGTTTTGCACTCGCCATGTCTGGTGTGCACAGTTGGAGGAGAATGTCTTAGTCTGTGTGGGCTGCTATAATGGAATATCATAGACTGGGTGGCTTAAACAACAGATGTTTATTTCTTGCAATTCTAGAGGCTGGGAAGTCCAAGATCAAGGCACCGGTGGATTGGGTGTTTGGTAAGAGCTCGCTTCCTAGTCCATAGACAGCTCTCCCAGGGGTGAAGGGTGAGGGAGCTCTCTGGGGTTTCTGTTATAATCCCATTCGTGAGGGCTCCATCCTCATGACCTTCCAAAAGCCCTACCCCCTAATACCATCAGGTTTCAACATATGAATTTTGGCGAGACTCCAATGTCAGTCTGTCACAGAGAGCACACTTAGATGGGTTATGACTCAGATCTGGACTCAGCCTGGCCCTCCTCTTTAACTCTGTGCCCCCAGGCAGTTTACTTGTTCTCACTAATCCTCAAGTTCCTCTTCTGAAGAGAGGGCAAAGTGACACATCTGTCTCAGCCGGTTGTCACAGGGATCAGAGAGAGACGTGCCTATAAAGTGCCCCCGCACAGTACCTGGCACATTGCAAAGTGTTTGTAAACGGAGGCTGTTCTTGTTGGTTGGGCTGTCACACAGTGTGAATGTTGGTGGGGAGGACATAGCGGCTTCTCCTTCTCATCAGCTGCCCTTTCTGTGGAACACAGCAGCAGTTGCTGAGTCTGAGAGGCTGTGACTTATCTGTCTTCACCTCCCAGCTGTTTGTCCACAGCCTCCATTTTGAACTGATGGTGAGCGCAGGCAGGTCGTGCAGGGGGGCAGGCCGGGAGTTTCCCTTGGTGTATTCTGGTTCCCTTTCAACCAAATAAAGCCCTAGTTGGCAGTCCTGCCCTTGCCTGGGTGGGGTGAGACCACTCAGATTTGAGGAACAGGCTTCAGAGTTGCCATGGAGATGTTGCTGTATGTCAAACTTCTGCTCTGTGGCAAGCATCTGTAGTCAAACTGCCTGGGTTCAAGTCCCAGCTCTGCTTCTTATAAACCAAGTAGTTCGACTTCTTTAAACTCCAGTTTCTTCAGCTGAAAAGGTGGGGATGGCAATAGCTAAGGCTTGTATATAACATTTACTATGTTCTAGGAACTTCACACATGCCAATTCATTTATCCCCACATCAGCTCTGTGAGTTGGTTAGTATTGTTATGTCTATTTGTAGGGATTGCGGCATAGAGAGATTAACTAGGTTGCTCAAGGTAAATGACAATGCTGGGATTCAGACCCAGGCAGATTGATTCCAGGGGTCTGTGATCTCAACCGCTCTTCTCCTTCCTTAATAGGGTGGGATACTAAGCATCACGCTTGGCACACAATATGTGCTTGGTAAACATGTTTTTTACAAGTGAAAAAAAATGTTTTTTACAAGATCTTATTTATTTGACAGAGAGAGACACAGCGAGAGAGGGAACACAAGCAGAGGGAGTGGGAGAGGGAGAAGCAGGCTTCCCCCAGAGCAGGGAGCCCAATGTGGGACTTGATCCGAGGGCCCTGGGATCATGACCCGAGCCGAAGGCAGACGCTCAATGACTAAGCCACCCAGGCGCCCCACAAGTGAAAATTTTTAATTTTGTTAATCAAGTACTTACTTCTTCCTTTATGATCGCTTCCTATCATTTAAGTCACAAATCCACCACTCTTTTGGATGTCAACTACATTTACTTATTCTTTTCCTAATGCTTTCATCATTTGAATTTTTATATTTAATTATTTTAGTCACAAAAAGTATACACTTAAAAATGTTTATTTGTTACTTTACTGCGGTAAGAACATTTAACACAAGATCTACCTTTTAAACAGGCTTTTAAGTGTGGAACACATTGCTGTACAGCACATCTCTAGAGCTTATTCATCTTACTCGACTGAAACTTTATTCCTATTGATTAGTAACTCCCGAACTTCCCCTTCCTCAGCCTTTGGTAACAGTATATGTTCAGTAAATAATAACCATCATTCTCAGCCCTGATGAGTGGATCTTTCTTTCTGGAGCTGTAAGCAATAGGGGCCTTAGAACAGCAGGCTTCAGGCTTGGTGGGGTATCCCTTAGAGATCTCAGACTCATGGGTACACATATCCGTCTTGGCCTCATGCTGGAAGGTTGAAACCTAATGCTCATGATACCCTTGTGGCAATACTAATATTTACTGTAAATATAAAATATTTATTAAGTACCTACTTAGACCTGGTGCATTTTCAGATGTTCCGGATACAAGTAAACAACCTGAATCATGCCCCTCTGGAGTTTTAAGTTTAAAACAAAGGATGCTCCATTTGTCCTGCATTGATTTTAGTTTTCAGTCAATTGGCATACGTACCTCGCATTTTGCGTAGATGCTTTTAAAAATCATCACCATCGTCATCATCATGATTATCGTCATCCTCCCCACCATCATCATAACAAGCTCTTACTATGTGCTCAGTGCTATGTGCTTTGCCTGAACCATCTCATTTAATCTTCACATTAGAACATAAAATGAAGATGTCTACAAATTAGTCACCTACAAATTGAAGCAAATGTTGTGTAAATATCATTGCTAGCAATAGTTACAATGGAGGGAAGGGGAGAGAAATGTATCTCAGCTCTTTGAATATTTAAGAATTGCTCTATAGAATATTTGAAGAGATTCCTTTGGTGTAAATGTCCATATGCATAGAATAATAGGACATAATGAATAGAATATAAAAATATTGACAAAACTGTACTCATTTCTAAACTATTGCCTGGTAGACATGGGTATTTCAACTTTGTTGATATAAATATTTAATGAGCACCTACTATGTTCTGGCACCTTGATATTCTCCCACACCCCACTTTCTCTGCTCACCTATGGAAGTTCTTGTCTTCTATATAATACTCTTTCACTCTGGTAGTGAATTAATAGTTAATTTCAGTCTCAGTGAAAGGTAGGGATTTTCCTGGAGCTGCCTCTCAGTGTTGAATAATTTTTAGTGATGGAAAAAGCAATACGATGTGTCAGGGAATTTTTAGGATAGACAATAGGTGAGACTCTCCCCATTTTGTAGGTTCTTTTGTACTTAGATTTTTTTCTGATTATAACAATAACATCAACCCAAACTTCCAATTCTGGCTATATGGGTGGCAGACCAGATAGTCTCACAAATTATTCTGCTGAAATAACCTAAGAATGCTGGATAAAGTATAGCTAACATTTTTATAATATCTGCAAAAAGAGCGAGTGTGGTTTCCAGGGTCTAAAAATAAATAAGGCGATGGAAAGTGGATGTGAAACATAATCTAATGTTCTGCCCTGAGGGTGTTTGCTGAGAGCAGAAACGTAGATTCTAAAATTTTGACTACTGTGCTATGGACCAGAAGCCAGGATTTGGGTCCTTGCAATGTGGGAAGTTGAAACTGAGACCCTCATCTGAAGCTAGAGCCCTTAAGGGGCTGTATCCTCTATGGAAAAGTGAGTTAGAAAAAAAATCCCCCTGTTGACCAAGAGATGTATCTTAGCCTCAGCTCTCACTGGGGAAAAATGTCTCTCTTTCCCCCAAATTTAAAAACAGCCCCGCCCTCATTTGGCTTTAAGGTTGAATTTATACTGTCTGAGTGATCTAGATGAGATATTAATTTTAGAGGGCCTGGATTGATGGTACTCAGAGTGCTTAGAAATGGGGATGTAAATACTCTCTGGAGAAATGCACCTTTATCCCAGAGCCTGTGGCACTTTACAGTTTCAGATAAGTCTCATGTGATCGCACAATCCAGAATTACAGACACACAAAGAATTTAACTGTTATGGATTTAGGAGTCAAGGGAAACAACAAATAGCAGAATAAGACCCTCAAATATTTCATACATTGGAGTTACAATGATATAGAAGAGGATACAGAAATAAGATAAGCTAAAAATGTTCAGTGAAATAATAGAACTGAAAACATGAGTAAATGAATTAACTAATCTCAAGTAATATATGTAATCAAAAGTCTGTCAAAAAGTCTGTCAAGAGAGAATTCGGGAAAAGCCCAAGTAGAACATCTAGAAATAAATATAGAATTAGTGAAAGAAAAAGTAAAACATCCTTTTTGTAAGAAATTTAAAAAGAATAAACCATTATTCTATCACTAAGAGGATATTAATACTTTCAAGTGATTCTTCAAGCCCTTTTTCTGTGCATTTTTACAAAGTACACATTGTATTCCATATGAGTATGATTTTTATGTTATCATTTTCTCTATATGTAATAAGCATTTTCATATCATTGTGCTGTATAATATATGTTAATTAAGAAAGACCATAATATAAATGTTTCCCTATAGTTGGATTTATTTATTTATTCATTTACTTACTATTTATTTGCAAAGAACATCTCAGCAGCACCTCCCCCTTTATTTAATTGTAGTATAATTGACACACAAGCCCTCTTAATACTTAGGCTAGGAACTGGCACAGTGTTACTTTCTCTACATTCTACAGGTTTAAGTGAATCATATGGCAAACTCAGATGAGGAGGGACTATATAGGATATGGATAATGAAAGACATGGTTCTTTAGGGACCCAGCTATCACATAGATAGTGTCTTGTTTTCCTTTTTTGTGCAATGGTAGCATATTTGACACTGTTCTGCATCTTCCTTTTTTTGGTAAAACATTTTACAGTACATTCAGTATTAACACATGTATTATTTGGGATTAGGATTTGGCTCAAGTAAAATTACAAATTATAGTGGTTTAAGCTAAATAGAAATTGGTCTTTTTTAAACATTATTTATTTATTTATTTTTAAAGAGTTTATTTATTTGAGGAAAGGAGAGAGAGAGATTGAGAGAACGAGTAGGAGGAGGGGCAGAAGGAGAAGCAGACTCCCTGCAGAGCAGGGAGCGCGATGTGGGACTTGATCCCAGGACCCTGGGATCATGACCTGAGCCGAAGGCAGATGCTTAACCAACTGAGCAACACAGGTACCCAAGATTTTTTTATTTTTTAAGTAATCTCTACACCCAATGTGGGGCTCGAACTTGCAGCTCCAAGATCAAGAGTCCCAGGCTTTACTGACTGAGCCAGCCAGGTACCCCAGAAGTTTGTCTTCTGAACTTAAGAAGTCTGGACGTGGTTGATCCAGCTCCTTCTATTTTGTTGTGCCACTGTGTGTGACTTGACTTCCATTCTCAAGCCACCCCAGTATCTAAGATGGCTGATGGAGTTGTAGCCATCCAGTTGCATTCCAGCCAGTAGCAAAGAAGGAGACAAGGGGGAAGAAGGTATATTTTTAAGGGCACTATCTGGAATTTGCACTGATCTTTCCCATTTACATTCCTTAGGCTAGAACATATTGACAGGACCATATCTGCCTGCAAGGGAGGCTGGAGAATATAATTTTATTTGCAATGGATATGTGCTCAGTTAAAAAACTGAAGAAGAGGAGAATGATATTGGAGGATCATGGTACATTAATAATTTCCTCATGTTTTGTACATATGAGTTCAAACTAAGACTTTTTGATATATTCTGCTATATTGTTTTCAGTAAGATTGTACCTGTTAAAGTATACTGAAATGCCTGTCTCATGCCATCCTCATCAGCACTGCATATAATGAATTTTATATTATTGGCAGTCAGTTAAGATTATGTCATGTTTTAATTTATTCTTCTTTGATTACTAGTGTGGATTGACATTTTATTCTATTGTTTATTAGCCATTTCTATTTTATTTTTTGTGAACTTTTTGTTCATGTCCCACGTCCATGGAGTAATAGGGCCTATTTATTTTCCTTAACTGTTTACTAATCGCTTTATATTAAGGTTATTGACCCTTTATCGTGTTACTTATAAAGCAGAAATAATGTTTCTGCAAGTTCTGGAATTGGGGATAAATGAGAGCACTTTTTTGTAACTGTGGTGAGTAATGAAGAGCTCTCTTCATCATACTATAAGCGGACTAAGATTTGTACAAGTTTGAGTTAATAGGCTTCTGCTGTAGTGTTTTAATTGCAGAAATTAGAGTATCTTTATATGAAAGAATCAGAAGAACCAGAAAGGGTGTGGAGAAAGGGGTGCCATGGAGAGAGTTACATACAGTGTGTTTGACGCTTGAGCTGCGGGGATCAATGCAGTGCTCTTTGACCTCTAAAGTGATTTCCAGAGCTTCATGAATTCTGCTTTGTCAGGTCTCAGAAGAAAAAAAAATGAGATTCATACTAAGACACGAATTCTCTTGTGACGTCAAGGCAGAGAAGGTTGTAATGATACCACCTATCCAACAGAGGGCGCTCCACAGACATCTCGGCTGTCTGTCCGTTAAGAGTATTTTGTAGACACTGTCTCATTTCATCTGCTCAGGCACTCCACCCACAGTAAGAACCTTATCGCAGCTCTTTAGCACTAGACTATAAAGGGCATGAATCAACAAGTCTTAAAGAGGGGCCTAGTCTTAGAGATTACTAGATCAAACCCCTTACGTAATAGGGGAAGCAATTTGCCTAATATCCCCCAGCTTGTTAGCTGTGGAAGCAAATCTAGAACTCACGTTTCAGACTTTGATATTAAGCTACCACATTCTCCATGACTAACTGCGTCTGAATCTTCACCATCGCCCTGCCCCTGCCTTGAGGGTTTGACTCCAGGAGAAGCCCGTCTTGCAGCACCTTCCATAAATTCTAGGCACACCTGCATACTAAGTCACCCTGCCCCCTTGTGGGCTCTAGCTGAGAACAGCACTCTCCTGCACCCTTAACAACAAGGGTTCAGTGTCTACTCCCCCTCACTCCCAGAAAGTGCCATGCACGCTGAGTCTCCTAGAAACTTGTTGCATCTCAGGAACACTGAAAAGAGGTGGGGGAGAGATTGAAGGCTAGTGTGAAAGCTTGGTGAACCGATGAAGAACAAGTCATGAACGGAAAATGTGGATGGAGAGCAAAATGTTATACTTAATTTTTTTTTTTTTCTTTTTAACGTTTTTATGGCATGGAAGCATGGAGTGGGTAAGATAAGCACCACATTTGGAGCCAGATTTGGGCTTCCTTCCAGGCCACATTACATACAGTGACGTGACCTTGGGCAAGTCCAATGGTGACCCCTCAGAATTCAATTTCTTTTTCCATGAGTTGCAGCAGTGCCTGTCCTGTCCTAACACCCAGGCTTGGTATGAGGCACAGATTGTGTTTCAGTTTGAAAGCACTTGGTAGAGTAATCCACACGTGAAAGAGATGCTGCCCCATCAATAGGAGGTACAGCTTCTTACTCCCAGGAGTTGTAGTGGGGTGGACCATTCCACATGTTATCTTTAGGACAATGCACATTTGCAGACTTATTAGTGTCCAGGAGGAGCTATGGAGTAGAAACTCATAAGGAACTAGAGTCTAGGCTAATAAGTTGAGCAACCCAAACCAACCTACCTATAAGGGACCCAACTCTATGACTGACCAATCTTCATGTTCTAACCTATTTTAGTAGGCATCAGTAAAGCATGCAATGATCATCTAAACCTAGTTGGCGCCATGGTTCTTGGGTCTAATGATTTAAAAAGGGGAAAAAATACTACCTATATTACCATAAATGATAATTAACTTTCACCAAAAGTCATTTCCGACAAATCTGGGCAGGAAAATGTTCAGTGTTCTTATTTTAAGTTCTTCAGTGGGGGGTTTGTGTTTAAATATTGAAAAATACAAAGAACACTTTATAGATGAACCAACTGAAACTTTCAGAGTTTGTTACTCATCTATGGTGCCACATCTAGTAAGAGATCGAAGGAGGACTTGAACCCAGGGTCTTCCTGGCTCTGCTCAGAATCACTGTTCTATATTGTTTTGTCTCAAAAGGATGACAATTTACTGTCCTAGTACATCAAGCAGGACATTGTACCAGATGTTTTTCATTGTTTTCTGAAAAACCAATGAACTTCCAAGTTCTACATTATTTGCTTTTAAGCAATAGTGATTAATAATGTATCTCATTGATTCTAAGACAAGCATCCCCCCTGCCCACATTTTGACATTTCTGAAATTAGATGTTTCTTACAAGTGATGGTGTATCATCATTTAATTGGCAGTATTTTTCTTTCTTTGTGGCATATAAAATGGTGGTGCATCTCACACGTGATAGTTTCTTAGATTTGATGAAATGTGGTAATAAGACTTGGTTCATATAAAGGATCAAGTAGCATGGAGAAACACACAGAGAATCACAGCATGTTTTAGGGTGGGGTACCAGTGGGGAACAACATTACCTATTTTCCATCCCTTCTCTAATTAAGACCCCTGGCTCTCAAATGATGTAATATCTCAGCTTTTCATGTCTTTTCTGCTCAGTTATCCTTTGTACCACAATCAGAGTCTTCTGCTTAAGGAACTATCTACCTGTAATGTTTCCCAGCACCTCATATGAAGATCAAAAACTTGGCATGAACTTCGGGATCCATATAAGTCTCAAATCTGCTTTCTGCCTTATCTCTCATTACTTTCTTCTCTCAGCCAGCTCCCGAGGGTCTTTGATCTCTTCCAGTGTTTCCCAGAGTGTAGAACGATGATTCAAAATGAGACTAGGTGATATACTAACATGACATTGAATAACCTTGAAATACCCCAAGAGCAATTTGTGTAGTTTGGAATTCTCTCTCAACCCCTCAGAGAACATTGAGGAGAAAGTCTTCATTTGATGTGGGGGAGTCGTCAACATTTTGCTAAATTAGCTTCCCTTTGTAACAAAGAGAGGGCGGGTTAGACAACAGTATTCAACTAGAATTTCATTGTTTTGTTTTCATTTATTTACTTTTATATTTGGGGGAAGAGACACTGAATTTCCATTTATAGTAATGATACAAAATTTCTTTTAAATTTATTTCAGCAAACATGGAGTCAGTTAAAAAAGAATAGTAAGCGGGCGACTGGGTGGCTCAGTCGTTAAGCGTCTGCCTTCGGCTCAGGTCATGATCCCAGGGTCCTGGGATCGAGTCCCACATCGGGCTCCCGGCTCAGCGGGAAGCCTGCTTCTCCCTCTCCCACTCCCCCTGCTTGTGTTTCCTCTCTCGCTGTGTCTCTCTCTGTCAAATAAATAAATAAAAAATCTTTAAAAAAAAAAAAGAATAGTAAGCAAACATGAGTACAATGATATGGAGATATGGCAATAATTATGAATGCGGTAGTCACATGACAAAAATGAGGGCAGCAGTTTTCTGTTCCGAGTACTTCACTTTTCTGTGTATGTATGCTGTTCCTTAATCCCAGGTGCTCTTTTTCCTACTCACTAATAGTGGAACTCCTTTCCTTCCTCCTCCTTGAAGCTTTTCCTGGTTTCTCTAGTCAGAATTAATTGTGCATGCTCATAGAACATTGCTTAAATTTTGATTTAGTATTTTTGTTATTCTAATCTTATCATGGTTAGATGTTCATAGGCCCATATCTATTTTGATTGGAAGCCTTTTACTGGCAGGGACCACTTCTCAATCTATCTCCATGGCTTCTTCGGTGCCTTACATGTGACCATCAGAAAGAATGAATGGATGGACTTAAAATTCATGTTGCAATGATTTTACGCAATTTCCCCCCACTCTGCAGAAACCTAGCCTGATTTTAGACAGCTCATTTACTTGGCTTACATTTCAGCTTCTGTGTAAGTTACTGAGACATTTGTGGGACCTGCATTGTTCTTCAGCATAAATATTTTGCAAAGAAGGTCATAGAATCATCCGAAAACCATTCATAAGGAAGTTAACCCTAGGGTAAAGCCAAAGAAAGGCCAGAAGGAGGTGTATGTGTGTGTGTGTTTATAGGTGTATGTGTGTGTGTGTGTGTGTGTGTGTGTGTGTGTGTGTGTGCTAACAGAGCAGTAATCCATTGGGTTTAGAACTGTACTTTCTGGTTGACTTTGCTCTTCACTTGAGGCCCAACAGACAAAATTCAGTGGCCAAAGATAATGGTAATCTAAGCAGAAAGAAAGAGAGATAAATAAAATACTTGCAGTTTTTATACTTGAGCAGTCCTGTTATCCTTTTCAGAGTCTTAGATAAGGAGCTTTGCTCAGCCTGCATGGGCTGAAGCAATAGGAGGGTGTGCAGAATTAAAAAGATAGGTGCTGTTTCTGGAAAGAAGTCTGATTCCGCTACCAAGGTTGTCTTCCAGAAAAAGAAAGCAGAAAAAGACCTGGTACCACTACACCATCAATTAAGTTGAATTAATGGTGTTCTAATAAAGCCCACTGTTTACTAATCTTATCTCTGCTAAGGAGGGATGATGTCAGGGTGTACCAGTGGAAGGGGAGGTGATAAAAAATGGGAATCAGATTGATGGGAACACACTTTTCATCTTCTTATAAGACTTTCAAGGCATATCTGGCTGCTTTCTATCAAAACTAACTCTGCTCAGTTCACAGTTTATTTGTAAAGAGTATGATGGGAGGCAAGTGACATGAGACCTCATGGTTAGCCACCTGGTTTTTCTTTCCCTCCTTTTAGGATTCAGTTGCATTGAGGTACAATCAACATGATAGTTTAATTGTACTCCAAGGAATGCTCTAGTACAATCAAGACTGACACATGATGATCTACGGAGTGAGGATCTTTATTAAAAAAACAAAACAAAACTGCCTCGTTGTCAGTCATTTACAAAAGAGAGTCCAGTTTTAATGATTGACGGCAATTGGACACATCTAACTGTCCTTTCTGTGCTGACTTTTTCTTGGATTTGAGTTGGCAGATTTGGAGAAGAAGGGGATGACAGTAAAACTCTTCTACTCATCAGGTTTTTCTTGGGCATCCCTAGTACTTGGGCAAACTAAATTAGGAATGGTAATTAATCTAACCAGTTTTACCTTAAAAACTAATTTTTGCTTGTATCTTTTGTATCGTTTGTCAGGGTGCAACCCTGTGGTCTGCTGATCTTTAAAAGAATATATAGTATACCTACTTCAGAGTCCATCGAAAGCAATTTACTATTCACTTGTTAAATATAGGGGACAGTTGGTCTTGCTACAGCAATACAATTATTCTGGAAAAGAATTTTCAATGATGAAAATGAAAAAAAGCTAAAATAGTCATAATTTACTGCTCCGGAGTGCCGGGCAGCAGTTTTCTGCCTCGATCTGTATTCAAATAAGTCTTTTAAATGAAGAGATTTATGAGATTATTTTAATTTTGATGTCTTTTTAATGCTTCATGCATTTTAAATACAACCTTTTAATAGTTTTTGAGATTGAAGAATTTAATTTTGTTTTATACTGCAGAAATAAATGTATTCTCAGGAGACCACACCATTATTGTAGTTCTTTCTTTCTTTTTTAAAATCAGCATATCTACTACATACAGCTCAATTGCCAACCAGAACCGACGAAGTCTTTCTTCGGCTGGGGAGCCAGCAAATTAGAAGGGAAGTGTTTATCGCTGTATTACAATGTAGCTGGTGCTAATAGAATTTTTGTGGGTTTAGGTGTGTATTTACCCCCAGTGGGGAAAAAGATTTCCTGATGATGACCCAACTTTGTTTGGATGAGTAGTTGGAGATGTATGTGAACTGAGTGTATACGGAACACAGTGCTTGTCAATGAGGTATGGCCAAGTCAAACTCCAATTTTAGAGAGGTCATTGTTGCGTATGTGACTATAAATTGGTTTCAAAATTTAACACCACAGACAATATTTGCCCAGAAACTTATTTTTAGAAAAGTAATAACGGTCTGATGCCATTAATTTTTTAAGGTATTGGAGAAGTTATTGAGATGGATTAAAAATTAGTTCCTGCCCATAAAAGCCTTCCAATCACAATAGATATGGGCATGTGATCTTCCTAATAATATATTACTTTTACCTTTACTTTTTAGTCAAGGAATATTATAAAGCTAAGGAAAGCCATTATAGCCAAAAGACTTGGAGTCCTCAAAACAGGTCTATTAAAATACAAATATAAGGAATACCCCTAAAGAGAAGCTTTTCTCTGATATTTTAAGGCAAAATTAATTATATTCCTAAATTGCTTTAGACAACTTTGCATGTGTTAATTGGAGTTATTAGAGGGTCATGACACTTAGATCGCCGTACTATGTCAGAGAGGTTTGAAAGGCAGACAATTCCTGAATGTATATACTGACTTAAAAAGGTGAGATAACCAATAAAAAGTTGCTGAAGATACTGTCCCAAACAATGTTTAATAACACAGGAAATGCTCTTGATATAAACTACCCATATAGACTCCCAATGAAGAGAGGGAGCAGTTTGGCATAACATAACAAAAAGTTATAATATCAACTGCAAGAAGTCGGAAATAAAATGTGAATAAATGGATGGGTGATAGGCGTGTCATGCATACACAAGTCATTATTACACCACCAAGAGTATTTATTTTAAAGTTGTGGAATGTAGGATGATTTTTTTTTTCACTTTCTTTTTCACAGTTGTTCACAATAAACCTATGTTTTTATTTATTTATTTATTTATTTAAAAGATTTTATTTATTCATTTATTTGAGAGAGAGAGAGAGCACATGAGAGGGGGAAGGTCAGAGGGAGAAGCAGACTCCCTGCCGAGCAAGGAGCCCGATGAGGGACTCGATCCCGGGTCTCCAGGATCATGACCTGAGCCGAAGGCAGTCGCTTAACCAACTGAGCCACCCAGGCGCCCAACCTATGTTTTTAGATAGTACCAAAAACTAATAAAAATACATCTGAGTTGGGTAAAGTCACATGTAAAAGGAGCCAGAACTGATCATATAAATTGCTAAAAATCCAACCTTCTTGTTGCAAGCATAGTTGTTTTCAAGCGGCGATCTTCTCTTAGTTTGTGTTTGGGGAAAAATAGGGCTAACTTCCTGACTTGTGACTCTGATCTTATTCTGAAGCTGGAAACGTGGGCTTGGCTGAGGAATAATCATATTCCATGAACTTTTAGGATATTGTGGCTAAAATACAGTTTTTATAGTGCTGGTTTTTTTTTTTTTTTTGCAGCTCTCTCTTCCAGTCATTTTTCTGAAAAAATAAGTCACTTACGGGGCGCCTGGGTGGCTCAGCCAGTTAAGCATCCAACTCTTGATTTCAGCTCAGGTCATAATCTCAGGGGCATGGCGATTGAGCCCAATATCAGGCCTGCATTGGGTGTGGAGCCTGCTTAAGATTCTCTCTCTCTCTCCCTCTGCCCACCGCCACCCCTGCTTTCACTCCCTCTAAAAAAAAAAAGTTGCTTACAATTCCTGCTCTGATTAATGATTTTACTATAGCATTTAAAACTGCAAGCCCGTCTAAATTGCTTTGTCAACAAAAGGCAGGCCATAAACCCTCAACTAGTTTTGCCCCCCCCGTGGATCATGTTGGGAGGGTCGACCCTTGTTTATAACCCCTCCTCTCATCTGCAGATTTAGAATGAAACCTACCTCAGCTCTTAATGAACATGCCTATTTGTGGGCAGTCCTGGCAATTGCATTGTTCTGGATCTCAGTTCCTTGAGCCATCTCATGGGTCTGAGACTGGTCTGAGAGTGTTGTGATGAAATCAAAAGAGTTAATGCATGGAAATGATGGAGTGCATACGAAGGTTTACTAATACTACCATTGCCTTTATTTCTATCATCATTATTAACAGTAATAAATGCAGGCTCCTTTAAGGCCAGATCTCTGATGCTTCGGTGTAATCCTTGCAACATCTAGTAATTATAACAGTTAACATTATCTGTGTGCTTATTATGTTCCAGGCATATCCCTAAGGACTCTACATACATTAATCTCAATATTCAGAAGACCTCATGAGATAAAAGCTACAATCATCCTCATTTTGCAAATGAGGAGCTAGTAACACAGAGCATTCCTGGAACTCACTGAGGATCTCCAAGCTAATAATGTTGGAGCTCCAATTCAAACCCTTCTGACTCTGGAGCTGCTCTTCTAACAGATGACAGGTCTTTGAAGTTGTAAGCCAAGTAAATAATTGTTAGAAGAAGCATTATTATAGGTGGTAAGAAGCTCAGTGCTCATGGAAATGTCCGGAAATGGCCTTTGTTGATCTAAATCACTTGAAGTTGAACAAGGCTTGTTAGCAGCAGGCTGACCCAACTCTACCTTAGTGTTGTTATTTGAGCGTATTCAAAATTTTACTGAAAATACTAAAAACACAAAATTAAGTTTATTGAAAATAGTCTTCAACTAAAAATGCAGAGAAATTTGGTAACTTTAGGACTTCATCAACAGTCTACTTATGCTGGGATCTTCTGCCATCTTTATTTCTTTGTTTTCAGTAAAATTGGTAAAAATATGTATTTTTCAATATTTATAGACACTGACTATAGAGATAACAGAGTATCTGTCAGTATCATTAAATGAGTCATACTTGCAAATGGATAACTCCATTTAAGTTTGTATCAGTGCTAGGCAGGGTTTTGGAGTCTACAAATGAATCACAGTCTGCAAATAATACACAAACTTGTCAAGATACATTTTCAAATTCTTTTTTTTCCTAACTTAGAACTCTTTTCTTGCCACTGGTTTTGATCTCTAGTTACTTTTCCCCCTTCTTCCTTTCCTCCTTTTCTTCCTCTCTCTCTCCCTCCCTTTTAACTTCTGAAAGTTCTGTAAGAACGGTGGCTCAGTTGATTTACTGATCTTTTGTAAAATCAAGAGCGTCCAACTCTTGATTTTGGCTCAGGTCATGATCCCAGGGTTGTGAGGTCAAGCCTCACTCTGGCTCCATGCTCAGTGTGGAGGTGGCTTGGGATTCTCTCTCTCCCTCTCCCTCTGCCCCTTCACCCCATGCATGCTCTCTCTCCCTCTCTCAAATAAATAAATCTTAAAAAACCCAGAATTTTTGATTTGCACACATAATTTCTAATATATGATTATTGTCAAAGTGAACAAATAATTTTATTCAGCTTTGTTTCACACAATTAATGACTATATATTCCATTAAGCAGATGTTCATGATTTATATAGTTTTCTTCCCAGTGTTAAATTTTTAGGTTGTTTCATATTTTAGCTATCCTAGATATTAGTCTAGTGAACACGTCTGTACATATGGCATTTTTCTTCTATCATAGCATCCAATAAATTCTAAGAGTAGAATTATTGGGTGAGAAATAATGAATCTTTTTATGGATCTTACACACAGAATGAATTTGATATTTCTAGGTGAATCAAAAAGGAAAGAATGGTATAGACTTTTTACTCCAGTATGGGCTTAAGTCCTTAGTAGTAAATTAAATAGCCCAGTGAGAACCACAACAAAAATAAAGTTTCTTAAATTTCTATTCAAACATGTTCAAGTAGTTTATGCTACAAAAATGGATTTTTATCTAATCACCTCAAGTCTATTTAATGTTGAAAGAGTTACTCAGTTAATTTAAAACATCTTGGCCATTCAGTAGATAATTTAGCCAAAAAGTAATTCATTCCAGGTTCCAAATTATTTATAGCTATCAATTGTATTCATTATATTAGCCAACTCTTTCAATTACCTGAGTAACATAAAAATTTAAGACTTTGGAAATGGAATCTCAGGATTTTTTTCACACTGACAAAAGATCTTGTAAATGTGAATTTTGGCTGAATAATGTTGACGTTTTAAGAACAAACATTTTGGACGTGTGTTGTCATATCTTTGTTTTGTGGCTACATGATTATATTTTTATTAGTTAAAAAAAGGTGACTTCGCTTCACTGGTAATCATTACTGTGATTGTAACTAGTTACCCATTAATAAACCATCAGTGTGCTTCCCTAATCCTGTGTTGATCACTGAGTTTGGCATTCCTTTTCTTCTTCAGTTTATAGTGAAGTTTGTGGAAAGAGTTGCTATATTTACTCTCTCCTTAAATCTGAATTATTGCTCAATCTGTTGTAAGCTTCTGTCCATAACACCCACTTAAACTTCTCCAGCAATGGTTAAATGAGGATTTTTATTATCAAACTTAAATGATGCATTTTGGCCTTTTCTTATTTGACCTCCATAACCTTTCACAGTTTTGATCATTCCATTCTTGAAAATCTCTTCTCATTGGCTTCTATGACCTGATCTCTCTGACCGTGTCATCTTGTCATTTTGCTGGCTTTGCATGTCTGCCCCAAATGTTGATGTTTCCCCAATTTCCAGGCTCCTCACCTTGCCCAATCTTCTAGGGTGGTTCCATTTGTTCCTAATTTAATAAGCATAGAGTTATTTGCTAAAGCACTCTCAAGTGTCATCCTTGATCCTTCACCTATGACTTGCATACTAATCCATGCAGCCTACTGTTTTTTTTTAAAGATTTTATGTATGTATGTATGTATGTATGATGTATGTATGTATGCATGTATTTATTTATTTGAGAGAGAGAGAGTGAGCACACAACTGTGGGAAGAGAAGGGGCAGAGGGAGAGAAAGAGGGAGAGAAGGAAGAGAATCTCAAGCAGATTCTGTGCTGAGCATGGAGACCTACTTGGGGCTTGATTTTATAACCCTGAGATCATGACCTGAGCAGAAACCAACAGTTGGGGGCTTAACTGACTGAGCTACCCAGGTGCCCCTGTTTTTTTTTTTTTAATTGAGGTATGGTTTTTAAAAATTGAAGTGTAGTCAACCTATTGTTTATTCTTATCTGGATATCCAGAGTCATCTTTAATTCTACATGTCCAAAATCAAATTCACTGGTTTTTTTGCCAGATCCACTTCACTTAGGTGGTGGTACCACTGTCCACCAGTCATTCCATCTAGAAACCAGGGAATTACCTTAGACACTTTTTCTCATTCACCCACATCCAACTGGTCACTAAGCTATGCTTGTTTTATTTCTTAACTATCTCTGGAACGCCTTCTTTCCTTTTTGTTTCCTTCCAGAGATAAACTTTTCAGAATCACCCACCTGGTATTTCTGAATCTAGTCTTGCCTTTCTTTAGTCCTTCACTTGCTGTAGCTAGTGATCTAAATAACTCATCCCTTCTTACTGCTTTCTTCATCTAATACCTTTCCATGTTCCCCTCCCCAGCAGGCTCTACTCATCACGTATAAAGATTGAAGTCAGATCCTTTTTGACAGTACTCAAGGTCTGTGAGCTGGCATGTGCCATCCTCATCACCATCTTCTGTGATTCCTGGCCATACTCTTTGCCCCACTGAGGCTCATCATTTTTCTTATTGTTTCCATATGTCTCATGGTTCTGTGCCTTTGCATATGCTCTGTTTAGACTGCTCTCTTTGTTATTATTGAATACCTGCTTACCTTGCAAGGCCTGCTTCAAGGTTCTCTTCCTTCTATTCTGAACTTCTACCTTGGGCTACTCCCATGGTACTCTGAGTTCTCTAGTCTTAAAGAGATTATCACACTGACTGCTGTTTTTTTTTTTTTAATGTCTCCAACAGAGTGTGAGTTCTTGAGCAAGGATTACGGTTTTGTTTTCCTTTAAATAATATTTATGTCCCATGATTTAAAAAATATATATTTTATTGTCAAGAATTTAAATAATAAAGAAGGTCCAGAGAAGGAAATACAATCACAATACTCCCACCACTCGTATTTTTTTACCCACTTTCCTTGTATATTTATATATAATTATTTCTTTTATAAAATTGGCCTGGTGGGTTATAGATAATCTTGTGAACTTTAAAAAAACAAACACTGTATTGTGGAAAATTTCCCATGTTTTAAAATATTCTTCAAGGGGCACATGGGTGGCTCAGTTGATTAAGTGTCTGGCTTCTGCTCAGGTCAT
This sequence comes from Neomonachus schauinslandi, assembly GCF_002201575.2. Taxonomy (NCBI): domain Eukaryota; kingdom Metazoa; phylum Chordata; class Mammalia; order Carnivora; family Phocidae; genus Neomonachus; species Neomonachus schauinslandi. Next base: position 184,281,499 of record NC_058404.1, read on the forward strand.
GATCCAGGGGTCCTGGGATCGAGCCCTGTGGAAGGCTCCCTGCTCAGTGGAGGGTCTGCTTCTCCCTCTCCCTCTGTCCCTCCCCATTGCTTATTTATTTGACACAGAGAGAGAGAGAGAGAGAGAGAGAGAGATAAAGAGCACACAACAGGGGGAGTGGGAGAGGGAGAAGCAGACTCCCTGCTGAGCAGAGAGCCCAATGTGGGACTCGATCCCAGGACCTTGAGATAATGACCTGAGCCAAAGGCAGACACTTAACCAACTGAGCTACCTAGGCACCAAATAAATAAAATCCTAAAAAAACACCAATTTTATAAAAAAAATAAAATATTCTTCAAAAGCATAATTTTTTTAATGGCTACATTATATTGGACAGTATTATATAGACATACCATAACTTATTTAACTATTCCCTATGATGCATGTTTAATGCTTTTTCAATTTTATTATGATAAAGCTTTGTTCGATATCCCTTCTTATTGATATTTAAGAGATTTCATGAAATGGAAAAAGGGGACAAAGTAGATCTATCATAACACAAGTCTAATTTCCTCAGACTTTACAAATTCAGTCAAAGAGAGATTTTTATGAATAGTAACAACTGGCTGGTGTAGTAAAAGCTCTGTTTACCCTTTGGACAGTTTTGTTAACAGTATTGATAATTAAGCATGTTTTAAAAGACGTAACTTTTGTTGAAGATTAACCTTTGTTGAGAGTGAATGTGGCTAAGAGAACCTCAGCTTTCCCTTTTCTGATTTTGCAGTAATATAGCTTTTTATGTAACTAGTTCATATTTGTGAAGCACTTTGAAGATGAAAGCTATTATGTAAGGGCAAAATCACTTCATAAAAATGTTACATATAAAATACGAAAATCCATAGACAGACTAAGATTTTCAAAGTAACATCAACTCTTTCATGTAATCACTTATAACCACCATTTTTAGACTAGTAATCCAGGATTCATTTATTGATTATTCTTGGAGTATTTTAGTGTTATCCATTATGGTGAAATTGTTTTTATAGTCAAAGGTAGTGGTTAGGAATGATGTTATTCTTTTTAACCATGGCTATTGAAGTTGTGGCACAATTTATAAATAGGTGAGGATAAATAAAAATTGGCTGTGAATATAAATCTTTCTTTCTGCCATCCAACATCGCAACCACACAGATTGGTATTTTAAAGAAATAGATTTCATCATGTGTTGTTTAGGTTTTAAAGTTGTAGCAATTGTAAATTACAGATCATCTGATTTTTGTAGCATATTTAAAGAATGAGTGTACAGACTGTGTGAGTAATGGACTTGGGGAGTTGGCCAGGTGTTAAAATAAGGATTTTCCCTGTGTGTGTCTCTAAACAATATTTCACCTGAACAATGAGTCATGCCTAAACTTCAGGTGTCCTAATGTTAGCATTTGACCCTTTTTTTTTTCCACACAAGGATTTTCATTTAAAAATATTTCCTTTGAAGTTTCTCTGGATCTCCTCTACCCCTTTCTACATGTGTATTACTAAAATGAAGTATTACTTCTGTGCCCTGAGACAGAAGCTACATGGTTTCAATGATAGCTTCTGATAATGGTAGCACTCTTCACATAGATACGTCTGAACTGACTCCAAGTATCCACAAGACCAAGCTATAATACATGATCTCTTTGGCCAGAATTGAAATTCAAGTATGATAAAGTTAAGAACGGGAGCCCAAAATTGTATTAGAGCAAGGAACCAAGAATCAAGCTAACTTTGGCTACAACTGGCCTTACATGGTTCAAGTCCAGTAGTTTTGCTTTTGCTTTTATAACTTTCTGCTGGTGTTGATGTATTTTTAGGCAATATAACTTCAATTTCAGGAAGTGAAAACAAATGAAATATTTTCTGTTTTTTTTTAACTCTTAGTTCTGACTTGGTCCTTTGCCTGGCTCCTCCTTCTTACCTCTCCCTTCATCCCCACGTGTACCCCAGCATAGGCCTAGTTGGTTTCTAGGAGTATTTAAGCCCAGGCATATATGAAGTATGAGAAAATTAATGTTGTTCTAGAAATCTTTTTTTTTTTTTTTTGGTTTCTGACCTTTTTGTGCACTTGAAATTGCATTTAATATTTCATTACTACAGGTCTTTCCATTTAATTTCCTGGACTTTTTTCCACTTGAAAAAAAATCTACAAATTTGGTTTTGCACTACAGAATTATGGGATCTAATAATTCTCCAGTCTATGACAGTTCAGTAACTGGTGCCCTCCAGCATTTTTATTGCACACAATTTTATTGCTAAAAGGTTAGGCAATTTGACCATTTTTTCTTAGACTTATCCATCAAACATTGTTCAGAAAGAACTAAAATCACGCACAATTTAAAATGTAACCAACATTTAGTCATTTCTTTGAAAGGGGTATCCTTGGGTTCATTATGAGAAGAACCCCCAGCCTAGAAACAGCACGGGTGGGCTCGTGAGCATGGAAAGATGGGTAAGGATATAGAATAGGTATGTCTAGTACTTCATGCAACCAACCATGCAATAGCAGAGATAATGAAAAAGCATTTCCCTAATAGTCTTCCCCTTTTAGTCACCCATACATATTTCTAGAACATTGACCTTTAGTCAAATGGTGAATTTTTTCATCCTGACATGACAAGGAAAGATCAGTAAGCTAGTTAGGAAAACTCTCTTGCAATCCATTTGATTTTCCAAATGGCTTAAAAATGATCAAGAGAACTATAAGATTGGAATGTCATAAAATTGCTAACTTTTCTGGCGATGGGGAAACAGAAGGATGCTTTGTACCATCAGGCACATCCTTTTGTCTCCCTGAGGATTGGCCTCTATCCATGGAGCTGATTGGGCACATCCTGAACATGACAAGCTTTCATGGATTGCTGACTGCTCCTGCAATCCTTCCTCACCTCAAGCACTGAAGTGCCCGAGTGCCATTTGCTTTATAGGACAGGTAGTAAATACCCAATTGCTTTCGGAGTTAACTGGTTTGATGGAGGGCTCATTGCTTTTGGAGTTAACTGGTTTCATAGAGGGCTCTCTAATGGGAAGTTTATATGCTTCTGAGTCTAAATGCATTAAGGAACTATGTATCACACTTAAAATTCCTTAGTGAAGTCGATGACAATATTTAATAATGATAATTTTCCAAAGGAAAGTAGTATATATGAGCTGTTAGGTATTACTTATTGTGTGAATGGGAAGCCCTTAAAGAGAAGAAAGGTAAAATGTGCAGTTTTCTTTTGGGTGTAACATCTCCTATTTTGCACAATCTACATAAAAGTTTTTTTCTGACAGTGTTTCTCTTAATATCACCAGTAGCCATTGGCTTTGCCAGTTGTGGTGGGCCTGGTCTGCCTCTCCTCCTCACCTCTGGGCCCCTTATCTGTCCATGACTATGATAGATCCCACTTAGGACCTTGGAGTTTGCCCCCCGCCTTTTTTTGTATGGAACATTCTTCCTTTACTCTTAATATGGTTGCTTCCAAACTATTCTTCCATCTCAAACTAAATACCTTCCTTCAGAAAAGGCTTCCCTGCAACCCTATCTAAAGTAGGCTTTCTTTATTTGTCTCTATCTCAACACCCTTTTTAGTCCATGATAGCTCTGATCTCAGTTTTTAATGATTTTCTGTAATTATTCCCCCAGCCACCATAATATAAGCCCTATAAGGGCAAAGACTTTACCTTGTGATTTGCATATCCTTACTTGTCCAGCTGCAGCTAGCATAGAGTAGGTGCTCAGTGAATGTTTATTGAATGAATGGATACACGAATGATCAACTTAAGCACAATTCCTGCTTTAACTAGTTGATGTGACATTTCTTTTTTAACTGGCTTTTTGGTCTATCCTGTGTACAACTCCCAAAGAAGCTGACTGATTTTGATAAAACTTGGTACACTGCTCAGTGTAAGTCCCGTCTCAAATTGGATTTATAACTCAGTCTGTCATCTTGAATCCAAATGGCGGCAGATAAAACTTGACAAATGGGACCTGGAGCATATTTTAGTACAGTTTGGTACATGGGTTGATGTACCATTTAATTGAAATGTGTGGAGTCTGAATTTCGTGAACCTTTAATCCTAACTTTAACCTACCCCCACTTTATTTTCCTTAATGATACTGCTTTCTTCAAAACCTAGCATTTGTGGCTAGATTAAAAGTGTCTTGGGAGGTGAAAATCTGCAAGGAATTTTAATGGTGGATATTTAGTTGTTTTTTCTAAAAGTCCCCCTAAAGTGACCGGGCTGATGGTAGACACAGGATTCTTCATGACTTCTGGCAGCCGGGTCATGTGGGAAGGCCTCTAAAGATAGAGTGACAGGGCGGGGTTGTTCTCTGATTTTCTCTCTACCGGCAGGCCAGGAGTAGATACAGATAGAAGAAAAGAAATTCTGATTTGGGGTTAGTAAAAATGGAGGCTTTCCCACGTGGAAAATCTATCCCTCCCCAAGGATGTGAACCGTCAGAGTTTTGCTACAGGAAACATTTTGAATGTTGTAGGAAAATTTTAACTCTGAGATCTGGAATCACCTCTTAGAAATCCATGACACTCTGTATGAGTTTGCATGTATTTTTAGATTGGAAAAATACTGACAAGCGATGTTTTGCAAAATAGAAGCCCCTCCTTGGTTTTGTTTTGGTTTCTATATGCCTGGGCTCAATGCTGGGTTCCCTTGCTCCAGAATTTGCCTCAGTGTTCCTCAGTGATTTATTTGTTTGCTATCCCATAGCAATTCCCAGGTTCCAAAACACGAGAAAAGCCAGTGTCAACACTGCAAGCAAAAAAGGTTAAAATATGGACTGCAGACTTATTTGCTATTTGCAGTGGCAAATTCTGACCCAATCTCCTAGAAAACATGGCCTCATGGATGGTTAACCCACCAAATTTTCATCTGGGCTCTTCTTAAAAACATAGCTCTCTTTTTCTGATATCTTGATCTTGTGTCCTCCCCCACCCCCACCACATGCCTCTCTACTCCTTGTCCCCCTCCCCTTATTGAGACACTTGTATGACATGCTTCATTTAGTCCTTCCACTTTTTTTTCCCCTGATCACAAAAGACATTCATATTCATTCTAGGTTTGTAATCTGTAAACATGTATATCGAAGGGACTGGGAATGTCCCACAAGTTTACACCTGAGAGGCAAACCAGATTAACATTTTAGCATGCTTCCTGCTGGTCTTTTTCCTATGCCTATGTATGCATGGCTAGGATACAGCTAATTTTTCATAGCAATCTTATCTACAGCAGTGCTGAACATTTTCCTTGCTGCTTATTCTCAGTGGTCTGAGACATTCGTTTCGTGGCCCTGCCAAAGCTGGAAAGGGCAAAGATCTTTTATTTTTCTCATCTTTTCCCTCTTCCATCTGTAGCAGAGAGCTCTTTGCCTGAGTATGACTAGACTTCACTGCTTCCTCATTAGGTTCCTTTGACCGTTTGCCTCTCTCTTCCTGTGCTTTTGGTGGCAGGAGTCCAGGACTGGCCTACTTATCTCATGGCCTGCAGTCCTGTTAGCTCCCACTTGTAGCTTCTCCCTTCCAGGGCATAGAACTGGATTGTATTTCTGCTTCTCTGCTGCTGATTGGGGGGAGGTCATTGGTGCTCATGGCAGGGAGGTAGAGCTTTGAAGCTCTAAGTGTCTCTCTGGCTGGCGTTGATCTGCTCAGCCAAAGACTGCTCTTGGGGTTCTAGAAATTCAGACTGGCCTTCCTCCAGCTCTTTTCTCGGTGAGCACAGAACCCCCTGGAGCCTCCACATTGTAGAAAGGGAGTGGTAATTAACATTTATTCAGTATTTACATATAATGTACTTTACATACATTCACTCCTCACGGTGATCCATGAAATAGGTGTTATCCCCATTTTGGACGTGTCCCCATTGTATCCCCATTAAGAGTCTTACACAAGGCCACCACCCAAGGATTCGAAACCAGGTCTACATAGCTACACAGCCTGTGCTTTTCACCAAACTACAAAGTGCCCTTTGGTAGAAGAATAAACTTCTTTGGTGTAGGAAGTTGTCCGGATAAGGCTAAGAACTGCAACTGTAGCAAAGACAAAAGTGTTTACTGATAAAGCCTGGGTAGAAAAAATGGAAATAAGAGAAGGCATCTAGCCCCTAAGTGAGGTTCAGAGACTTCGAGTGTTAGAAGCAGACAAGCTCTTAGAGATAATAGATGCCAGGGATCCTCAAACTTGGCTGCATACTAGAACTACCTGGTAAGGTTTAAAACTACGAATGCCTGGCACGTGCTAACCTATTAAAGAATTTCTAGGTGTGGGGTCTGACCTGGTCATGTTTATAAAGGTGATTCGATTCTAACATGGAGCCAGCTTTGAGAACCACCGATTTAGGCCAACCCCCTTATCCGGCACATACATAAACTCAAAGCCAGCAAGTTAAGTGGCCTGCTCAGAGTCACAGAGTTGGTTGGGAAAGACTGGGAAGGAGATTGTAGCTTATGGTCCTTCATGTAGCTGCTGCCTCAGGGTGAGTGGAATGAGTCTGGAGCTCTTATTCAAACTTGTATTCAAACTTGATCAAATCTGAAACGCACATGCTTCTCCCAAATTCTGGAGCCCAAGGGAGAGCTGTATCTATGTTAGGTGTCAGTTCCATGAGCAGCACCACCCAGTCTCCAAAGAGAGGAAACCTTATGATAAAATGAACCCATACTACCCGTCTCCCACGCTCGCTGTATGGAAGGTGCAGGCTCCCGTGTTCACACCTGACTTCACCAATTGGCCCCCCATTCCCACCTTTTCCCTTTCCTCATAGACTTTTGGAATTTGTTTTTCCAGAGGTGTTCTGTCTCCTCTCCTTTGGGGAAGGCAGTGAGTGGGGGGTGAAGGACAGTGCAGGTAAGGGTAGATACTTCCACTCATCACTTCCACTCATCCCTCTTCAAGTCCGTAAGCAACTTGACTCTTCTGGAGGAAGTGTGTTAGTGACAGGAAGGGTTGTAAGTTTTGGAAGCAGAATGAGGTTGTTTCTGACAGATTAAAGGTGGTTTGTATGGGTCACGTGGAGTACAGCATAATTTACATAATGGAGATGAGAGAAGGCAAGAAGAAAGGGATGAGAGAGAGCAGGATGGGTGTCCTGTGGGTCTTGGTTCTGCTACCCAGTGATCTGTGCAGTGAATCGGGGCATATGCTTCTCCTTTGTGGCTGGCCCTGGGCCATAGTGAGCGCCAATCTGAGTGAAGCCAGAGTGCCTTTGACTGGATCAACAGTCAAGTCATCAAGGGATGAGGTTATCAAGGGGCAAGGGTATCACTATTGAAGAATGAGATTCCAGCTTCCTACTATGACTGTCCTAATAACAGGGCTTCTCAAATGAAAGTCATCCATCTACTATAGTTTTGGGGGTGTCATGTCTAACTATGTCTCTCTATATGTCATCTCTATTTAAATGTATCAATGTGTTTTGTCCTATCTATATACTGTCACTGTTATTTACTACCCATTTTTCATATATCTGTTTGTGAGGCCAGATCATGAAAGTGCGAATTTGTAACCATTTTTGATCTAAGAAAAAAGGCCACCTGTGGTTTCATCTGGTTCAACTATATATATTTATCTCACTTTTTTTAGGTCCAGAAATTTATTCATAGAAGAAATGTATGTATGTATTTATGTATCACTTGGTATAAATAGAAGGATACCTAAAAAAAGTTAAAAGAACTCTAAAAAGTTAATAGATATGGCCAGACACTGTTGCTTGCCTAAGGCTATGAGCCTGAAACCTGTTTTTCTTTTGTTAAAGGGGTATTAACTGGTCGTGATGGGCTAAGGGGGGTAGTAAAGGTTTATTACCTCCAAGCCCCGACTTTGTCTTTGGTGGAATCACAGTGATTGAAAACAGGATCGAAGAGGAGGTAGCACGTTATTTAATGCTGAGCTTGCCCACCTGACATCACCCACTTGCTGCTGGTGGAGTCATCAGACACAATGGGGGACATGGAGTCAGAGGACATGACTGTGCTTCGTTAAGTCCCTGCAAATTCGGTGGGTGGGTGGGTGGGCACGGAAGTTTTGGCTGCCTTTCTTCATTGTGACTGAGTTGAATGTGTTGACGGGGCCCTTGTGCCTTCTTGAATAATTATGCAACAGCAAATATGCCGAAATTCTTCTTGCTGCATTTATAGCTACAGCTTTGCAGGGTGTGAAAAAATCATGGCGTGCTACCAGTTATGATGTTTTTAAAAAGTGAATGAGTTTGATGTTTTTGATTTCTTTCTCTGTGTGACCCTGAGCCATTTTCCTGTCCCCTCTGAGCTTCCTCATGGATCCGGGGACTGTGCCACTTCTCTTGCCTTATAATAAGGACAAATAAGATAGTGATTGGGAAGTGCATTCAGGATGTAAAGTATCGCTATTATTCTAATTCGAATTAATTTACTTGTGGCTTCTACGTCACTGAGAATATTCCCCCCCTTTCTTACCCTTATGTGTGAAAATGGACTGTGAGAGTGGTAACGTTTCCTTTATCCCTGATCTCAGAGTTTGAACATGAGGTGGGAAGCTATTAGGTTTTAGCTCAGTTTTAAAAAAATAATTCTCTTGGCTTTTCGTGTGAGTGTGAAAGTGATAGGCATGTTCATTTAAAACATTTACAGGACAGAAAGATGCAAAAAGGAGGAAATAATGATTCCCCATGTTCTCACCACACCCTTCTGGTCTTATTTCTCTGTTATTGTTGATATCACTTTACATATGTCTTTAAATTCAGTGGCTTCAGGAAGATATAATTGGCTTGCCCAGACTCCAGGCCTCTTCTGAAATGGCGCTTGTCAAAGCCAGCTGGGGCACCAGCGGGGGTCCAAGATCTGGCAGCGTGAGGACCAGGGATAAAGCCTTGTCTCCGTTCCGTTGTCAGGAGTCTGAGTGTCTTCTCGTTTCATACGAGAGACAAACTGTTTCAAAGAAACTGAGTTAACAGACCTTTAGAAAATTGACGTCTTCTGACTGTTCCCTGTTTCTTGTGCATCTCCTGGTGGCTATGCCTCATTCTGGTTTTTGTTCCAGGCAAAGTTCTGCCTTTCGTGCGTGGTAGGTTTCAACAACCTCCCTTTAGCGGAATGCTCGAGGAATTAATTAAAATACTAATCAGTTTATTGTACAGCCTGTTGGGAACGGGACACTCGGAGGTCGTTTTCACATGTCGTGTGGTATAAATTATAGGATACAAATGTATAGAGTCATATATTGGTATTTTAAAAGCCCTTGATCAGAGGATTTGCCTTAAAATTACTAAGTTCTGTCTTGAAGAGAGAAACCCCCAAATTAGGTTCCATTATTGTTGGAATCTTGGTTACTCAGCTTCAGATAAGAGTATGGAAAAAATAAAACTAGAAGTGGTGTCGGGAGAAAGGGGAGAAAAGTTTTTTTTTTTTTAATGTTCTAAATTTGCATGCAGGTTACCATGACTACAAAATATCTTTATCACTTATCAAAAGTATCTGTTAACCTTCTGCGGCTGTCCTGTCCGGAGCTGCATTTCGGGAATGCTACCCTAAACTTGTACAGTACTTCAGAATTGCCCCTTTAACAGATGGCTGAGTCTGAGTTGGAGTCGTCCAATTTTTATGCAAATGCAGTTGAGAACTCACTTCTTACTGCAGCTCTAGCTCACATTTGACCCAGCTGGTTAAGAGGATTCGTGTCTGACATCTTCACATATAGCAAAGCATTTAGGTTTCTGTGACTTGAAAGTGAATTAGAAATATCTCAGTCATTTTGGCAAGTTGTGCAAAGGTATTTTTAGAAAACCTTACTTATATGATTTTGCTGTCTTTTGCTTTGTCTCTTCTCCATGTAGCAACCAAAGGTGAGTGTACAAAAAGTATGGCATTTTGGAAAGCAAAGATATTTGTGTCCCTTGAATAAAAGGTTGAAATTCCTAGCCACACTCCCAGAAGAGCTGGAATATGATTACAGTGATTGTCCCTGTTTATTGGAGCGTTTTAGAGTTTCTGGTCATGCTGGGTTGTTCCAAAGCACCACCTACCTCTTCAAGCACAAAAAGAGCCTGAAAGTGGCCAGATTTGCCTTTTTTTTTTTTTCCCCCTACAGAGGCAAAGAAACAACAATACCCTCATCAAGGCAGTATAGATATTAATACATGTCCACTCAATAGGAATGTTTATAGAAATTAACTTCTACTTCGAAGCAAGCAAGAGAGGAGAAGACCTTTTTCTAGACATTTTAAGAGACCTCTGCTGTCTCTCTACTGTTTCCTCTAAATAACTTATTATTGCCTTAATCTGGAATTACTCTTTTATTTCATAATTGAAGCCCCTGGAGTTGTTTGCGATTAGGCATGGCTTCGCTGACCAGGTTCCTGACATATTTGCTCATTGTAAGGCCCATTTCATTTAGAATTTCCTAGTATGTGAACCTGCTCTACTTAAACTTTTCAATAAGTACCTTTTAAGTTAAGGTGGCTGTCGAGGATCAGAACTTTTTCTGTGTCTGTTCTTTCAACCTGATTCTAAACTAAACAGTTTGATTCTTGTGACTAATTTGGCCCAAGTATGGCTAGTCAGTTTATGTTTCCCTGAGGATGGAGATTTGGGGCTATCCTAGGCCCTTATGATTTTCCCGAGGGCCCCCCTTTCTTCCTTGGGTATCCACTTTTCCTTCCACAGAGTGGTCATTGACCCTTGGGCTCCTACCATTGATTACCAACCATTAACCCAAATGCTTCTCTTGACAGCAATTGCCTTCCAAGGAACTAAAGGCACATTTCAACAATTTTATCCATTATGACCTATTTTGAACATACACACCAGAAGAGAGCAGGAGGCTAAAAACATACAGCCTTGTGGTTTCTCCACAAGTGTGCACATCAAATAATGATCCCTCAGGCACTTATTTCTCCCCTCCTAAAATGTTTCTGGATGGAATCCCAGCATAGTTGTCATCTTGTGAGCATGATCGGAGTTGGAAGGTAGCAGAACAGGGAGGAAAATACTTATTTTTATTTCAGAGAACAAAACGTCCTACCCATGGCTGGTATCAGTGGAATTCTCCTGTGAATGACCTCTAAGAAGGGCCTGCTAAGTTAGGTTTTGCTGGCTCCTAATTCATCACAATGGGGTGTTGACTGAAAATAGCATAAGAATTTAGGTCTTGGGGAAGGCAGAGTAGACTGCCTTGAACCAGGGTCAAGTCTTTTGAGTAGCATCCGTTCAGGTAGGCGTGGCCTTTGCACGTCCAAAACATTTAATGCTGCTAGTTTAATTGGTATGAGTTTCGTGTCACCCACTTCTGAAACAGGAGAAAAATATTTGCTGTTGGTGGTGGTGTGAGGAGACTTAAAATAGAAGATAAGGGCAGTAAAAACACCAAACGAATTCCTTTTTTTTTTTTTTAAGCTAGATCACCAGTAGTTGAATTAAATATAGTTGAAAGTCATCAATCAATCCTTTCCGGAATGAAGAGGCTTCAGGTAAATATCAGCTCTCACATAAATTGTACAGAGTCAATAAAAATTGGCCTAATCATTTCAATAAACATGACATTATTTCTTTTCTCATTAAAAATTTAAGAAGTTAATACTACATAAACTATAAATTCTCTTCAGTGAATGAAACTGAATAAAAGATGTGCAAAGGCTATTTTGGCTGGCTTTATTTAGGAAGGAGAGGCTGGTGATTTGGCTTAAATGCCAAGGAATCATGGTTTTGACTTAATATTTTGATGGGGTGCATTTCAACTCTCGGCTAGCTGATTTCTGACCAATGACTCTTTCAGGCTGGTTCAAGCCCAGAGGTTTTCATCTGGGAGATCAGAGAGTCGGGAAATGTTCAGATCCTTTCTCTCCCTTACTGCCTCTCCCTCCCAAGTTGATGATTATAAGAGAAGCCAAAATTGGAAAAGTGTAGCATACCAAGTGATCTGGCTGTTCTGAATTTTTCACTGTATATTCTCTAATTTTGAACCTGTCAAGTATTATCTGTCAATCATCTGCATATAGCCTGTTAAGATTACAGAGTCGTGAGTGTGCATAGGAGTCTGACTAAATCCTGTGATTAGCAACAAAATTTATAAGAAAAAAATTGAAGCATACATTAAAAAAAAAACTATTGCTAATAAAGACCTCGATGTTTACTTATGAAAAATAGTGAGTGATCGGGGGGGGGGGGGGGGGAACGGAAGGTGTTTTGGAGAACCTAGCACCACTGGCATTTATCTGATGTACATTTAATAATACAATAACAATGCTGCTGCATTCGCGATGCTTAAGAACAAGAGGGATTATTAGATTTGTGCCTGGAAGGTAAAATTACTGCAAAGGATTGCTTTGGGGAATATACAAGATACAGGAAATGAAATGAAATAAAATAAATACAGGGCAGATGACTGGTTTCTCTGCATTTCTGGATAGATTTAATTAATTGCTAATATAGCACTGAGCCATGAATTACTCAATCACTGCTATTGTTTCAATTTTGGAAGTTTCCTCTTAAAGACAGATTCATTAGAGAAGAAGAAAATGTCACTGGGCAGGGAATAAGTTTATGATTTTGAATGTTGACTTTTTACAGTCAGCTGTAGAATACTGAGAAATCTTGTGAAGATCCTTTTAAATAATTTGGAAGATTTTTTCCTCGTTATTTTTGGGGGGAGGCTTTATTGTCTCTTATAAGTCCCATTGAAATCTGAAATAAATCAATGAACTTTTCATTGATTTGGTGCCCTCTCTGCATAAGTTTGTGATTGTAGGCATTTGAGGATCAGCAGGTTGTGGTGAAAAGGGCCAGAATTTTCTACTAAACAGATCTGGTTCGAATCCTAGATTTAGCATTTGTCAGAAGTGACCCTGGGCAAGCTAAGTAATTTCTCTGAGCCTTGGTCTTCTGTTATGTATAGGCATATTGTGAAGATGAGTAATCATTTATTCATCTGTTATTGTTGAATACTGACAGTACACCACGCACTGTACAAAATGCTCTAGATATAGCCTGATGATTGTAATTGCACTTAATATTGACTGAGAGCTTATTAGGTTTTGGCTATTGCTCTAATCACTTCATGCACATTATGGAATTCAGTCCTCATAGCCAACCTATAATATATCTATAAAAATAGAAGTCATATAGTGCATATGTTATATATATATACACATTGATATATACACATACCCTGTCTTTATACATATATGTATGTATAATTACATGATAGGAGTGGAATAATTTGCTTTCCAGAAAGACCAATTTCCTCATCAGAGGCCAGTTTAAAATTCATCTTCGGTTTCTTTCTTTTCTTATTATTCTCAGAAAGAAGAAAGTCTTAAATATTACTAACGTGAACAATTAGAGAAAAAAAAAAACCCAGAATGTAAGAACACGATGTCATGAGCATGGAGGAGAAGCCCAAGACCTTTACCTCTTACAGAGTAGTTGGAGGGTGGGAGCCTTGAGGCAACCCACCTCCCGGGAAGGAACATGACCAGAATAGATGGCCTAAGTGCTTGCCACTTGAAATGTAGCACTTTGTGTCTGAACATCACTTCTGCTGAGGGTACTGCCATTTGAAATGTCATGCAAACCAAAGTTTGCTATGTGTTAATTCATAGAGAAAAGGGACGGTGTAATTGCCCACAGGAAATCCCTTCATAGAGTTTGAATGTCTCTGTTATAAATAAGCCTCAAGCACCTTAACTGGAAGCACTTTACATTCATCGGAATGGCCTGCTTCTCTTTCCAGTCCTGAAAGCTAGGAATGATGGATCATACACGGTGGATATTTGCAAGCGTTTATGTTGTGGCGGCTGTTAAAAGAGGTGGACTTATACTGGTGATCTTGGGCATCGAAAGCTTAATCTCGTAAGAAAATCTTTAGCCAAGTCAGGTTTTTAATCGCTGTGTTAGTCATCCTACTGATTACATAAGGAACACTGTAGGAGCGTTTCAAATGCCATCAGCTCTTGGCAGTGGAATGACAATGAGGATGAAGTATTAAAAACTAGGTACCCATCAAGACAGACTTGGAGCGAGGGCCTCCAACTCCCCGCTCCTGAATATGCCTGTACATTAATTCTGCTCCTTTCTAAGAGAACTCACTGGAAGAAAAGCATAATTTGAATTAATTATTTGCACATATGGTGTGTTCCTGATGTCAGCAAATGCTACATTAAGGACAGACATGCTGGGCACCCATTAAATAATCAAGTAAATATTTGTATTGTTTATGGTAAACTGGTTCCTTTTGTGGGTATTTTCTGTGTCTCTGTAAACATTCATTTAGGAGGCTGACTTTGTTGGTTGGGGTTTCATACCAGGCTTAAATCTGACAAAGAGTGTTGTTTAAATTCCAAATCCGACCAAGAAACCTCACACCCACTGTGTTTTTTGGAGCTAAGTGAATATTTAGTAACACTTTAATCTAATAGCCAGATCATTATTTTATATTACTGAACTGAATGCTAGGTTAATAACATTAATCACGTGGACTCCTTGTTCTAGCCTGAATGTCATAAGTACTTCTATATGATTTCCACTATAATTCGGTGGTAATTAGTGATACAATTACTTCAAGCTTGCACCAAATGTTTATATTGAACCAACATGAATGTTAGGTCTCAACATATACATGAGCGCAGCCTGTGAAGAAAAGGTTGGGGCCCAGGTAAGTCAACCCGATTTTTCTTTGGCACAATATGTTGTCTAATTGGAATGTATGCAAGGTTTATAAATTCCCTGAGTGCATGAGGGAGATTGACTTTTCACCTTGTTCGCCGAAGGTCACACTGTCAGAGGGAAACACGTAAAGAAATCCTCTCTGGGTATATTTACCTGAAAGAATCTGGTGTTTGAGAAACCTGCAAGTAAGACAGGGACAGAAAACGTCAGGTTGAAGAGGTGCCTTAGGATCTGTACGTGGCAGTTGTCTGATTAAATTCCTCATGATGGTTGGTACCTTTTGGAATAAGGTTCTTATAATGATTCTTCTTCAGTGAACTTTAGGACATCTTGTTTTTTTTTTTTTCAGGCTCGGTATTTCAAAAGGGGCTCTGTATACGCTCTCAGATGCCTCTTTTTGTCTCATAAAAGGAGGGTCATCATGCCCTTGGCATCTTCCTACTTAAATCCAAGCGTGGAGGCGAGTCACAGTGCTTTATTAGGTCCTGGGATTAAATGGTGCCTGACCATGTCAGCCCACTGAGATGGGTATACCTGTTTGAATGAACAGACCCGCACACAACTTATAGACATTTCTTGGAAAGTTAGATGCAGGGATCTCGTTCCTTTTCTAAAAGTGAGGAGAATGGGCCTATATATACTTTTATTTACTTCAGGGCAATGTGGCTTGTAATTGACTATTTCTTGACTGTGGCATTCAATTTGTGGAGGAAAAACCTAATCCTGTTATCTCCCCCTGAATTGTGCTTTAAAAAACAAGCAAAACCTTGAAGTGAATTTATTTCTTTAATTTCACAGGCAGATCTCTGATCTCTTAAATTCATTCATTCATTCATTCATTCATCCATCGCTTATCCAACAAACTTTTACAGATTGCCTGCTGGGTCCAGGAATTGTGCTTGATGCTGGATTTGGCACAGGAATCTGGAAAATCTCTTTTGGGGCTATGGAATGAGATAGTGGGAGATATATATGGAAAAAAAAAAAAAGGAAGACAGTCACAGCGAGTATCTGCAGTGAGTGAGCTTTGGAAAGGGCAGGCACTAGGGAGCGGAGACCCATGACTTAGAGTCTCTTCAGAATAGGACACCAGGGACAGGCATGTGAAGCATATCCTGGATAAATTGCCACACTGAAGGAATATGAGTTTTGCACAGGACTTGGTCTTGCTCTTCTTAAAGTTATGTTGTTTATTATGACAGAAAAACTCCCCCTCAGAATGTCAGGATGGGCTGAAGTCCAGTCTGTCCTTTGGTCTTTCTTCCCCATGTGGGAAACCTTTCTGGACAATGCATCTGTGTTTGAGGGGATTTCTTGCTTTCAGGAAAGGAACGTGCTTTATGCTCCTCTTGCCCGAAATGTGTCCCTTTCCCCCTGCTGCCTTCTTGACTTTCTAGATGCCAGAAAGTGGTTTCTTTAGCTGATCTTGCAGTCCTTCCTTGCTCAACAGCAGAGCACGGACATTGTCATGTGGGGTAGGAATGCTGCTTCTTTCTTTGTGTTGGGGTCCTGAGGATACATTTCTCTAGCCTTTACCTGGGTGTCTCGCTTTTCAAAATAACTCTAGATTTATCTCTTTGATATTTGTAAGCTCTAAAGCTAAAATAGAGGCATCTCAACAGCAGTTTATCAAACTCAGGTTGTTACATATACAACCTATCTGTAGAAAAAGATAGTGGGAGAGGGAGAAAGGCAGAGATGGAGAGACAGAGAGACAGAAACAGACACACACACACATACCATACATGCAGAGAATGAATTAATCTCCTTTGGGGGAAAACTCATGAAATTCTTGCTAATACTGGTTGTGATAAGGAAAAAGTCTCCATTTCAGGCTGTGCTGGTTCTATTGCTGTAGGAACTCAGTTGTTCTGTTCTCAGAGGTAAACCAGGGAGTTTTAGGTCCTCAATGAATCCCTGATATATTTCATATGTGCTCTTTTCCCGTTTGTCACTTTTTTTTTCTTTTTCTGTGTGTCATTTTAATCAGATCCTATCTCTCCCTACCCCCTGGAAAGCCTTTTGGGATCTGGCCTCTGCTACGTCTCTTGCTCGTCTTGGACTGCCCCTCCAACTCCTTCCCTTCCCTGCCCCTCTGTACCTGCCACAGTTCTTGTGTTCCAGCCACATCAGCCATGAGCAAGTGCCCGCCGGCATATCACTGGCTCTCAGCCCCCTGCAGTTCCCGTTCTCCTCATCCGCCAAGAGCTAAGTCAAGGGACACCGCCTTTGTGAAGCTTTTCCATTTTTTTGAATTCCTACCATGCACTAGACACTGCACACTAGACATTCCTGGTCTGTATTTAAGCTCTATGCGATGTAGATCTATATATTCATAGCGAGATAGTCGACGCTCTGTATAAGCATCGCCTTGTCCCAGGCAACAGATGCTATTATTATTATTCCCCTTTTAAAGATGAAAGGAAAAACTGAACTCTAAGATAAAATTAGGCAATGCCCCTTCAACACCACAGCAGCTGTGTAGATGCTCTCTCCAGTGCTTCCTTGCTTCCACAGATGTACCGAAGGTCTTTGATGATCCGGGGACTGTTCTAGTACAGTTTGCCTCGAAAACAGTGGTGCTGAAACACCACGCCCTGTTCCTGGGAATCTCCGATTCTAGGGAGGGGGACCGATAACACGCAAGCACATATATAATATGCCAGGCGGAGAGGGTGCGGAGTGCAGAATGAGGACCGGAGAGTAAGGGAGATACAGACACACTGACACCAATGGGAGGTCAGTGTGGCTGGAGCAGAGTGAGGGATGGACAGAGGCCAGGGATGAGTTCAGAGAGGAGGGTCAGAGCCACCCAGGAAGGGCTTCCAAGCTATGGTATGGAGTTTGGATTTTATTCTGGATCATAAGATGTTTGAGGAAGGAGTGGAGTAATTTGATCTATGTTTTCAAAAAGACATCCCAGCAGTTGTGTGAAGAATGGTCTGTGGCTGGCTAAGTGTGGCAACAGGGTGACCAGTGAGGAGGTTTTTGCTTCAGTGAGGGGTAGAGTTGATGGTGGCTTGAATGAGCGCTGGCTACATAGGTGGGGAGAAGTTGTCAGATTCGGGGTGTATCTGCATGTTGAGTTGGTGACATTCCCTGATGGATTAAATGGGAGCTCTAAGAGTAAAAAAGTGAAGAACTGGTCCCATCAATGGGGAGAGTGGGTTTACCTTCCATTCAGGTGGGAGGTATGGGTTTTTTTCAGGGGTGTGTTCCTTTCTTAGGGCTATTGTAACAAATTTTACCAAAAACTGAGATCGCTTAAAACAACAGGATGTCTTGGTTCACAATTCTGGAGACTTAAAGTTTAAAATTCAGGTGTCAGCAAAGCTATCTTTCTTTGAAGGCTCTAGGGAGAGATCCTTCCTTGCTTCTAGCTTCTAGAGGTTGCAATCCTTGGCATTCCTTGGCTTACAGACATGTCATTCCAATGTCGGCCTCTGGTCATATGGCATTCTCTCTGTGTGTGTCTGATTTCCTTCTTCTTGTAAGGATGGTGGTCATTGGATGAGGACCACCCTCATCCAATATGACTTCACCTTAACTCGATTATGTCTGCAAAGACCTTATTTCCAAATAAGGTCATGTGCCCAGGTCCTGAGATTTAGGACTTTAACATACCATTTTGGAGGACACAATTCAACCCACAATGGGGATCAAGAGTTTGGTTTTAGTCAGGTTAAGTTTAAGATGCTCTTTGATATCTAGGGAGAGAGAGTGTGTGGGCCATTGGACACAGGGGCTTGGAGTTAGGGCTGATCTGGGCTGGAGGTACAAAGGGGGGTGGCATCTGCATAGAGATAGTAGTTAAAGCTACGAGATTGGGTGGGCTCTCTGGAGAAGAGTGTATGTTCTGAAGAGATGAAGTATAAAACTGAGTCTGGAATGTTCCAGTGTTTAGAGGCCAGGAGACAGGGAGGGGAGGATCTGGATGCAGCTTAGTGGGTTGTGCCTGTCTTTCTTACAAGCTCTGAACTCCTGGAGAGCGGCAACCATTGTTATATTCCCAGCTCCCATCACTGGCCCTGACACAGAGAGGCTCTCCATAAATGTGCTAAATAAATGGACAGTGACATTTATCTCTTTTTTTTTGAAGTTTATTTATTTGTTTAGTAATTTCTATACCCAACGTGGGGCTAGACTCAGGACCCCGAGATCAAGAGTTGTGTGTTCTTCTGACTGAGCCTGCCAGGTGCCCCACCATTTCTCTGTTTTTAAGCCACAAATAAATGCACAACATCAGTGGAAAGATAACACCAATAGAAATGAGATTGGTGGCCTGTTTGTAGCAGGCAGGCCCAGCATGTCTGCAACCGCCCCTGCTCTTCCATGCTGTCTGCCTGGTATGGAAGGACATATGTGTGAAAATGGGGGTGGGACTGAGGAGAGCATCTCTTCTTTGCTGAGCCTCTCCGTGGGACCCAGCTGCTAAAAAAGGCCCAGCCACCCTCAGGCATCACTAATCTAAGCCCTGCAATGGGACATGGGAAGCCACCATCATATTGTACCAAGCAATGGTCCAGGCGCACCTGGAGGACCTCGGCCCTGAGAAGTTGGTGGTGGGGGTGGAGAGTTCCACAGGGCCTGGATGATTTGGCCATGTTCATAGATATATTTTATTTATTTATTTGAGAGAAAGAGAGAGAAAGAGAGCATGCAAACGGGGAGAGGGGCAGAGGGAGAGGGAGAGAGAGGATCTCAAGCAGACCCCACACTGAGCCCGATGTAGGGCTTGATCCCACAACCCTGAGATCATGACCTGAATCAAAACTAAGAGTTGGATGCTTAACTGACTGAGCCATGCAGGTGCCCCTTAGCAAAGGGTTTTCAAGTCAGGGCATTGTTAGAGAAGGGAGACCACGTGAGAAAAGACAGGATTGCCATCTTTGAACATTTATAGTTTTTTCATGGGGAGGCAGGTGAGACTAGTTTTGTATTTTGGAAGGCAAAACGAAGGACAACGGGCAGAAGTGACACTGAGGACATTTAAATGTACCATAAGAATTTGTGTCAATACAGGGTGTAATGGTTAAGAGAGTTAGCAACAAGTAGTGTTGAACACTAGAAGTCGGAGTGCCTGGGTTTGAATCCTGCCTCTGCCATTAACTGTGTGACCTTGGCAAGTTACTTAACCTCTCTGTGCCTCAATTATCACATCTACAAAATGGGGATAACAATAGTACTTATTTTATAATGTTATTTTAAAGATTAAATAAGTTAGTATTTTAAAATTTGGAAGAGTACCTGGCACATGTAAGCACTATTTGTTACACGGAAAGAGCTTAGACTTTGGGGTCAAAGAGATGTGGATTTTCATTCTGACTCTGCCATGTATTAACTACATGACCTTGAGGAGGTGACCAGCCTCAGTTTACTCATCTGCAAAATGGGGATATTAACACCTGCTCAAAAGGGCTATTGTGAGGATTAGTGAGCTAATATGTTTGATACCTTTGGAACATTGCCTGATATACTGGGAATACTCCTAAATGTTCATTCTCTACTAACAGGAAGGACTCACCCATCTCTAGAGATAGCTCAGATGGTAGGCAGGATGGCCATATGTCAGAGACGTGGCAATGAAGTAGTTGTGTCAGAAGGAAGGTCAGGCTTAATGCGTTTTACAACCTCTAACCAGAGTATTTAGCAAGTAGAGCTGATAGAAGCAACATGGGCAGGAAAAAGTATAACAAAAATATGGAAAAATCTAGTTGTCATTCGTTACTTGAATGCATTGATTAAATATGATGCCAAATATGGGATGGTGCATTTTTGATAAAGACACCAGGCAGCCCATGAAAAGAAAACAGTATAATCTAGGGGGTGAGAGTATGGATTTGGGTGCCAGCCAGCCTGGGTTGGCTTTCAGCTGTGCTGTTTATTGGCGATGTGGCCTTAGGCAAATATTGTAGGTCAGCCTCTCCAGAAGCTGACCTTGAGTCTTAGACTTGAGTTGCAGCTCTTTGTTTGGGTGCAGATTTATTTGAATACTCCTGATATAATCTTGGGGAAGAGGGTGAGGAAGTCAGGACAAGGTGTGTTAATGAGCAGGTTCCTGCTGTGGCCAACTGGAACCCAGTTCTGCTGGGACCTCTGGATGACCATGTAGACCTGCCTTAGCCTTGTCTTACTCAAGGGGAGAGGAAGCTCAAGTATTATCCACTAATTACATCTGCCATTATTTGAGGGCTGTTCCTGGGCCAGAGAACATCAGCATCTTGGCACTTGCATACTGCACTACTCAGTGGGCCCAGGGGCATTCTGAACCCTCAGGCAGAGTCTGGGCTTGTATGAAGAATCTAAGTATGTTAACCAGTGGTCACGGAGGGTCTCTTAGTCAGCTTGGGCTCCTATAGCAAATTGTCATACACTAGGTGGTTTATAAACAACAGATACTTATTTCTCACAGCTCTGGAGGCTAGAAGTCTGAGATCTGGGTACCAGGGTAGTCAGACTCTGGTGAGGACCCTCTTCTGGTTTCAGACTTCTCGTTATATCCTTTCATGGCAGAATGATGGCGGTCCCTTTTCTAAAAGATACTAACCCCATTCATGAAGTCTCCAACCTCATGACCTAATCACCTCCAAAAGACCCCACCTACTAATATCATCACCTTGGAGGTTAGGATTTCAACATATGCATTTTGGGGGGTGGGGACACAAATATTTAGTCCTTGTAGAGGGGCTATGAGCGGGCACTAAACAGTATTTGCTAAGACAAGTTACTTGAACTCTGAACTTTGTTTCTTCCTCTCTAAAATGGGCATAAAGATAACATACACCTGATAGTCTTTGTGGGGACTAAGTTAGATAAGGAACATACAACATTTAGCTTATACTGCTTGGACAATGGAAAGCCAGCAAGCGTGGCTCTTATTGTTACAACAGAAAAATGTATGAACAAGGAGACTGTGCCTTTCAAAGAGTAATACCCACAGACTCTACTGAGGAAATAAATTATTAGAGGGAGTTTGTGTCCATTTAATTTGCTTGGAGAAGTGCCCATAATAGAATCTTATACACTTGGTCACTTAAAAGAATTATGTGTGGCTCACACACTGAAGTCACATTTATCCACTAGGACAGAAGGTTCATCTTGAGTATAGAGCCTGTAATTTACTTACAGGTGTATATGGTGGGATAACTCAGGTTAATGTCCGTGAACAGAAACCAACAATTAGCAAGTTAATTAGGGTCCTGATTTTAGTAGCGAAGGATAATCATTTATTAGCTTAGGTCACACCCTGGGCCTTCCGATGAAGTGACTTTCTATGAAAATATTGACTGAGAGGGACTCCCTGTAGCTTCCTTAGTACAATTCACACATGCTTGGGAAACTCATTATCTCACAGAGATAGTCGTGAGGATTATAATACGTTTAGGAGGCCTGGCTTCAGCTGGCCTATTTTAAGTTGATGGCTGAAATATAAATAGGATTCTAATGCCACAATAGGGATATCACTCCTTTCCCAGCCCACCCATGCTCTTCGAGGGCTGCCCTGCTGGTTTGGGACTGCTGTGCATTGGCACTTTGCTCTTTTCCAGCCAATAATCTCAGATAAATTAACATTATCATTTCATTTGAGGCTTTCGTTGAAAAAATTATAGAAAGGGTACTATCGTGCCTTGGAGCTAAAAAAGCATTAGGAAGTGGCAAGCTTTTCTTTTGTCTTGTTTTTCACAGTGACAGCCATTGACCTGTACCTGGGATTCTGTATAAGGGGCTAGAGATTATAAATCCAATTTAGAGAAGGGGAGAGGGCATGGATTGAAGGGGCATCTTGCCATGGGTGAAGATATGAGTGGCAGGCAGCTCCTCTTTTTGGCGGTAAGAGGCATGGGGTCCATTGTATTAGATTTGTCTTCTCACTTGACTCTTCTTGCCTTTTTTTTTTTTTTGCACTGGCACCTACTTAGCTTGGTTAGAGAGTTACTTAGAATGTCCCTTGACTAATAAGGCGGAGGCTTGGCCATGCCTCATAAGCTATAGAAAGGATGATGGACACGTCTTTTAAAATCTGTTTGGCTCCCGTTTCCTACGCTATCAGTCATGAATTGTAAGAGTGAGTTGTTTCTGTTTGTACAATAGGAGCCGAGAAGAGGTCGTGACAAATGTAGCTTTGCTTAGTCGCTTCAGCTTTCTGATGGAAGCTGACTCTGGGTGATGAAAACATCCCCTGGCTTCTCTTTGCTGGGGGCAGATTTCTCAACACTTTCCCCATTTTGGTTTAAGCTGAATCTGCCCAAGGAAGTGCCTACTGTTAAAAGTTCAAACCAACAACAGAGGAGCAGTTTTAAATGATACGTCTCCATTGTTTTGCCTTCATACAATGTGGGTAAACTTAATTCTCGTTAATAAAAGAAGACTAAATGATGGAAATAAGCCACAAATAATTTTCCATAGCCCTGGTCCCAGCATTCTTGGTCTAAATTGGTGCACATTTTAATGAATCATTATTGTTCAACAATTACTCTTGTGTGGTACACAAAATAACGTTTTTGCCCACCGCCCCACCCCCACCCCAGGATGTCTATGTTCTGATCCCCCAGAGACTGTGAATGTTACCTGACACGGCAAAAGGAACTTTTCAGGAATGATTAAAGTGATAGGCATGGAGATGGAGAGATTCTCTTGGATTATCTCAGTGGACCAATCTAATCATGAGTCTTTAAAATCAGAGGGCTTTTGCTGGCTGTGGTATGAGGGAAATGGTAGCATGAGGCAGATTTGATGCCCTCTTGCTGGTTCTGGTTACAGGGGCTGTGTTCAAGGAACCATCTGCCAACCACCTTAGGGAGTGAGGTAATAATTCTCCTCTAGAGCCTCCAGAGAGCAAGTGGGCCCTGCCAGTGCCTTGATTTAGCCCTGAGAGACCCGTGTCAAAATTCTGATGGACAGAACTGTGATATAATAAATTTGCATTGCCTTAAGCTACAGAGTTTGAGGTAATTTGTTGTAGCAGCAAGAGCTAACCAATACATCTCAGCTTCTCTCATCTAGAGTTTTTCTAGTGATGAAGTGGTTTTTGAACCCAGTGTGTATCCTGCCATCAGGTAGGGCTGAATCATTTCCCATCAATATCAAAAGCCTTGGCTCCGGTGTTTCAAAGAATTCAACCTATGGTCCTGAGTTGCTAGAATGTCAGATGACTTAAGTGGGTATTGATGGAGCATCCCCTATGTTCTAGAGACATTTGTTATCTTACCTAACCTTATAACAATCCATGAGGTAGATATCATCATATTTTACACGTGAAAAACTGGTTCTGAGAGGTTCAGTGACTTTCCCGAGTTCACAGAAGTAGTAAGTGACAGAGTAAAGTTCTGGACCTCTAAAGAATTTCTTTCTAACTTCTGCCCCACTCTTGAAAATCCTTAGCAAGCCTCAGGAGTCAAGAAATCAAAAGTGTGGCCAAGCCTTCTGCCACAGAAAAACAAGAAGGCAGAACCACTTGCCATTTCTCCTTAATGTTTCTTCAGTTGATAAAATATTGATGAAGATGGAGGACATTGTCCCTGACTTTTTTCTCCCAAACCCACAGTGGGGACAGTAGGGGGAGAGGGGGCCCAGATGGATTGGCTCATCTCTCAGTCTGCTCTCAAGTTCCCTTCTATGTACTCGGCTTCCCTGATTACTAATCAGCAGTACTTTGTGGCTTGCAGAATAAGCACCTAGTTTGTTAACAAAGGAATCAGGTTGGTATTTAAGACGGAAGAGGATTTGAAAAAAATGATTGATTATATTAAAGGGTCACTTGGGACTGGCTTTGCAGATCCTACTGCATTAAACCAGATTTGGTTTCGATCGCTGGCAATGCCATTTGGATTAGATGTGGGCAACATGCCCCTGACATTCTAAGTCCCTCTCCCGGCCCTTAACCGTCCTACATGTTGTTCAGAGAGACCACTGACTATCAGCTAAGGAACCCCAGCCTGGGCTGGCAAGATGGGCTTCTTTAAATTCAGCGGTAATACTGGTGGAGACCTCCAGACAGGATTTGTTTAATGGGTGTTTAAAGCACTCACCCTGCAGCATTAAGTTCCACGAGAGTGGGAAAGAAGCATAAAAAGTGCTGCCTGCTTTGGAGAAGCATCTGGTCTGGAGGGAGAGAGAAGGCTGTTTATGTTTAAAAAGACAAACAGGTTTTCATAAACGAATCGTCCCATGCCCCACAGGTGGGGACAGAAACTCCGAGGTCACCTGGGTACATGTCAAGGTTGGGGACAGGCGGTCAGATGGTGGTGGCTTGTCTGCTCGTGGGTTGGTTGGTGAGGATGCTTGAAGCAGCCCTAGCAACTTCTGTGGCTTGAAATGAACTCTGTAGACCTTGGTCAGGCCTTGATGCTGGATGTCGGTAGGCTATTCAAGAACTCTGGGTCCAGTGGGACCCTATCTCTGAGAGCTGGGAGTGGAGGTGAATGGGGCTCCTTCGGAGTACCTGTACCCACAGAATAGTGAATGCTAGCTAGTCCATTAGCTCTTCCAAATTCCCTTCCTTAGAGCTAGACCATACTTTGTGCTTCTAGAACCTTTTCTACTGTCAACTTCTGCCTGCTTGTGTTGCCCATACATGTCCTCACTGCCCCCTCACCTGGCTTCTGGTGGGGGCCAGTGCCTGATATCACTGTGCTCTCTGTTGGATTGATGTCTTTGCGCTACTTACCCCAGCTTGTAACATGCTTGTCAGACTGAAAGCTCTCTTTCCTTACTCATCTCTGCCTCTGGGTCAGCTTCCAGCCCCCATGTTCCTCATATCTCAGGCTTCTCCTGGCCTCTCACCTCCCGCTCTCTGGTGGCTCTGTATTGTTAATGCCCCGGCATGCCTCATTTGGGAGCTGGAACAACAGAATGGACCCAAAATTCCACCCTGTGGGGCCTCCTTGATTTACACCCATCTGGTTTATAACTCCCTTTCGAGTCTTTAGCTGCAACCCTAGAGCCCAACGCACAGACTACCCAGCTTTGCAACTTTTCACAGAAACTGATGCACAGGATAGAATAAAATTCTTGCTGAATTAAAAAAAAAAAGTGAAAACCTCTCTCCTCTTTGTTGACTACAGGAGGCCTTTTTTAAGAAGACCATATTTAAAAAAAAAAAACCTGTGATTTTTGGGTTAGAAAATAGTCTCAGGGTACACTATGCCCCAAATCCAGATGCTGTAGATTTTCTGTACCATGGAAGTTTCTTCCCGCTTAGTTGAACATATAAAATAAAATACTTTTAAAAACTTAAGAGTAAATACTTCTTACACTGGGTAGTTAGTGTCTTTTTGTAAAGGGTTTTGGGTTAGATCTGGGTTTATTTTTGTGAACTAATTTTTTAAAAATATATTGAATTCTTCAGAGTGAGCTGTAATGGTTTTTTTTTTATAAACATGCCGCATCAAGCAAAACATCCGTAGTCAGAGTCATCTGCCTTAAACACTGCTTTCAGCATATCACGACTGCGTTCAGAAATTTGGAGTTGTTTCCTAATCTCTTTTTTCCTCTAACCTAACATTGAGCGTCTGACTTTCCAGGTGGACCAGCACCTGATCCCACCTGACCTTTTCTCTCCCTAGGGCAGTTTTTGTTGTCCTTCCTTTGTGTTCTGCTCATAATGAATGAGAGGCTGTGTTCTAGTTAGTGACAATGACCCTAAAGCCAGAGTTCCTGGGTTCAAGTCATGTATTTTAGCTGTGACTTGGCAAAGAGCCTAACTTCCTTGTTTCGGTTTCCTCATCTGTAAAATGGGATAATGATACAACTTGCATTACTAGGTTGATATGAAGGTTAAATATGCTTTCTAGCACACAGTAAGTGTTCAATAGGTGTGAGCTATTATTTTATACCCTCTCATGAGGGGGTTGGTGATTTGGATAAGGGGCTATTCTGTCCCCTTCTTCCCTTTTTCCTTATACCTCAAGTGTAGGTATCCTTGTACTTGGTTTAAACTGAAATTAGTGTATCATTTGGAACATTTAATTATTTTTCTTTCTTTCTTTTTTTCCAGATACAAGGCAGGCTTCAGGGCAGCTTTGCTTGTTCAGAATATACTAACTAAAGAATTTTCCTCAAAGTAACACCCATATCACATCTCTATTTCTCAGCCCTAACTATTCGCATATGCACGCAAGGTATTACCTTGAATCCAGAAAGTCAAATGAGTTTCAGGTTTGAATCAGTTTTTTGGTATTCACTGCCATATCACTGAGACGAGCTTGGAAGGTACGCATACAGGGTAATTCACCTGTGAATAAGGGTTTGGTTCGAACCAGGAGACTGTAGAAGCAGAGTGCTTTAGTGGTGGTTTTTGCTGTTTTGAAACTTTCTATTCTAGGTCTCCAGCCTCCTCCCTCCAAATAAATCCTACAAGACAACTGACCTTCAGAGCTCAGTTTGAAGCTCACTGAGCACATCAGCAAATGAGGATGCCATAGTGGGTCAGATTTCCACTTTCTAGCCCAATTTCTGTCACCAATATGGGAGGATATGTTGTTTTTAGGAAAACGTCATAGATCTACCACAAAATTATCTTCAGGAAGTCAGGGGCTTACCCCAGCAGCTTGCAAGGCAAAGCATTCCAATGGATCAAACTGGGTTGGATGTCCGTGATGGAACCCAAAGACATCAAAGGCTCAAAGTCAGACTCTGTAAAGTTTTTGTATTGTCCCCAAGTGTAGTTTCATTAAAAGAAAGTAGTTTTGTTTTTGATCACTTCACCCATCTTTTTTATAGCAAAATCCTCTTTAACTTTAACATATCCTAATGAAGCGAATACATTTTGCCTTGGTAGTAGAGTAGAGGAAAGACTTACTTATAGATCATCTGGTAGCCATTCTATATATTTCTGTCTAGAAGAAGAATCAGTGGGGTTCATATCTTTCTATTTTAGTTGCAGGAGGCAGCATAGTGTAATAAGAGCAGATACTAGGGGTAAAAGATTTGGTAATTGTCAGCAACAGGATCTTGGGCAGGTTCTCTGACCTCTGTAAGTCTTTGTTTTCTCATGTGTAATTGGAAACAAAAATAATGAAAATTGCACTCTTTCTCTCTCACACACATGCACACTTATTATAGATTTTTTTTGAAAACTTGAGTGAACCGGTGCATACCAAGTGCTTAGGACACTACCTGGCCCATACTAAGGACTCAATAAATGGAAGTTCAGTCAATAAGTGCTCAAGTGCCTTTTTATTCCATGCATATGAAAGGCACAGGGGCCATAAAAATGAGAAAGAAATGGCCTCTGCTTTTGCGAATCTTACAACAAAGATACGAGGTGTAGGAAGTCTGTGGGTTTAGTCCATAGAAGAGGGAACAAGTTGATGGTGGGCTTGTTGGGTGTTGTGCTGAGATACTAGAGCTAGCTTCAAAATGGCGGTAGGGCCCTCCATGCTGAAGCTTCATTTCAGGCTGCTTTTCTTTTTCTTCACTAAACTCCAGCTGCACTGACCATATCTACTCACTCAACAATCATTTGATGGATATTTAGCAAGCGCCTTCTGTGAGCAAGACATTTCCTTGAGCAGGACACTATGAGCGAGTGGTAAATGAAGCAGATCAGAACCCTGCTTATTTGGAATGTACCTACTGCTAGTGTCTCAAATGCGCTAAGCTCTTTCTCACCTCAGGGCCTTCAGTCGTGTGTCCTCTCTACCTAGAATGT
The DNA here is from genome assembly GCF_002201575.2 of Neomonachus schauinslandi. NCBI lineage: Eukaryota > Metazoa > Chordata > Mammalia > Carnivora > Phocidae > Neomonachus > Neomonachus schauinslandi. The sequence goes on from NC_058404.1 coordinate 184,309,797, forward strand.
GCTTTCTTTGATGATTCTGCACATTAACTTCCGTACATCCCTCATGTCTTAAATTTTGTCTTCTCAGACAACCCTTGTCGATCTCCTGTCACAAATCCAAACTTAATTAAATTCTGCAGTTACCTTTTCTCTTGGGATCGAGCCCCGTGTCAGGCTCTGCGCTCAGTGTAGTCTGCTTGAGATTCTCTCTCCCTCTTCCTGTCCCCCCTGCTTGTGCTCTTTCTCTCTCTCAAATAAATAAGTATATCTTTAAAAAATAAAACACTTAGCACAGTTTATCTGTGTCATTGTTTGTTACTGCCTTGTCCACTGGGCTGTAAGCTCCATGAAGTGACAGACTACGTTGATTTTATTTATTGTTTTATCTACCACATCCAGGACTGAGCTAGTTCATGATACGTTCTTTTCTTTTTGACTTATTTTTTATTAAGTTTTCATTTTAATTCCAGTATAGTTAACATACAGTGTTATGTTAGTTTTAGGTGTACAGCACACAACAGGTTCTTAAAATATATTTGTTGATCTCCTAAAAGAATTGACTTCATATTAAAAGATATTTTTATTTTACAAGCACTGATGGAAAGTTTGTGCAGATTTTTAGTGGTTATCACCACTAAAAATGCATTTAGATTGGTAGGTTTATTTTGGTTCTGTTAGCTGATTCTATGTGTATATGTATATATAATTTTTAAATTGTTAAAATATAATCCTGGGGAGCTATTCTTTATATTTGAAAAGCTTTCAAATAGTTTTCTTTTCCTCCCCACATGATTAGCTTTTAGAATGAATTTTTCTTGGGATTTTGTCATGTTCTTTCATCTTTATAATAGCATGGGTCACTCAGTATGAAAGTCCTTGGGTGTTTCCGAGGGTCATTCTTCAGATGGAAAATGTAAATCTGCTTCCTTGATCGTCTGTTCTGTCAGTATAAATTCAAATCTCTGGAGATAATGTTTAGAAGAAAATGAAGAAATGGGTAATGCATCGAACAAACATTACCCTTTGCTTGCCTGCTGGAGTGGGGGTTAAATGGTGTAGTCTTTGGGTTTAAGGGTCTATGGCTGACACTAGCTTGAAACATCGGTCAAACAGAAACCTCTTCTTTTGGCAAAGTTGACTCAACCAGCCCGCTGTGTTTCCATCCTTTTGAAAGGTGGTAGTTCAAATTTCAATACCTCTATGAAAAAAAAAAATCTGCCATCACAGCAAATGATACTGTTGGATGTGGATAGAAACCCCATAAAATTGTATGGGTGATATTAATTTAGTCACCTAGGGCTTAATAGTCATTTTATGAACATTAAAGAAAAGTTTTTTAGCCATAATGTTTTATCTATCTTTATGGTCTCTTATGCTGTGTTTAATCAGTGTAATTATGGGAGAAGATAATTAAATATAGTACTATACAGTTCTTAAGATTGTAATGCTGTTATTACTAATTTAACCACAAAAAGGATATATAAAACCTAAGCCATTGGAAATCTTAAAGAGAAATATCCAGTCTGAATTTTTAGTAAGCAGTTTAATTAATAGAGGTGCAGTTGTGTCTTCTTTTTTGGTCAGTTTATTTATGCCACTTAATAACATATTTTTTATTTATCACTGAGAAGGAGAATCAAGAGAAGAAGAATATTTGTACCATCCTCTGGACAAAAGTGATGTTTCTTTGTAGTTCAAATGGTCACGTTAGAAATAGTCCACTGCCCCAAAGGGCTGTTTAGGACTAGGTTTTAAAACTGAGATTATACATGCAGTATATTTTATTGACTATGTGTACTCAATACATATTAGCTATATTACTTTTCTTCCTAGGCAGAAATAAAAAAAAAGTCTCTATTTTCTTTTTTTAAAAATTTTAATGAAAACAGGGATTGTCAAAGAATGGACAAATGTATTCTGAACTGTCTTGCTTAAGGGAGGGTAGGACTTGAGCTTCCATTTGTTGGTGTGAAAGTACACATTTTACAGCTGGTCTGACTGTAATTGAAGGGTGCCTTGAACACAGTGGGTGCTTAAGGGATCTCTCTTGATTCATGCTCCCAGGGATCTCTGTGGTGGAGCAGACATTGAACCGAGCTAACAGAACAACCAGGACTTAGATTAGAGAAAGCAGGGTGGAGACTGTGCTGGGATGGGGAACCAGCACCAGCAAAGAAGGAAAGGTTTGAAATTCCTGGGGATAGACAAGGAACTTCTCTGCCCTAGGGTTGGCAGAGCTATGTGATGAGAAAGAAGTTAGGGGAAAAAAATAAAAATCAGGCTAGGATTTTGAGACTTAAAACATCATGCAGAGAAGTGCTGGGCTGGATGTGATGGAACATTATTTAGCCTTAAAAAGGGATGAAATTTGGATACCTGCACGACATGGATGAAACTTGAAGATACTAAGCTAAGTGAAATAAGCCAGGTGCAGAAGGACAGAGATGGTATGGTTCCACTTATAGGAGGGTCGTACACTAGTCAAATCAGTAGACAAAGGAAGTAGAACGGGAGTTCCCAGGGGCTGGGGGGAGCAGGAATGAGGAGTTACTTTTTAGCGGGTGCAGGATAGCAGTGAAGGCTGTACAGCCATGTGAATGTACTTAATGCCACTGAGCTGCACACTTTAACATGGTTAAATGGTACATTTTACATTATATATATATTTTTTACGACAATAAGAAAAAAATTAAAAGTACTGGGCTGAATTCTGTAAACAGTGAAAGGCATTGAAGTTTCTCATGGAATGGCAGAAATGATCCAAGTGGCATCTTTGGAATTAAGCTATTGGCTCTTTTTTTAATTTTTATTTAATTTAATTTTTAAATTTTTTATATAGCTTTGTACTTTTGTTGACAAGCTGTGTTTGAAACCATCTTTGTTGCGATCACTTAGGAAGATGAGTCTTCAGTACCTATAATTTCGTGGGAATACTAACAGGATTGATGGATGGGAGTTTCTAAGGGAAAATATATAGTTGAGAGTAGAATTGGGGCAGCAAAATAATGACTTGAAACCGGAGTCGGTGTTCCATATTTGAAAGACCTCTTGGCAAACCCAAAGACATTTCGATTTGCTTGTGTGCTTCTAGGAAGCTGGAGTTGGATGAAGCACCAAGGCCTAATGTTGAAAGTTATCAGCCTGGAAATAATGAAAAATGTGAGACCAGACCCTTAGGTGCTAGAGTGGTTTTCTGCACTGAATTGATGTTGTGTTCTTTTTCATTTTCCAGCAAATATATTCTCACCGTGTGCTCTGAGGAAATGATTAAAAACATCATTAAAATACTTCTTGTCCTTTCTTCTTCATTGGTAGAGGCCACAAGTGTCTGCTTTTTCCATTGGAACCAAACTCTCGCTTTTCCATTCTAATAGCCGTGCTCCATGCTGATGGAGTAGTGTGCAGTGCCTCGCAGGATTTTATACCATGAGCCTTGCAAAGGGGCTCGCACACTATCATTTCTTTGGAGACAAAGAAGCTGGGTCATGAAGAGTCATCATTGATTCTTTTGTAATTCCATTAGTTTTCTGGCAGTTTGAACACATTTATACCCAAATGACAAGGATCCAGGAATGTCAGATGCACCAGGCTCTGGAGAAAAGGAAAACCCACACTGGGAGATAGGGAACAAAGACACCCCTTTGCAAGGACAAAGCAAGGGGATTTCATGGGAGGAGGGGGTTTAATGGGAAGGCACCTGTCTGTCATCACAGCTAGAACTGGGGAGTCAGAGCCCAAGTCTTGGGGAGCTTTATCTGGACTGACGGATCCTTGTAGTGGGCCTGGGCTAAACTGGATGTAGAGCTTGAAGTTAGATCTGGGTTACATTTCACTTTACCCTTTAGTAGCTCTATAACCCTGGACAAGTTATTTATTTCTCTAAACCTCAATTTCCTTATTTATGAAAGAGTAATAGTAGCTCCTTAATGGAGGTGTTCTGAGGATAAATAAAGCTGTGTTTATCAGTGTAGAGCAAGTACTCAGAAAAAGTACCTAGTATTATTTATTATTAAATCCTCAGGGGAAGGGTCAAGTATCATTCCACCCCCCCCCGGGGGGTCTTTCTGACTCCCCCTCTCTACCCACCCTCTACATATGCTCTTCTAGGAGCACCTGGAACATCTGAAGCAGCAGGCCTCCCTCTGTGGAGCCCGGGTCCTCTGGTGCTGTCATGTACTTACCCACCACACCATTGTTCCTATAGGTTAGACACAGTGCTCTACTCATCTACTGTTGAACTCAACAGTTCAACGATGGGTTGGGTGAATGAATAAGAGAATGGCTTTATTTGACTTGTCTTGCAAAAAAGAGGGACAAAACCAAGAGGACGTAAGCTATTTGACCCTGTAGGTGGCGTGGGGGAGACGGGGTGGTGAGGATCAAAGTAAAGAAGGACCTCAATTTTTCTGGCCTTTTCACAAATGACAAATCAGGAGGTGATTATTTGCTTCGTAAAACTTTTTTATAAAATATATAAAAAGGTTCTTTGCTTGGTAAGGGATTTGTAGAGAGCACACACTTTTGGGAATGCAATTTAGCAATATAAAGAGCCTTAGAGTGCTCATAACCTTGACCCAACAGTTTTAGTTTTGGAATAATTTTCTAAGGAAATAATTGGAAATTACAGAATGAACTTTTTGCACAAAGTTGTTGTAGCATTATTTATAATGGCAAAAAATTGAAAAAAAAGCCAAGTATTTACCAAAGGAGTATGATTCAGTGTATTTTGGTATAATCACACACTGGAATAAGATTCAGCCATTTAAATGATGTTGGTGAGAATAGTACTACCATGGACAATGTATGTATGTATGTATGTATGTACGTATGTATGTAAAATTAGTCATAGATGCAAATTTATGATATATGCTAAAATATAGACATACGACACATGCATATTTAACAGTAACAACTTCCATACTGCAACAACAATGGGTGATTACTTTTTTCTTTTATATTTTCCTATATCTTCAATAAATATTTTGTTACTCTTGCTATCAGAAAAAAAAAAAAAGCCCGGGAAAAAAAAATCCCGTCTTCATAATCCATTTAAAAAGAGACACTGGGCACAATTTTCAGTGTGCATTTCAGGAGGAAATATCCCTCTGGCATCATCCCCGTCTCCTTCCAGGAGGAGGAGAGGCTAATAGATCAGTGCATCCAAAGTGACACGATGAGACAAAGCTCTTGCCAACAAGGAGGTAGCAATCCTGCCACTGTGGTGTCTCCTCTTGGAACCAGACACAAAATATCAGGGAGAAGGTGCTCAGGAGATGAGGGACAAAAGACTCCTTGAAGAGAGGAACAAAAACAGAGATTGCAAGGAAAGATGTGAAAAACAGAAAAAATTGGGAGGAAAGAGGTGTGGAGACCTAGGAATGGGGAAAAAAATAAAAAGAAGTAGAAGAGAAAGACAACTGGTGTTTGGGGGGAATGTGAAGAAAGCCCTTAATTAGTTCCCTTTATTACTCTGGGCCTCCGTTATATTCTGATGAAATAATAAATCAAGATGCCTCACTTTTACTTATTTACTTATTTTTCTTTAGCCGTGGTATCATTAGGCAATAAACAAATGGGCATATCCACCTGACTTGTCTCCAGGAAGCATTTGTAATTCAAATGGGAAGCAAGACCATTTTTCCCTCCCATGTATCTCTGTCATCTTGAGCAGCTGGTTCATACTGTGCTGGGAATCTCAGCCCTGGGTGATGGACTGTCGTGTGACTGTTGTCTACACACAAACACTTTGTTTTCCTAAATAAAGGATCCTCTGAAATGTACCCAGGTGCTTACAGCTCAGTACTGAGGGATAGGATTCAGGAATGCATTCCATATTTTATTCTGAGGCTTTTCAGAGGTGGCTTTGAAGGATCACTTTGGCCTACTATGGACCGATCCACAAAATGGGACTACCTTGTAAGCATTTGTCATTGGCCGGCATTTACAAAGACTTCTGGCATCTGTGAAAGGGACGTGATAGAGGAGGGGAGACAAAAAGGAAAGAAGGAAAGAAGCAAGGAAAGAAACAACTTAGCACAGTGAAGGAAAATTGCTTTTGGCCTCAAGCACCTGTGGGCTGGCATCTTGACTCACCTACTTACCTAATGATCTGGCAAACATCACTTCACTTTTTTTTGTTGTTGTTTACTATTTTTTTTTTTAAGATTTTATTTATTTGTGAGAGAGACAATGAGAGACAGAGAGCATGAGAGGGAGGAGGGTCAGAGGGAGAAGCAGACCCCCCACCGAGCAGGGAGCCCGATGCGGGACTCGATCCCGGGACTCCAGCATCACGACCTGACCCGAAGGCAGTTGCTTAACCAACTGAACCACCCAGGCGCCCCATCACTTCACTTTTATGAGTCTCTGTTTCCTCATCTGTAATTGAAGATAGTCATACCTAAATCAGGGGTTATTATGAATGAAGACTAAATGGCATAATATGTGCAAACACCTAACACTTACGAGGTGGTCATTTACCTGACTCCCTGTTCCTTTTATTGACTGCCTACCTTATGCCAAGAATTATGCTAAGTGATTTCCAGGGCCCCTGCCTAGTAATTTAGACAGACAACTCCCATTATTTCCTCCGAATGCAATAAAGTTGTTTTGAGTATATCCTGATAAGTAATTGCTTCCCTTAATGATACTCTAGTGGAATACAATATGGAAACCTCTGAAGGTTCTCATTCTTGAAACTAATTTTTAAGTACAAGTGCTTACAATTAGTCTTGTCTCCGCGTGATTTGCAGCATACCAAAAAAGCCCTGGTTTCTAAATATAGAAATCAAAATGACTTGAATCCTCTGAAAGCCAAATCAGAAAAGCTTACACAAAAGGAGGATATGCTTACACTATTATACAACATAACTATGTATAACTACATAGGGAACACTGTCTATTCAGTTAAGAAGTGTCTTAGAAAAGGAAGTGTTCAATTTGTTAATAACTAACCGCCCATCTGTAACTGCCCTCCCCACACCCATTACAGCACAGAAGAGAATTTCTTGGAAAAACAAACTCAGTAATTAAAAAAAAAATACAACCCCCCAAAACTTGTGGTTAGTAATGCTTGGATGGTAGAGTACTTCACTAAGTTGGTGGTTAGAAATTTTCCAAGCAAATAGAAAAATGACAAAAGTACGAGCATGTGCTAAGTGTGATTCCTGGAATTGTACCTTAGTTAGTTATTCTCCAGGATGCTGAGTCCTGTAATGGATGAGGTTTCAGGGTCTGCTTTTGACTTTGCTGAGCACTTTTTAGACAGCGTGTCCTTTTAATCCTCACTAGAAGTCTGTCAGTATTTTTTCACTAATTGAAAACAAATGGGCCACAGAGAGGTTCACTGACCTTCTGAAGGCTCCTCCGATTTGGTTGATCAGCAAGCTGGAATTAGAGCAAGCTTATGTTTTAGGCCTCAGTTTTCCAATATATCAAATGGGTGTAATAATATTCCCTCCCAGAGTTCTTGGGTGGGGGGAGAATCGAAAGAATGAATGTATGAGAAGGTGGAGCTCTTGGCTCACAGTGTGGTCCTTAGACCAGCAGCATCAGCGTCACCTGGGAGCTTGTTAGTAATGCAGAACCCTGGGCCCCACCTCAAATCTCCTGAATCAGAAACTCTGGGGGTGAAGTGCAGCAATCTGTGTTTTGACAAGCCCTCCAGGTGATTCCGATGTCTCCTTCCCCCACAAATCTGACCATCATCAGGCCAGTTTCTTTTGTACTATCTTCTCTGCTGGGGACTATATTGTAGGCTCAGTGGCTCTACAATATGATCCGCAGATTGAATGCTCAAGAATTTTGATTCTTGTTTTGCTGTTCTAACTCATCTTCTGCCTCTGGTAAGATTGAGAAGCTCATGGGATCCTTTGCTAAAAAAATGGGGAGAGCAGAATCAAAATATTGGTGAAGAATTATAAAATGATCAGGAAAAGTTTTGCAGATGGAACACTAGAACAAACATGTAATAGTCATTTGTGACTGCATCACGGAACTTAGAGATTGTAAAAAAATATATTTAATTGATTTTTAACATTTCAAATGTATTTTAAGTCTTTGAAATGTCAGAAAGACGGAAAGGTAGGAAGTGCCAGTTAGCTCATATTCCTATCACGCTTTTAAGCCTTCAGTGTTTGCTCATCTATTATTTTGATTTGAGGCTCATTATGAATATTTCTGGTTGGTAGGTAGGCGAGAGATTGTCCTCAGTGTACAGATGAGGAGACTGAGACTCAGTGAATCAGAAAATTTCTGAAGTTTCCACTTGAGGAAATTAATTGATGTGTCACATCCACTGACCCCCTCAGCCTATGGACTTCCGTTTATAGACTTCAATGCTTGCACAGTACGTGTTTTGGGGAGCATAGCTGTTCTTTTATATTTCGGTTTTGCCTTGTGCCAATTAGTATAAATGATTTTACAACTCTTTAGCTACTATTTTTTTTTTTAAAGATTTTTTATTTATTTATCTGAGAGAGAGAATGGGAGACAGAGAGCATGAGACGGGGGAGGGTCAGAGGGAGAAGCAGACTCCCCGCCGAGCAGGGAGCCCGATGCGGGACTCGATCCTGGGACTCCAGGATCATGACCTGAGCCGAAGGCAGTCAGTCGCTTAACCAACTGAGCCACCCAGGCGCCCCATCTTTAGCTACTATTTTTGGTGAGTTTCACATTCACAAAATAAGAGATGTGCTCTGGGTTCTTGTCCATATTGAAATGGTAAGGGGTAAGTGAGGTGCCTGGGTGGCTCAGTCCGTTAAGCGTCCAACTCTTGATTTCAACTCAGGTCATGAACTCAGGGTTGTGAGATCAAGCCCCACATCAGGCATTGTGCTGAGCATGGAGCCTGCTTAAGATTCTCTCTCTTCCTCTCCCTCTGCCCCTCTAACCCTGCTTGCGTACTCTCTCTCTCTTAAAAAAAAAAAAAAAAAGATAAGTGGTAAATGATAAGACACAAGGTAAAGATGTTTCATTCATTCATTTGACAAATGTTTATTGAGGGTTCTGGATACTGGGCTGAACCTCAATGTGTTTACATTAGAGAACAAAATCGACCTGCTTTGGATTTAATACTGTCATACTGTTATTTCATCATCTATAGCTATGTGGCCTTTATTAATGCATGAAGTGCTATGAAGCAGGTCTGCTCAGCCTCCCTCTCTCCTTGGGATCATCCTAGAAACACCTCTGAGAATCAGCTTTAAAGCCATTGACCTCCAAAGAACCTCAGTCGTAAAAGGAGATGGTAAGTGGTGGTTTGGACAACAAACCAGCATGTGAACCATTGCCCAACATTGACAACTGGCTAAACATGGAGTTTACCTTAAAGCCAACTGTAGGTGTTTTTCCATGAGAAATGGAAGATTTTACATTATAATAGAGATGCAACTGACATGTTAGGGGAAAACGCTTTACATACATTAGGAAGCCTGCTCTGTGGTGGAGCTTCTTATGAAGTGAAGATTCAATAAACAAATATTCATTCATTTATGTAGCAAATAGTTTTCAAGAAGCTACTAAAGGCCAGAAACAGTCCTAGGAGCTGGGATGAACAATGAGCAAAATGGGTAAGTTGACTATCCTGTGGAACTTGTTTCCTGGGTAAGGAAATGAAGAAACAAGTAACTAGATGATACAATGTAGGGTGGGGCACCTGGGCAGCTCCATCTGTTAAGCATTTGTCTTCAGTTCAGGTCATGATCCCAAGGTCCTGGGATCGAGCCCCGCATCAGGCTCCCAGCTCAGTGGGATCTCTGAGAAAGAGAGTATTATCTCTCCCTCTGCCCCCTCCCTGCTCGTGCTCTTTCTCTGTCTCTCAAATAAATAAGTAAAATCTTAATATATATATAATACAGGGTAAGGAGACTGGTGAATGACAGTCAAGGAGTGGAGATGGGTGGCTCGTTTAGATAGGGCCCTCGGCGGGGGGCCTCTTAGAGGAAGGGAGATATGTGCCGAGATTGGAATGCTGTGAAGGAACAAACAGCTTAGGCTGACAGCTAAGAAAGAACATTCCGGGAAAGGGAACTATGAATGTGGAGGCTCCAAGAAGGGAATGGGCTTGGCCAGTGTGCCTGAAGAAGGTATTAGTGAAAGCTCAGCACTCTCCTGGGCAGTGTGGAGATGAGCAAGGCTCTGTTGAAGTGTAGGTGAAGGCAAAATAAAATATTTGGTCTCAGCCTTCAAGAAGGTAGTATGTGGCATGAAGAGTAATACCAGAATAATTAAAGGCAAGACTATATGTCTATCTTTAAATGCATTAAGGAATTTGGAGGAAGGGGACATCAGTGGAGGATTCAGAGAGGGGATCGTGACAGAGGTAAGGAATTAGACGGTGGGTGGGAGGAAAGGGACTGGAGCAACTATACCTAGGAGTGAAGTGGAGTAGGTGACCTGCAGCTGAATGGTGTGATGGCATGGAGGGTGAGGACCTAGGTTCTGAAGTCAGGCTGCCATGGTGCCCCAGCTCCACCGTTTACCAACAGTGTGGGCTTTCTGTGTCTCCGTTTCCTCATTTGTAAAATAAGGGTCCTAACATTGCTTATGTGTTCTGGTTATCTATTGCCACAAAGCAATCCTCCCCAAAAGTTAGTGGCTTAAAACATCAATTTATTATTCTCTCTCACAATTTTGTGGGCAACTGGGAACAGCTGAGTGGCCTCGCATGGGGATTCTCATGTGGTTACAATCAGATATTGACCGGGGCTGGAGTCCACCGAAGGGTTGACTGGGTTGGATGTGCAAGATGGCGTCTTCACTGGCATGTCTGGCTCCGGTGCTGGGATGGATGCAACAGCTGGGGGCTGTCTGGACATTCTCTCCTCAGAACCTCTCTGTGTGACCAGCTTGGGCTTTTTTCCAAGACTGCATGGCAGCCTCAGGGAAGTCAGACTTCTCACATGACAGCTGGCTTCCCCCAAGGCGAGCATTCCGAGACAGAAAGGAAAACGTGTGTGATGTCATTTCTGGTGTAGGCAGTTGTCAAAACTGTCACGTGTCAGCTTAGACAGAAGGCGAGGGGCCAAAGACCCCACCTTGCAATGGAAGGAATGTAAAAGAATGCATACATCTGTGGCCATTTTTAATCCGCCACACTATTTTATAGGTTGTGGTAAGGATTTAATAGGTTAGCAGGAGAACACTTATCAATGTGCATGGAACGTAGAGCACATTCAATAATGTTAACTCTTATGATGACGGGGATAAGGGAAGGTCTTGAAAGCCAGGCGGGAAATTTGATAGGACAACCCTGATGGGATGGCAGGGTCATCTGAAATCCTTGTGTTGGAATGGTGAGGGAGGGGGACGTGGGGAGAAAACTCACTCCCTAGGTTGTGCACATTTAAAATGAAGATTTTGTTCTATTGGTTTTGCTTTGTTAGGTTCTCTCATAGGTAGTCAATATCTCTTGCGTGGCTACTTCATTCATTCATTTGACCTTGGCAAGCATTCAAATCTCAAGCATTCAAATGCTTGGCATTGCACTGAGTGCTGGGTGAATAGGACAGACACGGTCCCTGCCAGGGAAGGAGCAAATTTTTGAAGCAATAGTTACCAATTATTAATTATTTGTGATTGTGTTAGGGACTGTGAGGAATGAATACATAGGGCCCCAGGAGATCGTAACGGGGAACCTAACCTAGCCAACTCCCTGCAGATGACATTCAACTGGGACCAAGAAGGATGAGGAGGACTTACCAGCTAAAGAGCCCCAAGAGAAGGGCCCAGCATAAGAAAAAGCTGCAGGTAGAGAGGAGTCGGGACACTGAGAACCTGAGTGGCGGCCCTTGTGGGTGAGAGTGGTAGGTTATGGCAGGTGGGACCCCATCATGCAGGTCCTCAAAGGCTGGTTAAGGATTGCAGATTTTATCCTGACGGTAATGGGGTTCACTGGAATGGTGGTATTTGAAGAGTTCCCAAAATTGCTAAGCCTTTTTGCCTGAAGAAGAAGAAAAAAAAAAAATCTTAAAGAGATGGGAGATGGTGTTGAGGGATGAACTTGGCTGGTTTCACTTGAACAAATAAATCACTGGTTGCCATTTATCCCCAATCAGCAATAATCCTAGCATTCGCACCCTGGGTCATTCTGGACAAAAGCTGCCCACTCTGCTCCTTTCCACATTTGTCAGCCTGTAATAGCATCCTTATCTTAGGAAATCTCTAGATTGCTCCCCAGCATTAACTGTTTGCTGGGCAGCCGGGGTCAGGTGTGTCTGCTAAGCTTGCAGACTGACCCAGGTGCCCTGTTTGAACTGCAGAGGGGTTCAATGGAATTGAAGAGGCCAGTCCGAGGTGGTGGTGTTTGCTGATACAGGTTTGGGTCTGGAACCGTAATTTCCTGGCGCCCGTGAAAACCACCTGCACGAACCAGTTCATGGGCTGAATGGCCAAGCAATGTGCACAGCCGAAGAAGACATTGCTTCCCCCGACCCCCTGCCGTGCCCCCACTCGCCTCAAAGAATTGGACCATTTAAAACAAGTTCCATTCATACAAGGAGCAGGATTTCTCATAGATATGGGGATGGGTGGTGTGGAAAAAACTCCCTCAAATTACAAAACAAAACCAAAAATACGCATGGCCTTCACTTTGTTTTGGTGCCAACATCAAAAGAAAAATAGCCTCCCATAGGAAGAGAGGTGATTTTAGTGGGTCAACTGTAGCAATCTGCTAGGTGGGATTTAAATACTTTAAATATTTCTTTTTGAAAAGATATTTATTTATTTATTTATTTGAGGGGGGTTGGGGGTCGCAGAGGGAGAGGGAGAAGCAGGCTCCCCGCTGAGCAGGAAACCCTGATGTGGGGCTTGATCCCAGGACTCTGGGATCACGACCTGAGCTGAAGGCAGCCGCTTAACTGACGGAGCCACCCAGGCGCCCCTGCTTTAAATATGTCAAATGAGAAATTTGGGCTGAAAAAGTCCTCCTTGTCCAAAGGGGTTAAAAATGTGAAACATGTTTCCTAGTGCCTCTTTTCTTTTGTAATAGGAACTGACAGTCCCTACAATCAAATGGGACTGAGCCTAATCATATTCTCCATGACAGAAGAAATTAAGGTCTGTGGTAGAAGACATTATAATCCTGACAGAATTTTAATGCTCTCCAAAAGCCTAAATTACTCTGTTTACTAAAATCACATGTTGGCGGATCTTTGTTTTAATGCTCTGATTTGGGGGCCTGCTAATTTCCATTTTGTGGGGAGGGGGTGGTCTTCAGTGTTGTCAGCAGCCTGCCATCATTTATCTTCAGATGTGCTTGAGCAGATAAGTGGCTCCATCCTACTGTCCTTTGACTGGAAAATGTCCCCCATGCTGTATGACTTCAGGGTTTGGGCTGGCCAAAGGCAGCAGTGAGAACTGACTCATTTTGTTTTTCTCTGAGGCCCAGCATGGTTTCTTCATTCCCAAATGATCTGTTTGGGATCTACCAGCAGCCGAGCTGTAGAATTTATTCAGCAGAGTACCTGAGGTCCAACCACGGGCTCAAAAAACAAACAGGACATGTGCATTTCCGATGATGGATGGATACGATAGTATGTGCAATTTTTCCATTATTACATCCAGAGAAAGAGTAGACATTGCGACTACATTATTTGGTTACATGTGTATGAAGGTGCTATTCAAAATGTCGCACATGACCTGTCAAAGTGGACACTGTGGTCAATCAGGCGGATGCCTGTGTAAACAACTGGTAGAGCAGTGGCCAGTGGTAGGTTGGTACATGTTTAACTCTCCCCCCCGCCAAAAAAAATCATAAGCCCTGACTCATAGTGCATGCTGATGTATGAGATGTAAATACTCCCAGCACACTTAATTTCAGGCCGCCAGTGTGATGTCAATTGGCTTGCAAAATTCTTGCAAATGTAATAATCCACTCTCGCAAAGCCAATCCAAGCCAGTTCCAGCACAGCACTGTCTGCAGCAGTGACATCCCACTTTAATAGTATTATTGCACACACACACACACACAGGCAGATATGCATGCATCCAAGAGATACTTTTCACCCTCCAAAAAAATGTGAAGTTAAAAATGACATATAGGAGCTGGGAGTAAAGTGTCTGAAGTGTTACCAGATGAGCCATCAGGGTTGTCAAGAGGAAAAGCTACAGTTTGATTATTTTCTGCTTCTCCATTGTAGCAAAGCTACAACTCAAGCTGCCTTTTCCAAATGCATCTCTCACCAGAAAAATGTATTTTTAAATACACTTCCTCGGAGGGGAGAAAAGAATTTTGTACCCCGGCCACCAGCGAAGCTAGCTCAGAAGTCACCGATTTAAAGAACCATTTTCAGATTTGGTATGTGGACAAAATGAGCGGAGACCATAATCAGAAAATTCTGTGTAAGAGCAGATGGATGGGAGCTGATTTTAAGTCGGTGGGTAACGAATTCTATAGCATTATAGTTGGAATAATTCTTTTCAAGTCTTCTTGGGGCAGCTATGCTCTAAAAACGGTTGATTCTTCTATTAGGTCAGTGTTTGCCACTAATCCACGATCTATTTTAGAAGGAAAAACAATCCCCAGCAGCCAGTGAGGTTTTTGATTTGAGCACCTTGGTCAGAGGCCGGTTCTTTCTCTTTTACGGACAAGTCCAGAGTTGCTCCTTACAAAGAATTCTAATAGGCATCCTGCTGGGTGTTGTCTGTTCTTAAGTCTCTTTTCATTTGAATTGGAGAGAAATAGCAGTCAGTAGAAATACCAGGCTCTTTGGCGGTGGCCTTTGCAGAACTAAACAATACACCCCAAAGTCCAATATCATACATGACGACTAAATCGTTTCCATCAGGTTGCGTAGCAGATAGATGGTGAGTTTTGCATTGTGCAGCTTCTGACAAATATTTCCCTCTCCATCCATAAACATCTCTATTGGTGCCTCTCTGGGTTCTGGAAAAGTGGTTCCAACAGGGTATTGCTGCGAAGAAATGAAAGTCAGAGAAATACTTGTATCTTGTATCTTTAGCCTTGCTTTCTTTACATATTAAGATGAGTTTCTCATTTCCGCTTGGGAGAAAATAATACAGTAGCTCCTAGTGGAAAACTTGTCTTTGGTTATATTTAGCAGGGAAATGAGTCAAACTATTGAGGGACTGCCAGCTTCATCATTATAGGATTATGCATTTTAATGGGACACAGGTTCGAAGGCCTTTGGGTTTGATAGTTGCAGTCATACACATTTTATTTTTCCAGGCATTCTGAAGCCTGGAATCTACCTAGTTTTTAAAAGCCAGGTGTTGGGTGACCTCTGTTTCTTTCTGCTTCATTTTAATCACTTGATCCTTCTTACACGGTATCGTTTAGGATGAGGGAATCGACACCAGCAAATTTAATTTGAAGGGCACCTCTATTTTGGAAGCTTTACGTGATGACTTAGCAGAGAAGTGAATTTCCTGTTGCTCGGAGCTTGCTTAGGTAATTCAGGCTTGCACAAAGGAGTCAGGCCCCACATTTGGCAACTCTTCGTTAGTACAGCTGGGACTAGGTGAGGAAAATGAGGGCCTGGGTGTCTTTGTGGCCTTGGAAGGTGGATTTCTGGAAACTACGGGAATAGTGTAATTTCAGAGGGCTATTAGAGCTGGCTTTGGGGGTCACTGTCTGGCTACCGATCTTGTTTGCACAAAGGCAATTTTTGTCAAAATAACAAACGGGTATGCCGAAGTTCATAGTCAACATGGGGTTGACTATGTGTGTTTCTCTTGGCTGAAACCTGTAAATCTGAATGATCTCCATGACACGCTGAGAGGCTGTTCTTATGTAGAGCCTTTACACATATTCTCAGGAGCTTCCCTGAGCTTTTTGCAAAGGAGACACCTGTTTGCTGGCTTGGGCATCAAAACGTTATCTCTCTGTTTTTCTGTAAGAATGCTCACGGCTTTCAAAGGATGTTCATTACCTGGCAAAATATGTTCAAGTTCCTGACGCTTAAGTATATTTGGAAAATGTCAAGAAGAGTGAAAACCAAGTTTTCATTTTACAGGCATTGCTGTATGACAACAAACCAGGGAGAAAGGATGTGTATATGTGAAGACTAATACTGAACGCTAAGTTTGTTACTTTCCTACACTTTGGACTTGACCAAGTAAATGAAATCTAGTAGAATGGAAACTATGAGGCATATTACTAACGTGTGATATTTATTTACTGTGAAGAAACTATGTTATTTCTCCTAGGGAAAAAAAAAGATGCAACGTCTTCTCCCTCGCTTCCTTTTTATGATGTAGAAGATACAGGATAGAGGATAATTTTAGAAAACATTGCTTAAACCTGCAGGAAGCAAAATGCCTCAAGAAGTTTTAAGAGAGATTGTGGCAGTGGCTCATAGCAAGTAAAATTTTTCTGAGGAAATCCACTATTTAGAAATTTCAGTTTACCAAATGAATGAAAAGAAATCCACTCTCCTGTCGCTCTGAATGGTGCCTTCTGGTGCTCTTGCGATTCAGTGTTCGTGATTCTGTCATCTTCATGTTGGCATTTTTCTGGGAACATTGTCTTATATAATGTGAGACACACTCATGTCCAGAATGACTCTTAGAGACTCTCTTTTTGGTGAACCAGTTTTTGGGCAACCGACATGAAGAAGTAACAACAACAAAAAATTACTAGGATATCAGAGATAACTTCTGTGGATAGAAACAGGTACTTTAAAGAAAAGTCACATATCCTTCTTTTAGTGCATTCAACTCATTCTGCAACAACTTAATGGGAGGAGGAGATTTCTCCTCGACCCCAAATTTTGGCCTTGAGTTATGAGCATCAATAACATTAGCCGTAAGTGCAGATAGAACTGTTACTTGTATGAACACGTAATTCTATTAAAAATAAAGCTCACTAAGATACTTGGGAAAATAGTACCTACAGCAGTGAATCCCAAAAGCTAATTGTGTTACGTTAAAAGCACTTCCTCGACCCATTTATTTTTTTCTCTCTTTAATTTCATGGAGTATTTCCTTGGTCTTGCATTGTGGTACAAGGTAACTAAGAGTATCCACCTGGCATATTCATGAATCCTCATTTATTAATTACTTCATTTGTACTTTTTATCTTTCTTGACACTACTCTATTTTCACAATGAAGAAACTCTCATCTCAAGACACACCGGGTCTTTTCTCAAATGAATGGCTTCATTTCTGATCCTTTCTTCTCACTTCTCTGCTCCCAATTGATTTTTTTTTTTTTTCAATCTGGAATGATCTCCCCATTCCTCTCCATCCATAGAGATAGTATTTCTCTTGAAAGTGATGCTTACATCCCTACCTTGTCTGGGGAGTTCTTCAAACCTTGTTGGCTGGGTACAGCCAGCCATACTTAGGTATCTCTTTTGTGTTTGTTAAGTTCACCAACCAGATTGCAGGTACTCTGGAGAAAGGATACAGGGCCTCCCCAGAAGATACAACCTTGGCTTCCTCAGTCTTTGTTGTCTGATTTAATAAAGACTGTTCGGACAATAGCAGAGACAAAGACAGGACATAAAGCGGATTTAGGCTGTGACCTAATAAGACTTGAATGTGTATTTTTCAGTGCTTTTAGGAGAATGCTGCCTATGGTTGACTGGCACTTTTGCTGGTGCTGGACTGAGAATAGGTCTTCTCATGACGCTGTCCACCGAGATGCTGATCGCTTTCTCTGAAGAAGCTATCGCTTGTTCGAACCAATAAAGACACACAAAAAAATAGCAGGGCAAAATGTTTCCTTTGCCTTTTCTGGTGTTCTTTTTGGATCATGGACTGCTGAATTTTGTTAATTCTTTTTCTTCCTTCTGGTTTTAATTTTACTTCAAGTTGAGGAGTTTTTTAACCATTTTCCCAGAAGGTCTGAGAGCCCTTCGACCATATGTTGTGCGGTCTCATCGTGTCACAGATAAGGAAACGCAGGCCCCGAGAAACGTGCTCACATGCTCAGGCTGGCCCAGGCTCCCTAAAACCCGAGCAGCCCAGTGCTTTCTCACATCTACAATGCAGTCTCCTGTCATCAGCTACCTGCACTTTTTTTTTTTTCTGTTTACTGTACTTCATTTGACAAATCATTAAAAATAGATAGCACGACACTGGCCTCAAGACTAATCTCTGAGAGGCCCATTATTTTTAGCTTCCCATGTGGAGAATTGGCTATTTATTCCTGCGCTTTTTTTCCTCTCGGTTAAGAAGCCTTTAATCACGACAGAACTTCACCTTTCACCCTCTAGTTACCGACTTGCCTGCCTGCCCTTGATAGCCTCCTATGAGAGGGGCCTTCTCAACAGCCTTTAGAAAGTCTAAATAAATTATGCTCACAAATTCCTTTGTATCTGCTCTTTTTAGCACACAATTTTCCCAAACAAAAAACCAGGCCAGAGTGCACGTTCGTCTTGGTAGGTGCTTTGAAATGCCTTTCTGTGGAGTTGATTCTTTTCCCGTGCCGGGTAGAGATGGATGCTTGTCGGTGTCTGGACCGTGACAGCCAGCTCTGAAGTGACAAATCCAGCCGAACAGCTGGTTTTTCTGCCGGCGAGATGCCACGCAGCTGGTCCGACTGCCTCGTTTTTGGGGACAGCGCTTCCCTTTTGGTGTTGGCTGTCTCCTCTTCTGCTTAAGTCCTCCTAAACCCGGACGCTTCCAAGTCACCTCTGTAATTTCCGTCCTTTCCTCCCTGTTGCTCTGTCAGTCTCCAGAGTCAGTAGGACCTCACCTACCTTGGAGCCTGGTTCCCTCTCCAAACTTCCATCATGGAGCCACAGCACTTGGATGTTCCTTTATGTACCTGCTGGTTTCAGTATCCCCAGTGCCTAGCATGGATCTAGAATATAACTAGAATTCAGTAAATGTTTGTGAATGAATGAATGAATGGATGGATGAGTAGCTGTGCTTAAAGGTGGCATGATCCCCCACCAGCTGAGTGGCTATGGGTAAGCTACTTACCTAAAATTTTTTTTTTTCAATTAAATGAAAGTTTAGTATCCATAACAATTGTGCAGACTTAAGGGCTAAGAAGCATATGAAAAGAATGCAGGATTCTTTAGAGTTAGGTGGAAAAATATATAGTTATATACATTAAGGGTCAAATAAATATAGAGTCAGGTGTGTGCCCTGGATGGGGGTTACGGGCCAGACTCTGGCTTAAAAACTAGTCATCAATCATGCATATCTAAGGGAGTGATCTCCTCAGCAGCCTCTGTCTTGTTAAAAATTTTAAAATTTTGGGGGCGCCTGGGTAGCTCAGTTGGTTGAGCATCTGACTCTTGGTTTCGGCTCAGGTTGTGACCTCAGCGCTGTGGGATTGAGCCCCACATCAGGCTCCATGCTCAGCACGGAGTCTGCTTAAGACTCTCTCCCTCTGCCCCTTCCCCCCTAAAATGAACAAATCTTTAGAGAAAGACTGGGTGATGGGTATTAAGGAGGGCACGTGTTGTGATGAGCATTGAGGGTTATACGCAACTAATGGATCGTGGAACACTACATCGAGAACTAATGATGTACTCTATGTTGGCTAAGGGGACATAATAAAAAAAAATAAGGAAAGAAAAAATTTTAAATTTCTATTGAAGTCTAGTTGACACACAGTGCACGACCTTTGTCACATCAGTTTCGAGCATCCAACATAGTGATTCAAACCCTGTAGGTTATGCTGAGCTCACCACAAGTGTGGCTACCATCTGTCACCATACAGCACTGTTATAAAATCATCGGCTATATTCCCTCTGCTATGCCTTTCATCCCTCTGACTTCTTTTACCTACCCTTTTACGGCCTCATTTTCCTCATCGGTATAATGGGGAATATAAGATTGCCTGTGATGGCAACTAGGATAAAAGCCAGAGGTGCTTAGAACACTTACAGTTTGGATTATCTTTATTTTTTGTTTTTATTTCTGAATTAAAATGAAGTAATCTTCTTCTCCCTCCCACATATACACACAGCGGAGATGAAGGTGGGTTCCACTGCAGGGTTGTGGAAACAGGAGGGGTGTTTGTAGTCATAACTTGACTGAATTAGCTCAAGGCATGGTGGCTTAATGAATGTCTACCCTTGCAGATGACTATTAAACATTAATATCCATTTTTAGAGTTCTTACAATGCCCTAGGTACGTTACATATGTGATCTCATTGAATTCTCAAAACCGGTCATGAAAGGTAGGCATGGTTATTCCCCTTTCACAGATGAAGAAAGGGAAGCTCAGGGAAGTCAAAGGCTGGACCCTGCGTGAGTGGCATGGCAGGGCCAGATGTGGACTTAGGGTCGGACTACTTGCCTGCGAGACTTACAGCCAGATCTGTCTGATTGGAAGACACTGTTATAAGACTGACATATGGAGGGTTTTAAAAAAGTATTTTTTAAAAAGATTTTATTTATTCATTTGAGACACAGAGATACAGAGAAAGAAAGAGCATGAGCAGGGAGAGAGGCAGAGGGAGAGGGAGAAGCAGGCTCCCTGCTGAGCAGGGAGCCTGATGCAGGGCTCCATCCCAGGACCCTGGGATCATATCTGAGCCGAAGCCAGACCCTTAACCATCTGAGCCACCCAGGCGCCCCTAAAAAAGTATTTTTAAGGGAGTATTTGAGGAATGAGTTCCCTTGCAGCTAAAACCCCTCAGCAGTATAATCATGCCTTTTTATTTTTGCTTCAAGACGGTGATAGGACTTGAGGTTGTGTAATTATAGCCCATTAAATAACCATTGAAAGGATAACATTTGGACTTTGAGCTAAGTGGTTTAGAATCTTGACGTGGACCCTGTGCTGACTCAGCAGCTACAGAGATGTGGTTGGTTCATTTGGCCCAGATACTGGTCTCTCCTCAGCCCTGGTGTATCTGTCCATCCACGATGGAACCTGCTGTGGCAGACACATTTAGTTTTGACAGGTGCAGCATTACTTTGGCTGGTCCTTTGCACCAGGAGAAACTGTGATCTTCCAGCTAGAGCAAGACAGTTGAGAATGACCCTGCAAATCATTCTGGAATCCAAGAGGAGAGACAAACTGAGCTGAGCCCCCAAACCACAAAATCGGAATGAAGAGTGCTGGGCTCAGAAGCTGTTCTTTTGGCCTGGCTTCTGTGGGCACTGGGTCCATGTCAGCCCATGTGGCTCTTCATGTTGGCCAGAGCCCTTGGATATGAAGTGTCCTTTCTGAAGAGCCGGTCTAGAATGAAACCTTTAGCTCTGTCTAATGTAGATCAGTTTGGTCTGGCCTTGAAGACCCAAGAAAGCTTTGGAAATCTAACCTACAAATGGTCTGCACTGTAGGGAAGATTTTTCTGATGGTGGCCCTGTTGACATTTGGGGCTGGATAACTGCTTTGGGGCTGTCCTATGTGTTGCCTTGTAAGATATTTACCAGAATCCCTGGCCTCTACCCACTAGATGCCAGCAGTATCTCCCTAGTTGTGATCCCTGAAATGACTCCAGGTATTGCTAACTGTCCCGTGGGACTGCAGCAAAACTGGGCCTGGTGGAGAACCACATGCATGGTTAGATTGGGCAGACTGGTCAGTGGAGAGATGGTTCATTGATGTATCTCATATCCCAGGTGGACTTTTGAATGTTTAGCAGTAATGCTGTCTAGTCCTCTTGGATAGAATTCTTTAGATGTTTGGAGCCAAATACCATCAAACACCATGCATTTTTAGTTTTTGCATATCAAGGAAGGTCATTTTCTTCAAGTGGCTAAACCTGGAATCTCCCCCCCGCCCCCCCAACCCTGTGCTCATGGCAGGCAGTGCAGATCCATCATGACACTCTTTCCTACTAACTTTAGTGGCTTCAGCATCCTTTCAACTTAGGCTCCAGAATAACAGCTCTGGGGTGCCTGGCTGGCTCAGATGGTTGAGCATCTATCACTGTTTGGAATTAGTAAGCAAGTTGTAACCTGTTTTGTTGTCTCTGGGCTCGACCCTATGAAATCAATTAAAAGAGAACTGTCGAATATTAAGATAGAGCTAGGAAGAGGGTTTTCTTGTCATAAGAGGGTCTGGACCCTTGATTTCTAGTTTGTCTTGATTTCTTTTCTTTTCTTAAAATCCAGGGTCTCAGTCATTTGTTCTATAAAATTAAAATCAAACTTTTCTGGCAAAATGCCATAAGAGCTGTTATTCTTTTTCTTTTTTTTAAAGTAGTGTCCATGCCCAATGTGGGGCTTGAACTCAGGGCCCTGAGATCAAGAGTTGCATGCTCAACCATCTGAGCCAGCCTGGCACCCCAGAGCTGTTATTTTTCAAGGATTCTTGGATGATGAAGAGCAGGCAGCCTTAGGGACTGAAGACATGCTGTCTAGGTTATCATGATCTAGGTTAGCAGAAGACACTATTTCTGCCACCACTCTGGATTTCCAAGGCGAATTTTGAGTTTGGGTTAGTAATAGCTCTCAGACATTCAATAGTAATCAGTTTAATAAAGTTAAGCTTTGTCCCCAGGTAATGGAAAGAACTTTTTTTTTTTAAAACTAAGAACAAATAGGAAAATGAAGTACTGTAGCAGACACTCTATTACTGATACCCAGAATGAATAATTGCTACTATTTTGTCATATTTACCTCAAATCTTTTTTTTTAAATTAAAGAAATAGATCTTCACAGAAAAAGTGAAATATTTAATCCGTCTCTAGTTCCAGCCCCTCTCAATCCTTCTGGAGGCATCCCACATTATGAAGTTGCCTTCTATCTTACTAGTGTATTTTTTACTCTTTTATTTACCTATGTGTGAATCTGTAAAAAAATGTATCCTATTATTTTAGGTGTTATTTAAAAATTTTGACGTAAATTTTGTCATACTGTTTGTATCTTTCTGTTGACTTGCTTTTTTCACTCAATATTATGATTTTGAAGCCTGTGAAAGTTGATACAGCTAGATCTAGTTAATTAGGAGTTAAAAACTTCTTTTTTGGGGGCACCTGACTGGCTCAGTTTGTAGGGCAAGTGACTCTTGATCTCAGGGTTATAAGTTTGAGCCCCATGTGGGGTGTAGAGATTAATTAAAAATAAAATCTTTTTTTTAATTTTATTTTTTTGCATTTGTGGTTATGCCTCTTAGGTCTTTTTTTTTTTTTTTTTTTTTCAGTTACCCAACATATAGTACATTAAAAGTTTTTGATGTAGTGTTCAACAATTCATTAGTTGCATCTAACACCCAGTGCTCATCACAACACGTGCCCTCCTTAATACCCATCACCCGGTTACCCCATGCCCCTACCCCCTCCCTTCTGTAACCCTGTTTGTTTCCCAGAGTCCAGAGTCTCTCATGGTTTGTCTCCCTCTCTGATTTCTTCCCATTCAGTTTTCCCTCCCTTCCCTGTGGTCCTCCTCTCTATTCCTTATGTTCCATATGATAATTGTCTTTCTCTGCTTGACTTATTTCACTTAGCATAATCCCCTCCAGTTCCATCCATGTCGATGCAAATGGTGGGTTAAAAATAAAATCTTAAAAAAAAAACCCTTCTTTTTGTATTTCATTGTATGAACATATTTTGTATATCCATTCCTCTATTTATGGACATTTATGTTATTACCAACTTTTCACCTCTTGCAATGGACAATTTTGTAGTTTCTCCTAGAGTTTCTTTGGCATATATACCTAGCAGTGAAACTGGTGGATTCATTTGGCATACACATTTTGAACTTTACGAGATTTACAAGTATTCTCTAAAGCTGGAAGTACCAGTTGATACTCCCGCTAGTGGCATATGAGAATTCCCATTTCCATACATTCTCAGATAGGCTGCATTAAAGCTTCCTGCTCATGTCTGACTTTTGGTCATTCAGCCAGTTGGGTTATACTGGCTGAATATTTTGCAGCATGGAGATCAGTCTACCATAGAAACCGAGCAAATTTTTCAAGCATGGTAAAATGTAACTTGCTTTCCAGTTCACCACAGTACGGAGCCTTTTAAATGGCAAATGATGAAGCTATAGGGAATCAGAGATTACAGGCGTTCTGAGCTTCTGGATGTTATGGTGAATGCCTCCTGCCTTGGCTGGAACATGGCGATCCTTCTTTTACTGTTTCATTGACTCATGGTTCCCTTTGATATCTCAATCTGAGCGGGGCCTCTCTTTCACATAATAAGGTTTTCCCTCCCTTTTTTCCATTGCTTTATTCTCCAGGGTGAAAACTGATGCAAATACATTATTTAGTTACCCTGCAATCTCCTTATCCTTTTGAATATCTCCTTTGTGCACTGCTTGTCTAGCTGATTCACTGATCCCTCTGCAGCAGTCTTATTTCTGATGTACTTTAAGAATTTAATATTATTTGTTGTGTTATCATTGGCTGTTTGTTTTCAAACACCATTTTTAATCCTCTCTAATCTGCACTTTACATCTCACCTGCTAAAGTTTATTCTTCTGTAAGCCTCACACTGGAATGGATTTCAATTTTTTGAAAGATCCTTTTTCTTGGGTCTCAATAAGTTTCTGAACCTTGCTGGTTTTCTGGGTGTTTTGTTGTTGTTGTTGTTTGTTTGTTTTGTTTTGTTGCCACTGTTTTAATTTTTTGTTCTGATGTGATTTTTTTTTTTTCTGGTTATGGATTAAAGTTTGGAATCTCTCTTTTTCAGGGGACTTTTCATGATAGAATTCCTGGAAGCATGTTATACATAGTTTCATCGTGCGATGAATCTGTAAACAAACAAAAAACTTCTTGGAAAATGAATTTATGTTTTAACAAATCACTGCCCATCAGTAGCATTGCTGGTTAGGTACTGGTTAACAGAGTAAAGACAGACGTATTGACAGTGGGTCAAGTTGCAACTCTATTTTTTGTAGGAGATGAAAGTTCCACATCTTCTCCCACCCCACTTTTTCTGGTGGCTGGATTTGTAGAAATAAGACAAAGAGAAAAACAAGACATCAAAGTTGATTTTCTGATGAATAAGAAAATTAAATGATTTCCTCTCTATCTTCTTTGTTGATTGTTTCTTCAGTGGATCTCTCTGAATATTGCAGTGCCCCAGGGCATAGTCCTTGACCTCTCCTCTTCTCTGTCCCCCTAGGTGATCTTATCTAACATTTCTAATTATACATATGCTAGACCTTTTGATATTGTCCCACAGGTCAGTGAGGCCCTGAAGATTTTTTTTTTCAGTCTTTATTCTGTGTTCATCAGATAGCATAGTATCTATTGATCTATATTCAAGCTCATTGAATCATTCCTCTGTTATCTCTATTCTGTTGTTAAGCCCATCCAAAGATTTCTGTTTTAAAAGAATTTCAGATATTTTATTTTTTATTTCTAGAAATTTCATCAGGTTTTTTTTGGGGGGGGGAGTAATATTTATTTTTCTTTGGGAACTATCCTATCTTCTAATTCATTACAAGCATGTTTTCTTTTACCACACTGGGCAAATTTCTAATAGCTGCTCAAAAATTATGGTCTGTTAATTCCAACATCTGGGTCATCTTGTGGTTGGTCTCCGTTGGTTGTTTTTCTTTTAATACTGGGTCACACTTGCCCAGTTTTTTTTGTATGTTGAGTAGTCTTAGATTGTATCCCAGACATTGTGAATTTGATATCATGGAGATTTTGGAATCTGTTACAGTCCTCAAAGAATGTTGATATTTTTTGTTTTAGTAGGCAATTGGTTAAACTCAGAAGACTCTGTTTCTTTGTCATTAGCAACTGAAATCTCAGTTCAGGTATTTTATCTTTATCTGTGCTGCTTGCAGCTGGACCCATGCAGTTGTGGTTCATGGTCACAGAGATCTGCTGTCCTCTGATTTTTTAGGCCAGAAAGACAGGTTTTGTTCCTAAATAACCTAAAAACCATAAAAATGGGAAACTCACCTGTGACAATCTTTTTCTCCAAGTGTGAATCCCTCTCCAGAATCTTCCTACTTTTATCTACCTTTCAGAGCCTCCATGGAGTTGTTTTGGGCATTTTGTCCAAAGTTTATGGTTGTTATCTTTGGAATGGTCCATCTGATAGAGCATTTTCAGCCATACTAAAAGTGAATCTTCCCAAGTCAGGGTTTCAAATACCACCTCCTTGTTACAAATGCCACATTTTACACTCTAGCCCTGAACACTCTTGAGCTCCAACTATGAATATCCAGTGGCTTATTCATCATCTCCATTTGGATATCTAATATAGACATCTCAAACACAATATACCTAAAATGATTTTTTTTTTTTTTGGTTTCTCCATGCAAAATATCCCTCTCCCCTCCCCATTCTGAATAAATGGAATACCATCCTCCTTGATGTTTAACTAAGAGTCACACTAGATACACTTTCCCTCACTACTCTATCCCATTCAACCCATCAACAAATCCTATTGGCTTTACATGCAACATGTTCTTTGGATTAATCCACTTTTCTCCATTCCTAATATCATCACCTTTACCACCATTATCTCTTTCCTTGACCAATGCAAAAGCTTGTCCATATTGGTCTTTATTGCATCTAACCCATATCCCCTACAAATTAGTCATTATATACCGGCCAGAGTATTCTTCAAATATAAATCAGATTATGTGACTCTCTGACTAAAAACATTTAGTGATTTAGATTCTTTGCTCTTAGAATAAAACCTAAATTTCTTACCATGGTCCACATGACCATGTGTGATCTGGTTCCTGTCCATTTTTCCAACCTCATCCTGGCCACTCTCTCTACCAGGTTTTAGCCACACTGATCCCTATTCTGTTTCTTGAATAGACCCCAATTTCTCTTGACTCTGCAGTTTTGCACTTTGAATTCTTTTTATCTGGAATGCTCTTCCTATCGTTTTTGCATTACTGGCTCCTTCTCTTCCTGCTGCTTAAATTCAAATACTACTTCCTTAAAGCGACCTTTCCAATCTGTAGAGTTACTTTCTATCTCATTGCCTTGTTTTTTTCCTTTATGGTGTCTACCACATGATCATATCTGTAATTATTTTGCATATTTATTGGCTTGTAATTTTTTTTCTTCCACATTGGAGTGTGAGATCCATGACAACAAAATCCTTTTCTTTTGTAATTGCCGTTCTTCCTCAGTGCTTGGCACAGCATCTGGTGTATAGAAAGTACTCAATAATATTTGTTGAGTGAATGAATGAAACCAGGAGTACTGAGGTTTTTCTTTCTTTAATATACTAACTCCTTAACTCATCTAAGTCTCTTCCCTTTTTTGATACCTCGTGCTCAAAGGCTGAAAAAAAAATCACTGATATGACTGTGATTTTTCTCTATTTGTATCGGTCTCCTTTGAGATTTCACCCTCATTCCATTACCAATTAGCTGGATGATCTTGGGTAAGTCTCCTGACTTCTTGGGGCCCAATGTTTTCCATCTGAGGAATGAGAAAGTAAAGTGAGAATCAGTGGTTTACAGGTTTTTTAAGCAGCAGGAAACCTACCCCTCTTTGATTTCCAATGAAATCTCTTGAGAACTTCAAATAGCTCCAATTCAAGTGAGATAGGGGGCCTACAGCCCTTCCTGTTGTTCTCACGCTTGACCCTGAGATGCCTCTGTAGAACCTGAGGTCTTCAGAATGCAGCCTGGAAACCACTGTCTGTTCAGTGCAAGCAGCCTCCGACTCTATAACATGATCAATTTTTCTGAGATGAATTCCAGGTCAATAAATCCCTTACTGTCCACTGTGGTAAAGAGTATAATTAATCCCTCTGTACTACATACCTCAAAAAACATTGGCACTTGTTAAAAAATTAAGGCAAGAAAATCTGATCCGAAATCCCGCAAAATAAATAAAAGTTAACCTGATTTAAATGAGAAGATATGCTTTCAAAGATGCTGGGTTTTTTTTCCCCCCTTTCCTCCTGAGGGAACAAATACTTCCTGTTAGTTGGAAAAGGCAGGGAATTTGTGCATTAGAGCTCTGGAGCAAGGGCCTGTGTCCCTGCCCACTCTCTAAAGGATGAGGTGGGGAATATCGCTGTTACAGTGCTGCCTTGGGTATTCATTAAAACAGGTAGGGCAGGCTAGTCGAAAGAGCCACATGACAGGAGGGTGGGCTTATGAGTCAGTTGGGACTCTGGTTACTGTTAATTACTGGTTCAAACAACTTGGTTTTCTGAACTAGCCGCTCTGCTGGTGCTAAGTCAAGATATGTACATATACATATGTACATATGTACATATGTACATATGAGAATCTTCCTTTATCAACTCACACTACCTTTTAGTGTTTTACCGTTGACTCCTCACAATGACTCTTAACTCTCCTGATTCTTTTGAACCATGTCCAGTAGCAAAATACAATTGCCTCCCCTTGTTTTAGGGGAAAATATAAGCTTCTTTTTTTTTTTAATTTAATTTTATTATGTTAGTCTCCATACATTACATCCTTAGTTTTTGATGTAGTGTTCCATGAGTCATTGTTTGCGTATAACACCCAGTGCTCCATGCAGTACATGCCCTCTTTAATACCCATCACTGGGCTAACCCATCCCCCCCTCCCCTCTAAAACCTTCAGTTTGTTTCTCAGAGTCCATAGAAAATATAAGTTTCTTGAGGCCAAAGAAGGACATTAGAATTGCCTCAAGCTCACAAGAATGCCTAGCATAACACCAGGCATATCGCATATACCTTTGATATTGTTCAATTTGAATAAATGTTTAGAAAAGTTTATTTTTCTCTTTATAAAATAATGTATATTTAGAAATTGTAGAGAATTTAATATATGCAGAAAGAGAGAAGTATATCTAAGTGTCGGCTGGGGAGAGCTGCTTCCAGTGTCTTGACAGGTTGGATGAAACACCGACGCACAACCTGTGGGAACTTGACACTTTCTGTGGTGCCTTTGCTTCCAGATCATGGACATGCATTACGGGTGTCTTCCTACTTTGGACTACATAGACCCGGAAGTGAACCTCTTGTTCCTTGCCTCAATTTTCTCTACGCTTTTCAACAAACAAACAACCCACATCCATGCACGCAAGACATTTGTCCTTAGAGCACACTTCACTTGAGGTTTGGGAAACGGAAGAAGCTGAAGTCAGAGCAAAACTAGCTCAAACTGAGTATTAGATGGGCCTGTTCTTCAGAGCCATTTGACGACCTTGTATTCCTTGACCAGTTTCTGTTTTCTTCTCTGCCCAGTCCCCGCACCTGACCTCCCACACCCAAATTCCTGTTTTTGTTTTTCAATACAGAGCACATTTAAGGCAGGGTAGGGCATGACAGAATAGAAAGTTTTCTTGAAACTTTCGTTTCAGGTGTGCGTGTTTGTGTGTGTGTATGTGTGTATGTGTGTGTGCGCGTGTGTGTATGTGTGTGTATGTGTTTGTGTGTGTTTGTGTGCGTGTATGTGTATGTGTGTGTATGTGTTTGTGTGTATGTGTGTGTATGTGTTTGTGGGTGTATGTATGTGTGTGTATGTGTGTGTG